>NC_088603.1:19807374-20110404 GCF_036013475.1 Columba livia | reverse complement strand
CACTCTTAAACCACCTTTGTTTTGTAAATCAGGAGCAATATATTTAAAGACTTTTGTAATGTAGTGCATTATGCCTGTTGATACTTCACAGTATCTAATCTCTTCCCTTTATCTTTTCAGCTTTCACAGCTTATAGTAAATACAGGTGGTGTTGCTGCTGTGATTGATTGTATTGGCAGCTGCAGAGGGACTGTCAGGCTGCCTGGCATCATGATGCTCGGTTACGTAGCAGCTCATTCGGAGAATCTGTCAATGGCAGTGATTGTCTCCAAGGTTAGCTATCACTTTGTCATCTTCCTATAATTCTTCAGTGGCATTCTGAGAAAGAGATACAAATTAACATAGGCAGAGAATATATTTTGTGGCAGAATGGTATACTTGCTGTTGACAAATGCACTTTCTCCTAATAGTGCAGCTTGCTGTGGCTGAAATTATGTGGTAGCCTGATCAAATTGTGTCTTTGTGAAGTTGAGCCTTTTATAAACTGTCCTGGATTAGTTTGTGAACATCCATTTGTGTTACAGTACATTATTTTTCTGTGTTGCAATTGAACTGGTACAGAAAATAAGTCAGTTATTTTCTGTGGTCTGTTTCCTCTTAAAATGAATATTTGTGGCTACATCAAAACCCTTTTTGAAACAAGAACGTTTAATGGCACGTTCTTCATTACGCTAGCATGACTCTGCTAGTACCACTAGAGTAGCCTTGCAAAAGAATTCTTCAGACTTGAAAAGACCTCTGTTTCTAATGTAGTGTGGTTTGATTGAGTTGTTCAAGTGACATTTCAAGTGAGATAAACTATACATTTTCAGGTTTAAATAAATTCTGCTGGGCAATGATACAGAAGGGAGACAATTCGCAGTGTTTGCAATAGGTGAAATTAGTGCCTGACATAATATTCTGATGTGAATAATGCTAACTAATGACAGGAGGAAGGAAGTAATTTCACTGAGCATTGTTGGCCCGTTTTCACACTATGTCAGTAATTTGAAAGATACTGTATGACTGGAAACAAGGAAACAATAAAAACAGAGGAACAGAAATGTCCTCTAGTAGGAATGCAAGTTAAAAAATGGAAATTGCTGCAACATAACATCAGTAAGTATGCAGGGAAGGTAAGAGGGATAAAAAATAATGTTCTTTTGCATTTGAAAACTGAAGAAATAGACACTTTTTCCTTGCCCTCTCTGGAGGCCCTTCTTCTCTGGATGTGTCTCTATCTCTCCACAGTCAGGATGCCCAGAGCAAATGTGCTCCTGCTGTTGAGTGCTTGACATTCAGTGGGATGAATCTAGGATTAATTTCATGAGGAGGCACCTGAGTGATATATTTTTGAAGAGTAATAATGGCTGCTACCATAACTGAATGGGAATGCAATGAGAGATTTTGTAGGCATCTGTGTAAACTGTCATGAAATGAAATATTTTAATGAATGATCCACAAAAGAAACCCAAATAAACTCAAAATCCATTACTTCAGGGGAAACTAACCTTGTGGAGTGGTACGTGGTGCTGAGGACAGGGCCTGGTAAAATGGAACCATTTGAAAGAAACACACTGTGGTATAACCACATGCAGTTACACATCTACTGGTTTAGGATATAAAGTGATAGCACCATTCTGTAGTACTATATCCTGGAAAGGATGAATTTTGAAAAATTATTTTTGGTGCCCTACTGGACAACCCTTCATTGTGGTCTTCTGCTGCAGTGCAGTGGCAAAAAAAATCCCAAACAATTTAGTCCTTTGCAGTATTAAAGAGTGGAAGTTGAAGCATTACTGGAAAAGAGAAGTTAATCTATCTGTAGTACTAGTGCATGTAGTTCTGTCGTCTGTATCTGAAAAGAATCTTGAAAAAAAACTAAAGGGTGTGCAGAAAAGATGAAAAAAAAATATCCATAGGATGGAGAAAAAGGTTTTCTAGTTAGAGGTTGAGTAGCCTTGCCTTACCTAAAGGAGCAAGAAGTGATTCCTGTTGAAATACCCTGGCATAAAATACCAGCTACTGAGTAGCTCCATAATCCTGTGGAGAAAGGATAAAGATTGTGACCCTGAACCTGAAGAACTTCAGTAACAGCTGGATGCGAATGAGGTATTCTGCATCTCTTCTTGTCTTCAAATCAAGAGTTGAAATCTTTCTGGAAGTGATTGTCTCAGTGAAACATGAACTGCTGGACTCAAGAAAAGTTTGATAAGTTGAAATTTAGGGCTGTGGATTTAAAAAAAAACCCAAATAACTCAATAATTGAACCCTTCTGGTCTTAAACTGCTTTCATAGATTTTTCATAGATTCATAAACACTCAAATTATTTTATTTTCAGTCTGACAAAACTGAAGCCTTTACTCTTATTACAGCCTGAATTGTATCATATATTCCTTTTATCCCTTAAATTTGTGTGTTAGGTCAAACTGCCTTCTGACTGAAAACATTAAATCTGTTTCTCTCTTTAACTAGATTTATTAAGATTTATTCAAAATTCTTGCTAGTCTTGATGTTGTAAAAATATGACACCACTAACATGTGTTCTCCTATAGCTTATTGTAGAAGAAGAATGTAAATTGAGAAACATTTTCTAACAATCTGTACCAGTTTCAAGTTGTCTTTCCCTGGTACAGATTTGTAAAGGTTGTGCTTTTGTTTAATGCTACAGGGGATACCATCACTGTGTGCCTGCCTGACAGAGGAGCATGAAGATCATATTAAGGCAGCAGCTGCTTGGGCCTTGGGACAGATTGGAAGACACACTCCTGAGCACGCACGTGCTGTTGCAGAATCAAATGTGCTACCCACACTGCTTGCTATGTATATGGACATACACAGTTCAGAAGATCTTCAAATAAAAGCAAGTATATTTGTGATATGAATATCTGCAGTATGAGATGTTTATTGTAATCAACAGGTATAAGTGCTTAAAAACTGCTAAATGGTATATGCTGTTATTGATGTTCATTGAGTCACAGACTTCCTGGGTGTAGGGTGTCCAAAGGCTGCGTGTCATTTATGAGGACTGGCTGGTCCTAATGGGTGTGCACATGGTGCATAACAAATCACACATTTTCTTCCCAGTTTAAATGAGAGTTGCATACAACCATGAACGCTATAATTTCTTGTGAGCGACTAATTTCTAATTTTTTATTTTTTTTTTGAAGTATAGGCTCTTGTACAAAATATTATTGTCCTCGTAGTAGATTTGCTTACATTTTTATTATTGTAAGTAAACTATAACAAATGCTCAAAGCTCTGTTCTTGAAAATGTGCAACTGCTCATATTTAGGGCTTTCCTTGCATGGGAACTAGTAGAGTTGCAGTTTGGCAAAGTGTATTTTTGAGAGACGGTAAGTGAACCGACTGAAGAGTATAATATGATGGGATATAGTCTCCCATGCTGTACTGTTCGACTGAAGTATCACGTTCCAGATCTGTAAAACAACTTTTGTATAGCCATTTTCAGTGGTCACCAAAATATCAAGGTCAAATCAGCTCTACCTATAATCCTACCCAAGAAGGTCATTACTGCTTGTAGCAGCCAACAGTGAGTCTGTTTGCAGAAACTGAGCACTGCTGTACGACTGTTTCACTTTCTTTCCCTCCCTGCATGGGTGCTTGTGCACTTTGCTATCCCAGACCAGCAGACTCACCCAGTAAGCCACTTCTAGAACACAATCTTTTAAAATGTGTTTTGATTTAGTTTTCTTATTATATTACAGTACTTCAATTTACTTAAAGGGTCTACTCATGCTGCTATTGTAGTCAAAGGAAAATTGCCATTACTTTGACCGTAGATAACATAATAAGGATGTGATGCACCGTAGGTTTTGAGGTTTAATATATCTAAGTAGAAAATTGATTCTTCATTAAGTCACCTGATAGATATCATAGTTTTTATTGAGAAAATGCGTTTTGAGAATTCTGATCAATTTTCTTTTTTGATCTGACTTCAGTGATATATATAACATGAATTCTTGTTTTTCACTGATGCCTTACTATAGCAATTTTATTTTGCATTTTGATAGACTAAAAAAGCCTTAAAGAACATCCTTCAGAAATGCACATATCTTCCAGCACTTGAACCGTTGCTGCATGATGCCCCTCCCAATATTATGAAGCATATTGTTGGGCAGTTTAGCAAGGTAAGAAAAGGCTCTGCCTGATGAGTAACATTTGAATTGTTTTCCATTCAGCAAGGAAGCCATCTTTCCAAAGATGGAATCTCTCTAAAGGTCTCAGTTGTTTTCTCAGGATCCTCAAGGATCCCCTGCAGAAGCAGCTTGGAGCATCCCATTTTTTTGTCTGATAAAGCTGGATACTGTTTTATCTGCCGTAATTCATCCTAAGACTGGGAAAACAGTTACTTATGAGCAAGGTGGGTTTTTTTTCTCCCTTGCCCTTTGAGATTAAGTGGAGTATTAACTCACGTGCAAATATTTTCACTGAGCCAATGTATCACATAAATCCCAGTCACATCTGTTTTAGATAAAGTACAAGCTGTTTGTACAGGAGTGACTTAAGTCAGGTATTTTACAGTAATCTAGAGCGGGAGTGTCAAACTCATTTTCATGGAGGGCCGCATCAGCCTTGTGGTTGCGTTCAAAGGGACAAAGGTAATTTTAGGACTGTATAAATGTAACTACTCCCGCATTTATACAGTTCTAAAATTACATTTGTCCCTTTGAAGGCAACCGTGAGGGTGATGTGGCCCCCAATGAAAATGAATTTGACACCCCTGCTCTAGAGTATAAAGGCTGTCCTCATTAATTTTCAGTGTTAATTAAGTAAGTGTAAAAATCCCAAATCTTTCCTCATCCCTCTCAAAATTCAAAAATGTTTGTTGTTAGTTACATTGTTGATTTGAGCACACCATGTAAAAAGTTATATAATTTAATCAAAGTATTTCAAATTATCTGAGTAATTGCTAACTAATCAGGAGATTTCCAGTGTCTGCAATGTTCACCAGCTGTTGGGAATCCTGCTGAACTATATACTGTCTTTTGTGTAATACTCTGCAGTGTAATCTGTTAGCAGGGGATACCAGGCTCTCTTGGTGAGATGTTCTTTCTGGAAATGACCAAATAAAACATTCTTGATATTCAGTTCTGGTTATCACAGCTCTGGAAGCACTGCTGTTTGTAGTGCAGATTCCTGATTACAGTGCCACTCCTAGGTTTGTCCTGTCTTCCTGCTAAGTCTGTACAGAGAATAGAGATTTGCACAGAATCCAGTGCCTTTTGCTTCTGTGTGCTGACTGGAGCTACTAATGAGCTGAGTCATAGTAATTGGTTACCCAGTGTGCAGAGTTGAATGTTGTTTGCTGTTGCACTGGTTTTGTACCCTTCACATCAGCTGATATTCTGGTTTGTTTCATTTTTCTTCTCCTACATTGTACTAAACAAACTATACTTGTCTGGGATTTGCTCTTCTGAAGTATACATTTAAAATGAAGTTCTCTGCAGTAAAAGCATTTTTCTTCCCTATATCATAGCTTGGGAATTTTTTCTTCTTAGAGCTATGGTGTATCACTTCTGTGGGCTTATTTATAGCACAGTAAAAGCCTTATTTCTGAGCTGTGTTTCAGGGTGGGATGCTATCCGTTCTTGGTGCTGGACTGTGTCATTTTAGCATTATCCTTCTCAGGGTCTGTGCAATTCTGTGCTGTCTCAGTTTGGACTGGGGGAAGGGACTGTGTCTCAGAGGTGTTGTCTGTCCTTAGGGCCTCTTCCAAGAGAGTTTTCTGCTCTCATATCCAGCCTGGGAGTCCCGGTGTGGAGCAGGAAGGCAGGGAAGGCGCCGTATCCTGTCTCCTTGCTGGTTCCTCCTTGGCAGCTCTTGTTGTGGGAGATCTGTGGACACAGACGCCTTTTCAGTTCCCATAATGAAACAATCACGGTTGTTCCTGACACTTCTGTGGAGTACATAGTAGGGACAAGTCTCTATGCTCCTTTTTTTTTTTTCCATTCCCTCTGCCTGACTGTTGATTTTGTAGAGCCTAGAGGGACCAGAGAAATGAAGGCTATTTGCCTATATGCATGGCAGAAATCTCATTCTTCTTTTCCTTCATCCTTTTAGGCAGGCCCTTCCTCCTTCAAGGCTCTTGTTTTACACTGAGATACAGTCAAATTTGTGGCTTGAGGCTTGATTTTTCTGACCAGTGCGAAGGCTTCCAAAATGGTTTTGCCCCCCTACTATGTAACTCTCAGGGTTGTTTTTAAAGCTGTCTGGTTTTGTTATAGGTGCAGCTGATGTCGTACATTATCTCTCATTTCCCCCTGCCCTGCCTCCTCCTTTATTTTTTTTAATATTATTGCAGCCCTGTGGGTCTGTGGACTACATGCTGTCATTCTCCCTCGCCTGGCTCAGCCCCCACCCCCTTCTTCCCCTCCCTCCCTTCCTCCCATCCTCTGGACAGAACTGCATATTGGCATCACTCAGGGATCACAGAATGTATTGTCTGATCATTTCTGCTTCTCATCCCCTTTGGCTGCAGAAACTTCACATTTTTGCTTTGTGTGTGTGTTTGTAAAAGGCTTCCATGGCTACACAATGTGTTGCAGGATTCTAATATCTATGAATTTAATAGTAACATGTAATGCATCAAGGCTGCATTGTTCACTTGCAACAATTCTCAGTATTGTTTTCATGCAGTAATCTATACTGGATCATTATAATGATATAAAATTCTGCTCTGCAATTAAACTGTGGGAATTGACATAAAGACCTGAATAACTTGGTTTAAGTGGGACAGATGCTGTTGTTATTCCACGGTAGTGTTGCGGTTTTATTATCTATTTAATCCCCGCAATCTTATTGTCTCTGTAGGAATAATTCAAGAAATAATATTTATGTAAAGATAAATATTCAATTAATTATTTTTATATATGCTATGTATTAAAGTACATGTTAAATTATGTTATAACCATGAAGGGCTGTTTGTGTGTGTGTGTGTTTGTTTTTTTCCCCTGTATAACTGGGTGTTAAAATACAGTAGTCATTACAGATGTTGCACCTCTGATGTTCCATTTTATCTGTCCTCTGAATTAAAAACAGATAAGCAATATTTGAGCCTTGTAACACAGAGATTCCTTTAAAAGTCAACATTCTTTTTTTTTTTCCTTAATATACTTTTCTGTGTGTAGGTGTTACCACATGACAGTAAAGCACGTCGTCTCTTTGTAACAACCGGTGGACTTAAAAAGCTTCAAGAAATACAAGCAGAACCTGGTTCTCTTCTTCAGGAATATATCAACACTATTAACAACTGCTATCCAGAGGAAATAGTAAGGTAGGGAGAATGAAATTTAAAAAATTCATACTTATAACATTGTTTTTTCACAGGAACAACAGAAAGCAAGGATTTAAAATATTAATTGAACTTCTGCATAATTTGTTTTTAATAAAACAGCATAACATTTGGTTAACTGACCCGGAGGTAGTGAAACCACCAGACACATACTTTTGCACGCTTTCTTTTGATTGTTTTTAGAATCACATTTCTTTGTCTGTAAACAAATCCCAAATAATCAGTGTCTTGCAGGAAACTAGGAAGAAAAGTCAGTCCTGTGCTACCCAGGCAGATTCTGAGGCTTCAGCACAACCGCTCTCATATTAATGGATGTCTGTGGGAAGTTTAGTTTATCTTGGTAACTTATTCATGGATTACTCAGGCTCCAGAAGACAGGCATTGGTGAATCTTTGGATGCATCCTTGACTTCCCTAAGAGCCTGGGGTATTCAGAGGCTCCTTTGAAACTTCCTCTGATGTGCAGAGGGTCCAGAGCCTCTCCTGCACAGTTGCTCTGCCCACAGCTGCCCTTCCTCCCCCAGCCTCATCATGAGGCTTAAGTGTTATATAAAAGGACCATACACCAGCTGTCTGCACCAAGTTGAACTTTGCCCTTAATGAATACAGAAACACTATTAAATAGCTTACAGTCAAAATGTCACCGTCCTAAATTGTAATAATGAGAGAAATGCCCTCCTAGATTCTAGATATCCATTTACTAGTCCTTCACTCCATCAACATATCAAAAGGATGTTGTACTCCTGCACTCCCTCTACAGGCTCTGAAAATCTGCATCATCAATTTTAATTATAGCAACAGGGTTCTTCAACTAATAGTAGCTACAAACTATGTCATGCAAAATGAAGCCCTGTTTGTCTCCACAAGGAAAAGCCAGCAGTTGCCAAATTGGTAAAAGCAAAATCATAAAGAAACTTTATTCTGCAGCTAATACTTCAGAGGGAAAGAGGACATTTGCCTGTGCTTTTCTGGATATAATTAAAGTTTCTTTGTTACAGCTATTTTTTCCCTCTAAGTGAAACAAGGTTAGTCATATAGGCTGGGATGTAATAAAGGGCGCCTTCAAGCATCTCCTGCTTGCCTCTTTGTACTACTGCTTGGTGTTGGTTGTGCTGCCTGAGGCACAGCTGCTGTAATAGACTCCAGCTCTGGGTTTGTCCTGGAGACCTGTTATTGTAGGCAGTTTGCAGACTGAATATAATAATGCATTGAAAAGTTAGCTTTACAATCAGAGAACTAATACTAGTTTTTAAGAGTTACATTATGCAGACATCATCCAGAAAATGAACAAAATAAAACAAACAAAACCTCCCAAAGTAAATGGATCTTAATTCAGTGTGAAAACATTGGGATTTCTACTCGAATACATTTTAGGCATACATTACATGGAAGTGTGTTCCTCTCTCTTCATAGTTAAAGCTTCCAGGGCTCAGAGATGGCAATTTACGTGCCTGCAAAACCAAAAATGTACTGAGATGTATGTTTTTAGAATAAGTCAGTAATAATTTTCAGATACTCTTAACCTGGAAAACAAGAACTAGATGCAGCTTTGGTCATACTTACATATTGAAAACATGTAGTTGGTCCATTGTGGAAAACCAACTGAATGACAGCAGGACAATAATGGCACCACAGAGTCCTACTCTAATGAAAACCTATTGGATAATCTCTGTCCTTGAGTTGGCATTAGAGACAGAAGGTCATTGTGATAATATTTTTTGTTCCAGAATCAATGTCTCTCGCATTGATGTAGACTTTGCATTAGCTTTGGGGTGTGTGTTTATGTTCGATGAACAGCAGTAGACTATTGTTGTCTGGCAGCCTATGGTTCTGTGTAAACTTGTGCTTTTTTTATTAAAGGCCATAATTTCAAAAGAAGTTAACATCTACATTTCTCAGTAAAGACAATGCTTCTGGCTGCTGAACCTGTATAAAAACTGGCCACTTACCTACATGCCCTCAAAGAAGCTAAACATATTTTTGAAAACCTGACTTCCAAATATAAATGATAACATAAGTTGAAAAAGCAGTCTCTTAAAACATTGTAAGGGAATAATTGTAGAATTCCTTGACCAGTGTTTAGTACTAGCATTTTTTTCCTGATCAATAGAAACATGAATAGTGCTTTATTACATAGCACAGAACATACTTTGTAGTCTAATGCATAAACAAAATGTTTCTCTTTCAGGTATTATTCCCCTGGATATTCTGAGATACTTCTGGAAAGGTTGGAAAATTACCATCCAGTTTCATAAACTTTAGATTTTTATTAGAGCTGTATTTCACATTTATACCTTTTTGACTGTAACACAAATACAGCTGTTGAAACTCGTTTGCTTCTGAATCTCTTTCTACTGTTTGAACTACTGAAAGAGCTCAGCAATTCCACCAAGCTATATTTTATTCTTTATAAATTTGTTTGCTATGTTTTTGTTCCTTTTAGTTTTTCTCTAACATTACTACCAGATATTGCAGCGTATATGAGTGGAATTTCATGCAGGGGTGATGATTTATCACAGAAGCTTTTTTAGAATCAGTCATTTCCTTTTCCGTCCACAAGAAAGGTTTGTTATTATCTCATTGAAATTTTAGCCTTCTCAGTACTGTAACCATTTTCCCCTTTTGCCTTTGCATATTGTTTAGAGCTTCCCAAGCTTGATGAGGGGGGAAAAGCTGGCCCCTGTGCTTTTTCTAATTATGGAATCCATTCTGCGCTGAAATATCTCCTACTGCTACCTTTCAGAAAGTAAAGTCATGTGATTTTGCATCTCCAGACATGTTACTAGCTGCTAAATTAAGAAATAATCTGATCTGGTGGTGATAAAAGGGCTGAATTCTGCATGATGTGATAGTGTGGTGGTCCTGGCATGGCAGATAATACGTGTTCTGCAAAAGTTATCCTAATTTAAAGTAGGATTAATTGGAGGGAAGGAGCAATACGCTGTTTGGTGTGTGTATCGTTGTTCCTCTTGGGAAGGACAGAGTGAAGTTAGAACTTCCATAGGCGTAAAGCGAAGGACCCTGGGAGATTTGGCTCCAGTTGGGTCAGCAGCAGATTTGTGCAGCTCAGAAGAGAGGAGAATTGCTCGGCTGCAGGAACCCTGTTAGCAAAGTTCTGTGCACGTTCAGAGGAAACCGGAGGATACCTAAGTCCCACTGATTTGAGTGATGAGACTAATGCTGCTCAATACTTTTTCTATAAGAGCTGAAATTGCTACAGAATTAAGTTGAAACACACTTGGAACTTAGTCATGAAGTTGCAGGTCACATTGATGTGGAAGTTATTTGAGGTTTGAGCTCTTGCCTGTCTGTAGAACATCCCGGAAATATTTTTGCCTTTTTTATGTAGAGTGAAAAAGCTTTTACATTCTGCTTACTCCTCTGGTGTACTGTAGGATCAGGGAGCAGCATACAACCCTTTAGTATTCCCTAATACATAACTGTCATTTAACGTTTTTTGTTCTTCTAACCATTTTTTTCCCTTGTGTGCAGCAGGTTGGGGTGTGTGTGTGTGATGGGGTTTTTTGTTTGTTTGTTTTTTCCTCCAAAGAGTAATAAACAGTGTTTCTGGAACAGGACATTGAAATACTCGCAGCCACAAGGAAAAACATTATATGAAAACCCCCACAGGAGAGAAACTTGTGTACTTTCTTAAGCATATTAACTGAATGCATTTATAAAACAGGGGTAGTCTCTTCTATCACTTGTAAAACAGGAGCAGTGACTTACTTCAGTTGAAAATTATTTAGAGTGGCTTTTCTCTGCCAAATTCCAAATGACTATTTTCTTCTGTACTTGTCAGCGTATTTTTCATTAGTTCACAAAACCACTGATGGGCTATCTTGTGTTAAGGTTTAATTCCACAGAGGGCTGTGCTCCTGCTGTGAGGTACTTGGTGCTCTCAGACTCCGCTTTTCAGGAGGAGCAGGGGATGCACAGTTCCTTGCTTTATGGAGCCTGAGATGGAAACTGTTGGTGTCACAAATGCTGGTATAGAAACCACACCAGCTGGGTTCTTTCTTTAGCCCACATCAGAGTGAAAAGGCTTGGAGCTGACTAGCTTCTACCAAATGCCTTTTCAATTTTGTTGTTTATACTCTGACATTATTAATGCTAGGACAGTTGTGGAAAAACATTAGGTTGATGAAAAATATGGTTGTAATATTCAATAATTTTCTCACATGCATTATGGATATTTAAAAGTCAAATCTTGTGCAGTCTCTAAAAGGAAATGTAATGGAAGGGCTTCCAGACAGTCTTGAAGGATCTGAAGCCTTTATTTTCCCTAATGGAACAGAAATGTTACAGAGGGCTGAGTGCAGTTGCAGTGCAGATGGGAGGCAGGGTAGGCATGGAGCTGCGTACCCAGAGCTGCATCCTGTGCTGGGGAGCACACCCACACCACACAATGCTAATGTATATGTGTTGTGCAGAGAGAGTGAAGAGGCTTCAGTCCCCTGACAAATGTGCTCCTGCTGTGTCACACTGTGCTACACTGTAAGGATTCCACAGGGTTAAATTTCAATGCCTAAACAATTTGTTCACAGTCTTTTCACAGTCTTTTTCTGATTCCTGACAAAGGAAGTGATTGCACAAGGCAAGCCTTCAAAGCGATCTGATTGTGCAGAGCACAATCCAAATCAGACCTAGCATAAATACATCTTCACACCAGCTAGGCAGTTCTATCCTAGGCCAGTGGGACTGTTTGGCTTCTTGTCACAGGACTCTCCCAGATGATGTGACATCCCATTAGGCTGTGGCAGTGTGGAGTCCTCGCCTACAAACTTGGAGACCTCCTCAGCTCTCCTTTGCTGGCACGCTGCTTCCCTGCCTTGTACCCACACCTTGTGGCTAGAGGCTTACCTGGAGGTACACATCTCCCCAAGGCAGATCTAGCCCTTCACAGCAGAGTTACTGCTAATTTACATGTTAGGCTTACATTCCTAGGGCCAGAATTGCTTTCCCGTGGTGTTTCACAAGCTCTGATGTACAGCGTTTCTATTCCATCCTACCTTTTGGCTGAAGTCATCATTTATATTCATGTTTGTAATTGCTACTCTGGCAAGCTTCAAGTGTGTAACATTGTCTCAATTTAATAGAATAAAAAGTAGATTTGCATTTTAATTCATTGTGTAAATGCTGTTTTTATGCTAGTTTGTGACTGTGATGCTAGCGAAGATGAAGAACAGGCTCATTTTGCAGCTCGAGCCTGATGCCACCTTTGTATGTTTGTCTCAGCTTACCACTCAACAGTGCCTACTTCTGAGCTTAGGACACACAAGTATTTCAAGTAAGAGTCCCTCTCACAGAGGTGGCTTATTAAGACACACAAAAAAATTAAGCCAGTGCTTTGGGAGAAATAAATGTGAGCAGAGACAGCCCTTAAATAATTTTTCTCCTTACTTTGACTGCAGCATTTGGACTTTTGAACCCAAGTCTTTAAAGATCTTCTCTGGGGGCCTGAGCCATGATTTTTGACTACGTTACTACAGCCATTATTACATCTACAGATGCAAACCAGGGCCTTGCAAGAACATGCGGATGTGTAAAACTTTACCATATTTCATTCAGTGAATGGATTAACTGGCCTACAAAAGCTCCATTCTTTATCTGAATGACTGGGAACCAAGAGGACCTGAAAAGTGGAAATTCAAGGAGTTCATGTCCTGTGAGTATAATATGTTCTGCGTTTCCAGAGGGATTTACCAAGGGATTGCTTTGTCTCGTCTGAAGTGATCAATCTGCTGGAGATCTGCATCTTAAACAAATGAACAAAATGTTGAAGGAGCTGAATGGAATTGGTGAAGGAAGAAATGAACCTCGTTTTGTGAAGTAAAGTGTAAATTTACTGTAATTAGGAAGTGGATGGAGTGTGGATGGATCCTCAGTGTTCTTGGTTTGGTCTAGGTTGAGGTGTCAAACTCATTTTCATGGGGGCCCACATCAGCCTCATGGTTGCCTTCAAAGGGCCGAATGTATTTTTAGGACTGTATAGATGTAACTACCACTACATTTGTAGAGTCCTAAAATTACATTCAGCCCTTTGAAGGCAACCACAAGGCTGATGTGACCGCCGGTGAAAATGAATTTTACACCTCTGGTCTCGGGGGTTGTGAATTAACTTGGCCAAAAGGGAGTTTTATGCATGGAGGATGCCATGGGACAGCCCTCAGCTTCTGGTGTAAAAGGGAGTTCTCTGATTTCTGGGTGTGTAGGAGTGCCTGACTATTGTCCCTTCAGGTGAGGGATCTGTGAAAGAACGCTTGCCTCCCTGTCTTCCTTAATGGCTGCTTGGTGCCCAATATCTTGGTTGTTACTTTTAGATCTCACTGTGTGACCAGGGTAGAAAGGAAATCTGGAGTAGCACTAGATTGCAAAGCCAGTGGTTTCACTTCTTGCACTAACATAGGATTGCTTTTATGGTCTTGGATAGTTATTACAAATCCCTATATATCATTATCTTCAGCTGTGAGGTATCTGTTGTTCTCCTCTGTTAACTTGCAGAAGTGCTGGGAAAATTAAATTCATATGAGAAGTCAATGCAGCAGAACTTAAGCTCTTTATAACTGATACCATATTCAAAAAGGAATATTGTTCAAGAACCTACAAAAATTTACCTAAGAAGTCTTCAAGATACTGACTTTTAGATTTTGAGTTGAACTAAAAGCCAGTGTATTTAGTGAGTTTCTTCATCTGACACAATTTGAAGGGATGTTGGAGAAAGAGGAAATTACAATGTCTCTCATGACTATACTGAAACTATTGATGTCATTTTTGTATAATACTTAACTGTTAATATTGATGCTACTATGCTGTATTCTGCAGTCAGCTCTATAATTTATCTAGTGAAAATACTAATTACGTTATTACTGCTGTACTGTATTTCTAGATACTGCACAAAAGATTGAATTAGAAAATACATATAAGCAATACTACAGCATATGCTGATGATGAGAATGCCTTTGAAACCAGGAAACGGTCTTGTGCTGCCTTTCACAAGAAGTTACTCTTACTTGGGTTAAACACATTTTGTAGTTGTGTTCCCTTCTAGCCAGAGGTCCGATCATGAGGCTCACTGAGTGCTCAGCGAAGTGCTGAGGGTCATCAGATTTACTGTCTGTAGCAGAAACCAGTTGTGTTCACTATTGTGCATCAGCATGCTATGGAGAGGAACGATGTGAGTGTCCTAATGTCATCAACTTAAAAGATTTCCACAGAGATTTTGAAGGATTGCTTTTTCTTCATAAAAATATGCTCCTTCCTACTAGTTCTTACCTCCAAAATGAGTTAAATAATAGGTACCCAGATTAAATTTAGCTATTCTATATTTTGTTCCTTTTATAACAAAAATTAAATTTTGAGGGGTGTGAAAGTGTATTAATGTCTTTCTTTGAAACAAAATTCTTGATTATTTATGTCTTCATAGTCTTGTGACAAGATCTGTGCCCTTTGCTCTCAGAGGAAGTTTTGTCTTCACTGATACAGACTAGTGACATGTTTTATCCCTGTTATCCTATTTATAATTAGGTCTGATGTCCTCTGTACATGTTCACCTTCCAATATTAGGTCAGTGTTAAAGCCATTATCAACCTAAAAGGTTGGATTACTTCCAAGATTCAGTCTTTGTTGCCCCACAATGCTATAAATTATATTACAATCTATTGTTAAAAATTAATAATATACAACATAGAGGTCTGATGGAATCATGTTAATGAGAATACTGAAGGTTCATTGACTTGCAATATCATTAGAGCTCTGAGACAGGTTTATAGCCTTGTGCAATGTATATTTGTGTTGGTTTAGACACAGTATTTATTTGGTCACACCCAGCCAAATGTTTCCTTACTAAATTAAAATAAATGCTGGTTAGTTCAATGAGCTACAAAGATATATAGTGTAATTTCAGGTTCTCAAGTCACAGAAAATAAGCCCCAACAATGTAACTCAGTAAAGGATCAAAAATGATGGATATACTAGAGTGAATATAAACAAAGAGGGAACCAAGTTTACTGAGTTGGGCGAAGTTATTTTTTTATGATTTAAGCAATGTATAAAATTTGGAAAGAACAGCTTCTATTTGTAGTCTGCTCTGATCTTCCTGTAACCCCTCGCTTCATACACATACATACATGCTTGTAAGCATGGTCAACCAAAATGTGATCATAATTATTTCTAGTTTGGTCTTGGGGCTTGTTGTCGCTGCCTTCTGCTTTGGGGCCAGGCGGTTGTATCAGACGGTGATGTGGTGGCTGCACTGCTCATGCCAGCCTGGCATTGGATCATGAATCCTACAGGCATTCTTATCTTATGGGAATGGAAAGGAGGATAAGTCCAGCGATTCTAGAAGCAGTTTAACTATATGAAACTTGCTTGCTTTCAGTTACTCCAAAGCAAATTCTATGCCAGCTTATCTGTGAAGACTGCAAGGGCTTGGAGCACACCCAAGAGAGGGAAATTTGACAGTGGGAGGCTGGGCAGGTGTCGTGGTTTAAGCCAAGCTAGCAATTCAATCACAATAGCCACTCACTCACCCCCCTCCCCACCTCCTAAATAGGGGAGAGGATGGAAAGGGAGAAACTTGGATTGAGATAAACACAGTTTAATAACAAAATACTAATACACTACTAGTAAATATATATATATATAGAGAGAGAATAGAAATAGAATATGAAAGATACTCAATGCAATTCCTCACAAACTCTGTCCACACCAAGCAGCCAGTCCCAGGAAGTGGCACCAGGTCCCGAACAACTGATCCCAGAGAAAGAAAAGAGGAATAAGGCAGCAAGGCCCAGAGGCCTCTGCAAAGTGTCAGAATGGCAAAAAAGCTGTGCTAAACATCCCAAACAGAACTCCCCCAGCTCCGACAAAAAGAGTGAAGAAACGAGAGACCAGAAGATCCAGATTCTTCTTAAATATGAAACATGACATTAATGGAGCACAAGTCTTATGACGAACAGTTGAGGGGGAACTGGGGCTGTTTATCCTGGAGAAAAGGAGGCTGAGGGGAGACCTTATGGCTGTCTACAACTACCTGGAAGGAGGTTGTAGCATGGAGGGTGTTGGTCTCTTCTCCCAAGTAGCAAAGTGATAGGACAAGAGGAAATGGCCTCGAGTTGTGCCAGGGGAGATTTAGATTGAATATTAGGAAAAAATTCTTCATGGAAACTGTTGTCGGGCATTGGAACAGGCTGCTCAGGGAAGCAGTGGGGTCACCATCCCTGGAGGTGTTTAAAAGACATATAGATGAGATTCTTCGGGACATGGTTTAGTGCTAGAGTTAGGTTAGGTTATGGTTGGACTCAGTGATCTTGAGGGTCTCTTCCAAATGAATTGATTCTATGATTCTAATGGGAATGGGATTTAGATGGAATACTGTTATTGATCAGTCTGTATGTCAATCAGGTCTGTCCCATCCATGTCCCCCTTCCTTGATGCCTCACACCTGTGGGCAGAGCGCTCAGAACATCCTTGGTTCTCAGACGAGAGCAATTAAAAACATTAACTTTGTCTTGTGGTGTTGTCACCTTATTCTCAAACTAAGTCCAAATAATAACCATGCTAGCTATGAAAAAGAAATGTTTCTAACTGCATGGAGAAAATTTTCTTTCATTTTCAGTCAAACCTGCACAGCAGGGGTCAAGGAGAGCTGGCCTTGTGTCTGTGCTGCTTGAGTGCCATCCCACCCAGAGGGGGAGCTGAGATCAGTCTGCCCTTCTTTGGATGGGTGAAGACCCCACCCTGCCCTGGAAAAGGCAGAGTACAGCACATACCCATAGGCTGAGAGGAATTACAGATTTCTCTCTGCTCTTTCATCCCGTGTCTGTTCAGCAGCAGCACAGCAACCCTGCCTTGCTGGGTCTGCCACAAGGAGAACTTCCCAGGGGTGGTGGTCATTAGTGCTCTGAAGCTGAAAACTGCTATGAGTGCTCTTATTACTGTTTACTGATGTGATCAATGTGTAGCTGACCTTGACTCACTTTCTTGTGTAATTCCTTTGGTTAAAGTGGAGAAAATGAGCCATTTTGATGACAGTGTTTTAAGAAGCTGCCATTTCAGAAGCTATAGCTATGCCTGTGATACATCGACCTGTCCAACAACAAGGATGGAAACTTGGCTTTCTCTGAGGTTTAGAGCTCCGGTTTGGACCATCTCCTCATACTTCTGTATCTTTTTATATCAGACATGACTTACTAGTAACAATAACTGTTAAAATTTTTGCCATTGACTTGAATTATCATGAGGTCATGAATTGTTATTTTAGGCCTGTCCCTTCCCCCTCCAAGTGTTTTTTTAAAATCCCAATTTTGTGTTTATGCTAATGTAGTTGTGCAATGGGAATGTTTGGTAAAATTGCCATTTAATTTACAGTAGAAGAATGCTTTAGCAGCTGTTTTCTAGCAGTTTAACTACTCTGACCTCAGTGACTGTTCTTAAGAGACTGAAAAGTAATTGAAAAGGTGAAAAAGTTCAGAACTGTCCTCTCTTTATATTTTTTTTTTTTCATTTTTTGTGTTTCTTTTTTAAAACATCTTTGAAATGGCTTTGTAAACAATTGGAGTTTTTTCTAGATAATTCAGATGAGAGAGGAAAGATTGCCAGTTTGGGACTTGCTCTCTGACCACCTGAGAAAAATGAGTTTTTCATTCTCTTGAATATCATCTGGAGTAATAATAAAATGTGCTCTTGGCTGGGTTCCTTCTGTGTGAAAATAGACAGAGCTACATCACTGCACACCTAAAGGAAAGACATAGAACTACAGAAGCAATGTGAAATCTGGATTTTTCCTGCTTCTCTGCTTCACAAGTAATTTTCTGTAATCTTAATGAAATTTATTTGAATCTTGAAGGAGGGATATACCTCTCCATTCTCCTTAACCAGAGTAGTCTGAAGGACCAGAGCTAGAGATCCTTTTATACACGGCTAAGTTGCCTGTCAAGATCCCAGTGTGAAAACCCCTAGCAATAGCTAGTGAAGGAACTGAGAAAATCGGCAACACTAAAAGGTGGTTGCAGATGAACGAAATGCGGTGCTAGCGTGTTGGAATCCTGGGGTGACAGACACATGAAGAACACATGAAAGTAGGATGTTAGTTGACTAGTGTTGCAGACAAGGCATCCTACTTGTCTGGGGAGCTGGTCCTGCAAACCCTTAGCCAGGCAAAGCTTTTGTTGATGTGAGGGTGACTGTGCACTGAAGGAAGGTTCCTGGACCCAGGCATGTGGCAGTCAGATGACGGCAGCACAGTTCCCGTGATATGCTCTGGGCTGGTGGAATGGTTGGATGACAAAACTCTGCAACTTCACACAAGTGTGCTGTAATTTGAAGCCGTCTGCAGGGAAACTGTAGGCAGCAAGTACAATTTCTAAGCCTGATATAAATTCCATCCTGTTTAACTACCAACAGTTCTACTGCTGCAGAATAACAATCCAAGTGAAAGAACAAAGCAAGGGAGAGATTTGATCTGGCTTCATAATGCAATTGGAAAACTCCTCGTTAGAAGAATGTTTTCCATAGCCCAAAAAGCACAGCACTGAGGCCTTGGCTGTCTACTGCTGCCATTATCGTTGTTTCCTGAGCGGGCGGCTGGTCCATTTGCTTCTTTCCCTTTCTCCTGCTGAACGAAGCAGTGGTTCAGTCACTTTCTTCTGGATTTCCTTCATCTTGTCTCTGTCGTTTTGGTTTTTAATTCTTTCATTTACTTTAACTCAAATTCACTAGTGCATGCATCTCCTACCTGACTTTTATCTGTGGGAGAGATGCAAGAACTTCAGCTTTAGCTCCTTCCAATGCTTTTCCAGATCTCAGGTACTCCTCTGTTCCTTGATTCCAGGTTGTGATGCACTTAAATAATTTGTCCTCTGGTTTTGTTTATCTGGCTAATTACTCTCCACATCTCCTTCAGCCCTTCTCAATTACTACTCCACACATTGCTTGTCATAGTTCACACTCCTTTTGTTTAACTTCGCTTTTTCCAAGGCTAGTTACTGAGTTACTTGGCAGAATTGTTATAGCGTTTCACAAACAGCTGTTTTTTGCTGTGACAGTAGGCTGATTTATGTCTCAAAAGCAAACATGTAGGCCTGCCTATTAAATGCCTACAGTATAATGACAAGCACAACCTATTTTTTGAAATAGTTTTAAAAAATTAGGCTGGAGATTAAAAATAGGGAATAACTGAAAAGAAACATTGCCAAATTGAGGAGCAAGCATGCTTAAGATGAGCAACTGCCTTCATCCTTCTCTCTGTGTCTCTCCTGCACCTTTCCATTACTTTTTCCCATTAATGTTCAATGCATGGTGCATGTAAGGTATTTCTGTCGGTGAGTATTACTTTCACCAGCTTTTCTTTGCAGCAGTATGTCTATAAATGGCAGAGAGCATCATTCCTAATTACATGTTGCCCCCAGATGCTCCATGGGTGATGCTGATGGATTGCTGTGTGGGTGGTGGTGACGGGGCTGGGGGAGGGGGAGCCGGGATGCAGCTCCTCTAAGTGGTAGCAGAGGTCTCTCTTCGGGCTGGGCTCATCTGTCCTCCTGCAGTAAAGTGAGCTCAGGAGCCTCTGAAAAGGTGCATTTGGGCTTTGGAAAAGGGGACGTAACGCAGGAAAGGCTTCAGGATACAACCCAAACAGGGAAGCGGGAGGGGCTGGGAGAGACAGGGAATTTACCTTTTACCTGTCACTGCAGAAACCACTCAGCACGGAGGGCTGACACACTACACAAGCTGCTAAATCACATTTTCTTGATTTCAGTTCCCACCCTGCCCTTCATTCTGTGCTGGTGGTGTCAGTGCTAAAAGGCAGAGCCTTATTGCAACAGGCTGCAGCAGTTGGAGGGCGCCTGCCCTGCCAGCTGCAGGGGCTCAGCTTCATTTCATTAATGGTATTTCCGACAGTGACCTTCTGCATGGATTGAGGTATCCCTGTTGTGGTTGAGGGCAGACAGTGCTTTGGAACTGAATCAGGCCATTTTAGGCTACCAAAAGTGTGGCTGTGGAGCAGACTGAACCACTGACTTCTACGTGTTGCCTGCTCACAGGCCAGGTCTGTAGAGGAAGTTGGTAGAGGAGGAGGAGGAATGATCATCAGCCTTTCAAAGGGACAGGCCTTCCCACAGCGCAGGGATGGACGTTCCTGCACTGCAGGCTGAAGAGGAAGAGTGAAAAACTGAGTGATCCTAGACCTTGAAAGGATGCTCTCCAAACCCCAGAGAAATCCAAGAAAAGGTGAGGGGGTGAAACCAGAGATTTCCAGCCAAGTGTTTGTCATTTTTGCACAGCCCTTTACTCTTGAAGGGCTGCTAATGGAGAAGGAGGAAGTGAGAGAGCACATGTGTGCGAAAGTGCATCTGCAAAGTCTGTTTCCTTCTCTCTGTAACTGTCCTGTGGTCATTGAAGGTTTTTATATTTAGTGTGCCTAGCAGGTCAGCCTGCCAGCAGGTCAGCTACTAGGAAGGCATGGGGGGAGGCAGGTAATACTGGCTTTGGGAACTGAAGCAATTGGACTCTATGGGTTTTTACATCCCCAGCTTAGTGCCAGACCAGAAATTCGCCCCATCAGAGTGTGCACTGAAATTAGGAAGTGTCCCAGGACAGTGTGCAAGAAGCACATTTAAGAACAGAAAGCGTTAACTGGTGCATCAGCCCGATGGTCCGTCCATCCCTGAGTCTGTCTCCGGCAGTGGCAGGAAGCAGTGCTACCTACAGAGAGCACGTGAACCTGGTCAAGTCCTGCAGCCTGTCCTCTCTGTACTCCCCCAGCATCCCCAACTGCTGGATTTGGATACTAGAGTCACTGCCTAACTCTTCTGGTACCTCATTGTGGAACTATTGCCCACTCAGTTTTATGAAGTCCTTCTAGAGTTACTTGCCTTGCAGAGCTTAGTGTCACATACATACTTGAGGACTTAGTCTCCCCTCTTCAGGTACTCACTGGAAGTGTCGAGTAAAGTCAGTCCCACCATCAATCACCCAGCGGGGAGACCTTGCTGATGCCTGTTCTGCACCCTGAAAAGTGACTATTGAACTTTATATTTTGCTTCATGTCCTACCTCCAGTTTTCAGTCTGTAAGAGTCTTTCCTCCCATCCTGTGGCAAGTTAATTTATTTGATAACCTTTGGTCTGGAACCTCATCAAAAGCTTTTTCAGAGTTGGACTGTTCTATGTCTGCTGGGCCCACTCTGTCTTTACTGGTGATCCTGCCTCGTTCCAAACAGACCCTGTTTATCCCTGTCTACAGTGACTTAATTTTTTTAGGTCCTACTACCATTAGCAAGGATGGATGGCAAACTTTCTGGTCTGCAATTACCCAAATCCCTTCTAAAGGCCTTTTTGTGGCTAGGAGTTGCAATGCCAGATTGCCAGCCCTCTGGCAGCCTGGTGCTTGCCACGCTGCGTTACCCTCCCCATCCCGCACAGACCGAGGCTGAGAGGTGAGGACAGAGTGGAGCTTTACTTAGGAGTGGAAACCACCACCCAGAGAAATGTTAGAAACTCATTTTTTTAACTTTGAAACACATTTGCTTGAGTTCTGAAGTGAGTATTTAAAAGCCAGTTATTCTTTTGTGCCCTTTCCTGCATAGACACAAGGCATTTTACATGGCTTCTCCTACAATGGTCTGCAAAACACAGGGAAGATGTGTAAAGATTATGTGATAATACAATTCCTGTCATAGTTCTTGTACCTGGTATTGATATATAATTGGTAATTGGTGGAATATTACCTATGGCGTGACAGGAATATCTGCATTGGAAGTTTATTGGAGTAAAGGCGGGGAGAGAGGCCATAATTCCACACTGAAATCATATAGATGAGGGTTTATCAGAACAAATGAGCACAAAACTGAAGAACATAGCTAAATACAGACCCTTTGAGCTAGAGAAACACCACAATGAAAAGTTTTTGGCCCAACTATTGAACACAGATATCTCTTACATGACATTTGATGGGGGACAAATGCTGCTAAGGAGACTCTGAGAGGATCCAGCTTGGGAAAGAGTCTGGAAGGTGCCAAAGCCTTTTCCTGTTGCCCATTCACAGTCAATGCAGTTTTGCAGGTAATACCCTTTTGTGATCATCACCAAGATGAGGAGAAAGGAAAATACAAAACAAAAAAAGAAATAGTGAACAGTAAATACAAACACAGGAGGCAGCAGTAAAATAAGTCAAATTTCTCTTAGGCTCAAGATGACTATCAAGGAGCTTTGTTCTCGGAAGAGAAAGTGCCGCAGCAGGATGGGAATGCTTGGCTTGGGCGGGCTGTCATATCTGTCATCATTATAGGCATGGACAGATGATTATGATCTCTCCATTCTGTTTCTGTTTTTTCTCAGTCTACAGAGATGCTCATCCAGCTGTTTTCGTTACAAAATTTATTCAGCTAATTTGTCCACTTTCCTTTTTCTTAGCGCACCTTTTACCTTCATCAAGCTGGTAGCATCTTCTCTGTGCCCACTGCTACTTTCAGCCTCCCCTGTTCCTGGAGATGCTGACTACTTCCCAGTGCCTGGTGGTGTGTTATTGTCTTCCTCCTGCACTGCTTCTCAGCTTGTTTTTCCCTGCACAACGCGGCATCTCACACTGCTCAAGGCAAAGGCAAACTGGGGGGAGAAAAGCAGGCAGCAGCCAGGGGCTCTTTGGGTGGGTCACTTCTCACAGGCACGGGCTCCCTCTCTGCACCCATCCCTCGGGTACTTGCCCCTCGTTCAGTTTCTAGCCTGCAGCACCAGCGTGTCTAGAGCCAGGCAGCTACAGCACAGCTCATTCAACTACTGCTGTAAGATTTTGAATACAAGGAGGTTTCACAAGGCTGCAGCTGGAGGGAAATAATTTTTAGAAGCTGATTCCTCTCCAGACCTTTTGGAGAAGATGTGTGTAATCACTAATTCTTTCCAGTCTCTGGTTTTGTTAAGGGAGGTGAATAAATGTACTCTAAATGCTTTTTTTTTTGTTTCTTTTCCAAATGATAACTAGGATATAGAAATTGTACCTAGTTCTGCAGCTCTGCACACCCTGAGCTTGTCACAGCCTGTGTCTGAGGGGGACTGCTCTGAATGAGATTTATGTGTGGGCATTTGGTATAACTGGAAACAGATTGAAGCTTAGTGTCAGGGCATTTCATGACATGCAGAGCCTTAAAATTATTACAAAAGTCATCTGGGGACCTGCACTGACAGTGTGCAACCCTTCTTGCCAGAGTTGTTCCTACCTGCTTACCGCAGCCTGCAAAACAAACAACCACCCATGCAATCGCAGTGCGGAGAAAATGCCACGGTGATGGATGATGTCCAGGTGTGACCTTTCACCTGTTACGGTAGCCAAAAATCCTTGCAAGAAGAGTGCATGATGGAAGATTATGGGATAATAATAAAAAAAAAAAAAAAAGAAAATAAAAAGATCAATCAGGTGAAGGATTCTGTTGTTAAGAAAGTATTAACTATTTTTTAAATACACAAGCATCTGACAGGCCAGGCCACACCTAAAAGAGCTAATGATAAAGCCACAGTTGGCTGGAATGGTTCAGTCCAAAGGGCACTGGTTTGTTGGCGAATGCAGAGCATATCTTCAGCAAGCTCCTACAACGAATGCAAGAAACTGAGCACATAATCTATTATCAACTGCATGGTGGAAACTTGACATTTCAGCAATGTAATACACTTGTTTTCCAGTGGCATGAGACTAATATACTCCTTTTCTGTGCTTGATGCAGCGTCATTCACATCTGAGCAAAATAAATGGGGAAGATGGTTTTGGTATCTATTCTTGACATCACTAATTTTAGCACCACTAAGGAGAGGGATTTTTTTTCCACTAAAAAAAAATGAAGTAACAAAGCACATGAGTCTTAGAATAAAAATAATTGTGAATGGCAACATCGCTGATGTTTCTTTGATCCTGACACTTCAATATCTACTATACATCCATTACGTTGTCTGGAACGAAAACCAGCCCTCAAATTGACACCGTGGTGGTATGAAATCTTTCCAGCTCCTCTGAACCCCCAAAGCAAACCAGGATTTGTGTAGCTGAAATAAATATAGAATGACCATGAACAAAAGCTTCTTAATTCAGCCCCATCAGTACAATATATTACTTCTCTAGTCTAACTTCTATGCTGTGTGCAAGAGGTTTTGAATCCCAGTTTCGGAATCAGTTGCTTATTTCCTTTTTGCAACACCTCCTACTGTTGCGGTGGTTCATAACATACAGATCTGCATATTGAGGAAAAATAAGGGAGTAAGGGTTGTGCTTGTGATTTTTTTTTTTTGCTTCCAGTCCTACCTCCTCTGAAATGCCTGCAGACTATTTTTTTCCCCTACGGCAGAGCTCCTATTATGTGCTTTGCACCTTTAAATGTGCGAAGCATCATGTCTGCCTGGCAGGACCCTGAGATTCAAGACAGAAGAGAGACAGGCTTTGTTTTCTCTCTCATGGAGATGTTGCATTTGGTCGCGCTTTACCATTAGATTGGCTTGCAGAGAGGGTTAGTAAACAACCCCATCCTGTTTCCCAGTTTCTTTACATTTTCTGTACACAAAGAGCAAAACGCACATTTTCCCCCTGCACAGGGAAATGCCAGGAAAGGAAAATGTACAAAACCTCAGCATGGGGAAGCAGCGTCTCCTTTGCTGCAGAGCCTGCTTGCAGCAGACAGGCAGGATGAACGCTCACATTTGAAACTGCAAAACAAAGAAAATAAATCGGCAGGCACATGTTCTTGGGTGCCTAAGGATTATTTCTGTTCCTCACCAACCTGCTCACAGCCAGTGCAATAATGAAAGTTTGCAGCTGCATGGAGGCCCCACACATACGACTGCATTTGCAGATTAGGCATTTGCCTTTGCATTTTTGGTTCGTTTCATTTCCTGCCGGGTTCATCCATACTAGAGTACAAGAAAGTAACAATACTGTGAAGGTCTTTCTTCACCTGTGGTAGGTTACTGGTTAAATGGGTTAAGCAATGATCTGATTTTGCGACTTGTTCCACATGAGCAAACGCTGGAGCTGCAGCTAGCAGGGAGGGAGCCTTGGCTGCGTCCCACAGGGGTGGCTTTCCTGTGGGGTGACAAGTTTGGAGCCCTGAGTTTTTCAAGGATAAGTTTCCTTTTCCCCACTCTCATATGGGCTTCATAAGCTGTACGGTGGCTGCTTTCTGAGAGGAGGTGAGCCTAAGGCAAGCCAAAATGAGTGAAGCCACATGAGTATTTGAGTTTGTTTGCATGGTCAGAGGCTTACCCATGCTGTCAGTTCTGATGAGTTCATGAAGAAGTGACGGCAATTTGTGGGGAGGCTTCTAGGCTTTTGGCTGAGGTGTGGATGGACTGTGGTTGGCGCTGTTTTCTTTCTTCCCCCCATACAAGTGACCTCCTTGGGAAAAAAAAACCCAGGATTTATGTCAGAAAAGTGTTCTGCGTTCATTAAACCGAGATGCAGCTGCCGTGTATGTAGATGTGTGCACATGGAATAGCAGTCTCAGTACCAACATCCTCCCTCAAGAATCCTGTTGCGGGAGGACAGTTATAAATAACTCCTTGGCCACTATAATTGTTCTGCCAGTACAAGCTGCCAGAGAACCACATTGACTCAGCACACACCCGAGCAAGATCCTTTCCCTGGGAGCACCTCCCACCACATAAACGTCCCTGCAAAGTCGCGTAGGTGCCTGGTGGCGCAGGGAGCCGGCATAAGCCAGGACTGAATGAAAATTAATGTATGCAAAATATACTGAATATAAAAAAAGCACTGCTTAGGCGCTAGTTAATATTTTTCCAGTACCCTCTTATAATTCTGTTGTTGCAAAAACTGCAAGTGCCTTCCATGCTCTGGCTACTCTGGGTGTTTTCTGTGGAGAAATGGATGTTCTGCCGCTCGCACAGAGCCACGCTAGTCCTTACTGAGCCAAGTAAGATGATTTTGTGTGTTCACTGACAAGTGGAACAAAATTGTCCCCCATGCTAATGTTGTGAAGTCAGCCTGCTGCTGTGGTAGTTTTTATGCTTCTTCTGTCTGCCACAGTCTTACCAAAGAAAGCTCGCTGGCCCTGTACCAGGTAGGAGGCTACAGCCTGATTTTTTGTCGCTGTTCCTGAAAGGATGTTAATTATTTTTGGTAATTACATGGGAGATTCTTTTTCTTATTTTAAAAATTACCTCAAAAATAATAATTAGGAAGCTGTCATTATGATTTTTTTTTCCAAAGCAGGTTCTACATGGAATAAAGAACCTAGAGATTTGATTTGCTTTTTATCACTTGGAACACCAAAATGACTATAAATGAATTCAAATGTAATTTTCCTGAGAAAATAATTCCTCTGTTATACAGAACCTATTTACTGTACTTCTCAGGGCCTGTTTTACCTATGTAATTTGAAATTATTCAGAAAAAAAAAATCTGCCTTCTGACTGCCTTTTCTACAATTATTCATCCCTGCAAGTAATTGCAAAATACTTGTATCTTCAGAATATCACTCTCTAGCTTTCCAGGAATCTATTTGAACACACACAGTAGGTTCCCATAACTACATGGCTCCATTTATACCAGTGTGATTGCTTGGTAGATTTGTAGGTATATTAGTGTGCTATTCTTACATTGCCATATCTCTTTCCTGAAATGGTGATGGCATAACACGTATGAATGCATCATATCTCTTATATGAGGAAAATTGCATCTGCAGTAAATGTTTTACCAGTATAACTACTTTGGTAAAATAAAATTGTACCCCTGCCTAATTATAATGAAAGAAAACCATGATGTGGACCAAAACT
This sequence comes from Columba livia, assembly GCF_036013475.1. NCBI lineage: Eukaryota > Metazoa > Chordata > Aves > Columbiformes > Columbidae > Columba > Columba livia. The sequence goes on along the minus strand of NC_088603.1, from coordinate 20,083,343 downwards.
CACTAGTTAATTCTTTATTACAGTATGTTTCCAGCTGCAACAGAGTTTAAATATCACATTTCCCCTTGTGAGTTATTTTAATTTTTTTCCATAATTTCACAGATTTATTACTTCTAGATGCAATGACGACATCAGTTACAATGGGAGCATTTTTATCTTTGCCCTGTGTTCTGTAGAGACAAACCTTTAGGAGTCAAACAGTGAGCTTTCAAAAAATGAGCTTATCTCTGAGCTTAAACAAGGTGTGGCAACCCTGACATGGGTCTCTTGCATCAAGAAAATGTCATTTTTCCAGCCCCTAATAGTGGTCCTCATTCTGTAAGGTAAAGATAGCTTCATAGCTGTGTATTTACATATTTTTAGCACCATTGTATAGTTTGTTTTCAATTGAGATGTTATATTTAGAAGTTTCTCAAAATGTGGAGCATGTGTTAAATTTCTTTTGCGTAATCCATCAAGACTAATTTGATTTGAGACCAGTGGCTTTTTTTTCCCCCCATCTGTTTGGAAAAGTGCAGTTGTAGAGACATCAGTCATGTAACACTTTCTGTGAACCAGCTTTACTGACAGTTGGGAGTTGTCAGTAACCATGTGGATTTCAAGCTCTCAGTCTGGCTTCGTGCAGAACAACCCTCTGACACATAATTTCCACAGAGCCACAGAATTTAAGGCCGGAAAGGCCGAACGTGATCATCTAGCTGACCTCCTGCCTAGCCAGCCCAGGGATAAGTCATGTTTCAAGCCTAATAGCTGCAGAAAACACCAGCCTTTGGGACAAACATACACTCAATTTAATAGCATTCGCTTGCCAGTCACCAGTAATTTATTTCAATAGTTAATGAATGTTATTTAGTTCATATGTATGTTGTGTACATAATGTTGTGTGCTCTTTCAACTGATCTAGCTACAACTTCCAACCTTTGGAAAGCTTTAAGAGAAGCTGAATCTGTGTTCCTTGTCCAAATACGCAGAGACCAAAGCCCATGTTGGGTGAGGGTAGAACAGACAGATGCCCCAGGCAGCAAATTGCTAAAAGCAGCAAAACGGATCTGCAGAGGGAAAATCCTGTCCTTGCTGCCCATGCCCACAGCTCTGCTCTGAGTTGGTCCCCCGGTGCTGGGGCACAGGCAGGACCTTGCAGGGCTTGGTGTGGGCTTGCAGGGCTCGCTGGCTCTACCGGTGTGCAGGAGGTGGAGGGAAACACACCAAAGTGCCCATAAAAACCTTTTTCCTTTTCAACTAGGATGCAGCAAAATTCAATTTTGCTCCTATGCTGCTGAGAAATAATTCTCTCTCTTTGAACCAATGCAGAAATCTCCCTTATGTTCACCTTTGGAAAGCTACTGTACTGAAATGTCTCAGCCTCTTACTGTAAGACACTGTGTTCCCTCTAGGTCTTCTCTTGTTCATTCATATTCTGCTCAGGAGGTGGCCAGCGGAACAGCCCATGAGGGGTGATGTCAGAGGTGATGTAACCTACCACGTCATACTTGGCGTTTCCTTTTATCTGTGTTGGCGTGCACCGATCTCTGTATTAGCTCTTTTTTTTTGTGACAGCAGTCTGTGGTGCAAATTCAAATTCATTTACTGTGCTCTCTCCAAGTCTTTTTCCCTAACCTCTGCTGACCAGCATGGCAACTCTTCTGCTGTAAATCTTTCATCCTTGTAACTGTCTGAGCTTGCTTTTGGCTGGATTGAAAAGCTTATGGTTTCACTGTGCCCGTGCAAATGGTCAAGTTGCCTCTTTGGGTTACAATCCTTCCTCCTTGTTAGTTACCACTCCCCTGGTCTTGAAGTTTTTAAAAATGTTACTCAGGAATCACTGTATAGTTTCTTCTAGTGCAGTGCAAAAAATAGGAAATAGTGCATATTCAGCTACCTTCTCTTTGCAAATGGGAAACAAATCCACTTAATCTTATTTTATCCATATTTTATTATTACTTCATACAGTTATTATTTTGATTAGTTAATCGTAGAATCAAGGGACCTCTGAAGTTCATCTAGTTCAACACTCTGCTTGAAGAGGGGCTGTCACCAGCAGTGGACAAGGTGAGCCATGGTCCAGCTAAATCCTGAAACATCTCCAGGAGCAGAAGTTCCACAGCCGCTCTGGGCGATTTGTTACGGGGTGACACTGCCCTCCTGATGAACCTGTCTTCTCATGTCCAGACCTCAGCTTGTGGCCACTTGCCCCTCTTACAGCCTCTAGCACTAAGAAGATATCTGGTTCTTGTCTGCATAACCACCCTTCAAAGAGCTGTGGGCAGCTGCTCCAGTGGTCCTGAGCCTCCCCTTGATCAGACCAAACAAACACAGCTCCCTCAGCTCCTCTCATGCTGCTCCAGGCCTCTGATCATCTCACTAACCTTCCGCTGGACCCTTTCCAGTTTCTCCATACCCCTCTTGGACAGCTGGACCCAGAAACTGGGTGTAAAGCTGAATAGAGGAAGATAATAACTTCCTTCAGTTTTCTGGCCACTGTCTTCTTAATGCAGCCTAGGATGTGACATGCCCTGTTCAGATGAGAGCATGCTGGTGACTCACATTTGGCCTTGTGTCCTCTGTAAATCCCAGCTCCTTTTCACCAGGCTGACTCTTCAGTGAGGTGCTTCCTAGCCTGTGACAGATCATGTTTTCCTTGTTTAGCCTTACGAGGTGTCTGTTGGCCAAAATCTTAAGTTTATAAAGGAGCCTCTGCGTTTAAGTTTTGCTCTTTGTCAGTCCAGACAGTTTAAGTCATCAACAAATCTGACTGTGCCACCATCAAGGTTGCTGATGAAACTACTGAACAACATGGATCTCAGTACCGACCCCTTGGGTGCTCCTCTGGTTGCTGGTGACCTGCCAGACAATCCCTGATTTTCCAGTGACTGAGATGCTCCTGATCAGCAGACAGTTCCCCAGTTTCCTTTCTCATCTTTTAAAAGATAGATGAAGCGTTAGCCTCTTTCCAGCCATCGGGGACTTCCCCAGTCACTGCAGTTGTCACAGACAGTAGATGCAGTCTCACAACCACATCAGCCAGCTCTTTCAGGAAGTGGGTGCCAACCCTCATGTCCATGTCTTGTATTCTCCCTTTTTGCATTTTGTTTCACCAAAAAGGTGTTTCCATAGCCAATCATGTCTTCTGCCGAAATTCCATCTTCCTGCACAACAGGATCGTTTTCCGCTGAGCTCTCAGTAAGTTCTCTCTAAAAGTTGTTCAGATCTTCTGGGCACATTTCTACTTCATGGTTGCATCCTGGGTGATTTTATTTATCAGCCCCCAGAGTAAACGGAAGTTTCTTCTGAAATTCAGAGTCATAACTCTGTAGCTTACCTTCTTCTAGATGCTGAATTTAATTTTGGTGATGGAAGATAAGCCCAGGCTGACGCTGTGACCACATTCACCACTGGTAAGACAGGTAGAGTGTAACCCACGACTGACCCCTCCCGCCATGATGAAATTATCACTAGCACAATGTAAGAAGCTCCAGGTTTTCCTGCTCAGTGCTGTGTTGCCCTTCCAGCAGGTTCCTGGATGGTTGCAATTCTCCATAAGGATCAGGACTTCTAAGAAGGGCACTTCTGCCAGTTGTCCCCATTCACAGGCTCCTCCCGGTCAGGTGTGCTGTGAGAGGCTGCCCCGTCTCCAGTAGGACTGTCCCCTCTGCTACTCACCCAGAGACTCCCCTGGTCTCGGCTTTCCTGCTGGAGCTTGGTACAGTCAGGGAAGTCCTTAACACAGAGCACAACTCATATCATTCATGTTTGATTCACTGTGATTCACATAATCTTGATTCATTTTGAATCTCTTGATTCATGTCACTCTTGTTTCCTAATCAAGATGTCACTGATCTCTAACCTTACAGTCAAATGCAGTTGAAGGTAAAAAATCTAATTCCTCTTCTTATTATCTGGGCTTGGTATAGAACCGTAATAATAATAATTACATATATTTCTTTATCCTCAAGCTCTTTGAACCTGACCCACACAGAATTTGATGTTCTCTCAGTCAAGACATTTGCACATGATGACATCAGAAGATGAAGTTGTATTTGCCGCAGAGCACCGCATTGGCACCCTAGCATGCCGTGGCTGTGAAGGTGGAAGGTATTAGAGGGGGATGTGAGCAGATCTTTGTGCTAATGAAAGTACCACACTAACAGTAACATCAGGCTGAACAAGCAGAATTTTTTTCTTTATTGGTTAATCCCCCAAAAAATCATGCAAAGAATAGACTCTTTTGAATGAAAGTCACACATTAACTTTATGTTTATATTTTGCTTCCACTCTAGTTGAGTGGGTTTTTTTCCTCCTTCTTCCACTCATTTATTTGATCAGGATTTTATATAAAAGAACAGAAGTGAAGATTTTTTTTTAATTTTTTTGAATTTTTTTGAAAAAGCAGAAAGCTTGCTGCAGAACTTGGGCTGTTTCTGTTGCCAGAAGGTGAAGCAGCCTGGCTGCACGGTGACTCATGGCCCTATGCCACATCGCAAATAATGCTCTTATTAATCTCGCCAGGCTTTGTTCGGGCCCCCCTCCTAGTGGTGTCTGATTTCACGGTGCGGCGTAGCCAAAGGTCAGATAAACTACATGATGGCCAGAGTTGCTACTGAAGAAGGAAATCGGAAATGCCTCTCCCAGCGGTTTCAGCAATGGGAATGGAGAGAAAAATAATTTGTTTTACTATGAACTTCCCTGATGTTTCACCTCGTATTGCTGGTTCAGCAGAGGAAAGCTGTGGTACAGCAGTAACCTGGGGAAGCAGCAAGCCCGTCTCTGTTGCAAACTTTTCTGGATCTGCCCGACTCAGTACATTTTTCAGTAAAATTGTTCTTTCTTAAGGTGTTTGATCATTTGCAACAAATGACAGTCCTAATCTAAAGAAGATGTTGAGTTCTGTCTCTAACTGAGCTGATGTAATTGACTGATTCACTAATTACTCACTTTTCCCCAGATTTGCTTCAACATACTATTCACAAAGAGAAAACTAGTCACAAATTAGTCAGGCTGAAGTTTGATGTGCTTGGCTACGGGGCCATTTTTTTGTTACCAGTTTCAGATGAGTGATTACTCCAGCGAAACTAGCAAGTGCTTCTTGCAAGTTGTTTCTTTTCCCCCATGGCTACCCAAAGCGTTTTTATTCAAATGAAATGGAGCCAATATGCACTGGGCTGGAGCGCTTTGCGAGCAGCTAGCACAGCCAGATCAAATACGTATGCTTACTGTAGACATCGCGTGGTTTCCTCGCTCTCCTTTGAACCAAGCTGTCTTGTGGTTTCTGGTGACTGCTGCCTCTGTGCTATAGGCTCTGGGTAATGCTGACACATATAGGACTTATCTGGAAAAAGAGAGAGGAGCAGAAGACAACATCACTTCCTGCACACACAGCCCTGTCCTTTCCTATCAAAGGTCAAGACCTTGTCAAAGCTCATTTCAGGAGAAACTCCCTGGGCCGTATTTGAATGACTTTGGGGACAAGGGAACCTGCCTTTGGCTAGAAAGATACAGGAGAGCAATAAGTTTGTTCTTCAAAAACTTCATAACTTCAGGAACAGGCATTGCAATTCCAGCCTCATATTACAATCTTCAGCATCTCGTTTGGGCAAGTCTGCAGCACGTGGGGCTGTGTTCTTGCTCTGTCACGCAGAGACACATCAGCCTTGTTCTCCAGCGCTGCGTGGGGCCTTTCTCTTGCAGCAGGGCTGCCGCCGTCCATGTGGGCACAGGGCTGCTGTCGGCTGAATCCAGCAGCCGTCTGTTCCCATCTTGAGCAGAAGCCAGTAGTTGCACAAAGCACAGGAAAGGAGAGAGACTGATCAGGGGGTCTGCGTTAAACATGGCCTCTGCAAGAGCCAGGGCAAGCAAGGCTTTGCAGTGAGCAGATTTGGGACTTGTCAATCTCTTGGCCATTTTTGAGGAGAACAGCCCCAGCTCACCGCCCCATTTTACAGCTTGCCAGCAGCTGCCCTGGGCCGAGACCCCACGACACCATCATCCCAAATCTCACCCCATTTCTGCATGCCAGCTCACTCACAGAACCATGGGCCATGGCAGGGATCAGGGAGGTGACAGCCAGGGCCAGCCCTCCTGCCACAGCCTCTGGTGTCCCCTTTGTCACTGCCTGTCCCTGAACAGTCTCCTATTAACCTGCTGGCTGGCTGGTGGGAAATCGTGCGGGAGCCCTGCCCTCTTCGGTTTGCTTACCCAGAGGGTTTTACTTTGCGGAGAGTGGTTATTACTGCTCTGCTTTTGTTCTTTGTCATCGGTCCTGCCTTATTTTAATGTGGATTAACTGTTAATAATAATGTGAAGCGTTAAGCTTTGGCAACCAGCTGAGCTCTGCACAAGTCCGAGGACAACGTGGCTGAGGCACGAGGCTGCTGGCTGCTGTGGCAGGCAGCTGGACAAGCCAGGCACTCTGTTTGGTGGCCGGCACAAGCGGCTGCGTCTCGCCGAAGTGGGAGGGGAGGTGGGAAGGGTGGCCCAGCACATGCTGGTGCAGGGGTCAGCACCAGCCCCTCTCCTCTTCAGCCCCGGGTTTCTCCCAGCACTGCCCTTCGGGGTTCCTTCCCACTCTCCCTGTCATCCCTCGGGAAGGTGGCGGGAGGAGAGAGGAGAGAAAGGATGAGATTTGGCTTTACTCATAGATGCTGCTGCTGTGGAGTCACTGCCGTGTGAATGTAGATGGACAGGCAGAGGTGATTAATAGTAAGACCTAGTATTTTAATTGAGTCATATTTGGCCTCTCGCTTTTGTCAGTACTCTATTTTTTGCTATTGTTATGGTGTGAATTTGGAATTAATGTAAAGTATAATAAGAATCTCTCAGTTGGCAAACACAGGCAAGACTGAAAATTAAAATGCTATGTAAATCTCACAAGATTAGGGCATAAACTGCAGCAAGCGCTGGAATGGCTGAAGCTTGAAGATGCTGGAAAAGCCTCTCTCTACATTATTCCTGATAATACAAAATCAATTTACATTTAATGCATTTTTTCCAAATAACCATCTACCACATGCTATTTGATATTACTAATGAATGCAGAAATTGGATCTTAATACATTCCAGGGAAATATTCTGCAGAGGTTTTATTAGTTCTAAAAATACTCAGTGGCATCACAGTACTTTGTCATTAAAATTGCCAGGTTTTGAGATACAGATATCGTGGAACTGTAATTAAAATGCTGTGGTGCTGGCAGTGGCAGTGTTTTGTTTTGAAATCCCAGGTCCTTTCTGATGGCTTTTGAGCCACTGTTTATGAGATCCTACCACCCTCCTGCTTCCACCCCTGCTACAGTAATGAAGGCGGGAGAACGGCAGCAGGCAGCAGCCGCTGCAAGGACGGAGCAGAGGAAGGAACAAGGAGGCATCAGTCAGACTCACGCACAGCACCGAACTCTCATATGCTCTCCTTCCTCCGGGCTACCTCATCCTGCCCTGATGCCCCTGAAGAAAAGGCAACAAGCAGTGAAATGGGTTTCTCCCACTTGGGATACAGAGTAGGCTCAGGGCTGTGAATGCTGCACGGTCCTGCACGTGGCAGAGGCCGCTCAACCTCATGCTTTTGGGGGCTGCTGCGGCAGTAGACACTGGCTGGAGCTGCTTCTCCTAGAAATCCCAGCAAATCCCATTGAAATGAAGGCATCTAGCACATGGAGTGGGAGAAATCTCAAAGAGCCTGCCAAGGAGATAAGCCCTCAAGTGCTGGAGCACACCCTCGGCTTGCCATCCCTGTGACAACCACGGTGGCTGCTGAGGTTGTTGCGTGGCTGGGGTGCAACAGCGGCTGGGGTGCACAGAGGTTGGGGTGCACAGTGGCTGGGGTGCACAGAAGTTGGGGTGCACAGAGGTTGGGGTGTAGCAGCTGGGGTGCACAGATGTTGGGGTGTACAGTGGCTGGGGTGCACAGAGGTTGGGGTACATGGCGGCTGAGTCATGAAATCCGCCTCGCCTGCCGAGGATGTGCAAGTCCCCGCGCTTTTGACAGTTGCTTGGAGCTCCATCTGCAGCACTGCTGGGGAAAATATCATTTCTGCTGCGCCGAAGGCAGCCCCGAGCCATTAATTCCCGGCTGCGGGAGAGCGATCCCGAGCATCGCGGAATCCAAGAGCGCGGTGCCGGCTCCTGGTGCTGGGAGAGATGGGCCTGGGGCTCCCCGCGGGTCTGTGTCAAACAAGCGCTATTTCTGACGTGCCAAAAGGTGCTTTTTATCTCTGCAGATTAAAGCCGGCCTGGGCGCGGGGCAGCCCCGAAAGTAGGCCTCTCTGCGCCGTCCTGGGCAGCCGGGCAGCCCCCCCGTGACTCAGCTTCCTTGTCTTGGGAATTAGGATAATAATATCTGCCCATGGGAGCTTCATCGGTTACAGCCAGTGGCTAAAATTGTCAAACCAAGTGAGAGAAAAGGGCCATGTATGGTTAGATTTCCCATCAGAATTTGTTTTTGATATGTTTTTGTTGGTTTTGGTTTTGTTTGTTTTTGTTCTTCCCCTTCTATCAATAAAACTGAAGTGAACTGAAAATGAGACACGTGGAAGAGAAAAAGAAAAAGGAAGAAAGAAAAAGAAAAAGAAAAAAAGAAAAAGAAAAAGAAAAAGAAAAAGAAAAAGAAAAAGAAAAAGAAAAAGAAAAAGAAAAAGAAAAAGAAAAAGAGAAAAAGAAAAAAGAAAAAGGAAAAGGAAAAGGAAAAGGAAAAGGAAAAGAAAAAGAAAAAGAAGAAAAAGAAAAAGAAAAAAAGGAAAAGAAAGGAAAAGAAAAGAAAAGAAAAGAAAAGAAAAGAAAAGAAAAGAAAAGAAAAGAAAAGAAAAGAAAAGAAAAGAAAAGAAAAGAAAAGAAAAGAAAAGAAAAGAAAAGAAAAGAAAAGAAAAGACCCACACTCAATCTAAATAAGACTCTATTTGCCTGAAGCTTCCTATTGTCTTTAACTGTTTTGTTGTGCATACAGGGAAGCAACCCATCTCTGGCCCAGAGGAAGGTTAAGACCCCCAAAATGAAGGCTATCAGAAGCAAAGTGGAGAGATGAGTTACAACAGCAGCATTAATATTTTTTTCAAATCCTTTTCAGCCGTGGTTACAGCTCCCATTTATTCTGCCACTGACTAATTTGATCAAACATTGTGAACAAATAATTTGTATTAAAAATCATGCAAGTTCCACCCTTCATGCAGTTGGCTTCAGGCAGGTATTTATTGGATAACATAGTCTCAGACTAGTGAATGTTGACATTTAATTAATATGGAAGCTTAGCGTTGTGAATATGAAGAATAGAAAAAGGCCCAAGAAAATCCTGTGATAATGAAAGGAGATGACAACCAGGTTCTGGTAGTCAGACATTTCTGTTGACATTGAAGGGTCAAATGTAGATATCTGGTGGAGGGCTGCAAATAACACACTGCAGGTCAGGGTTTGCATGTACAAATAGCCCTGTATGACGCCTGACTTATACCTGCTTGAGCTGCTTGTATTTACATTGGCGGTACTATGGTAGATATTTTTGTTGTGCCTATACTAGGAAAATGTTACCAAAATAGGGAAAGAGGTAAAGTGAAAGTAAAGTGCTATGCCTGTGAATGCATACCGCACAGCTATAGGATTGCTTTCCATTGACCATACTGGAGAAAAAAAAAGGCAAAATTAGGCTAGTAAAACTGCATCCGTATTAGGAGATAGCCACCATCACCCACATACCTACGCATGCAGAACCCTATAGCAGCTCAACAGCACTTATGTCCTGTCTAACTTGTGACATCGGCCCCCACAAAAAGCAAAGAAACTGCAAAGAACTTGACTGTAATAAAAATAAACTTATAGAACTTACAGAAACTTACGGCAATGGTTTCTTTTGTCAAGCATAAATCAGGAGCATGAGGTTGCCTGAATTTTCCCTTATATTAACTCTGTAGTTCTTAAGTTAAGATGAAAATGGATTTGGAGAAAGGAAACAGAAAGAGTTATTCTGTATTGTACACTGAGGATATCACAAGACACGCTAAATTCCCCAGTCACTTTGTTGGACATAAATCTACCACTTACTTCTGTTTATTTTGTGGTTTACCTTATAAAAGCAATTGTGCACAGAATCTAGTTTATTGTGTGTGCAGGAAGGATACTATTTTTTCCTTACATTATTGGGCTTTATAACTAAACCCCTATGCTTTCATGTACTTCACACTGAAATTTGACAAAAAAGAGGTGAGAATCTGTCTTTTTCTCTGTTTCACATTGAGATTCAACAGAGAAGTTTCTACTGAGTGGAAACAGATATTCCACTAGAAGTCCACTGCTGCTGTATAATTTAAATGCTTTTTCAACACCACAAACTACCTCAAGCCAAACAGCTGGTGTTGACTAAGAACAGTGTTTCAGTCTGTTACATGCTGTGATTATTACTTCCCAAACAAGAGTTTATACTTCATTTTCAGTGAAGATTAAATTAATTAGTGTGGCATGGGTATGATACAAGAATAAGGAGGTGAGTGAAATTAACAGTTTTCACCTACTCTGAGGTTTGTTTAATTATTTCCATTTGTAAGTGTTCTTCTGGGACTGTATTTTAGCAAAAGTACTTCTTTTTGAGCAAATATTACACTTTGCAGTTCACGCAGAAACACACAAGCTCATCGGAGTGAGTTGCTTCCATTTTGGCTATGTACAACATACTAAAGGAAAAACAAAATCAAGCTGACCAGGCTTAGAAACTCTTTTCATAGCATATATTGAAAATTAGTGCTGTCCTCCCAATAAGTAGGAAGAATTGTAGTGTGTGAAGAAGTTGTATGTTGCTCCTTTATTATATTTGAAGAAAGTATTTTCTCATGTTGCAGGAAAATTGTCACACTAAAGAAAGCTACTACTTCCTCTTTTCTCCATTAAAATGTAATGAGCATTCTCCTAAACCGTCAATATTATTGCAATGCTTTTCTCTCCAGAGATCAGGGATTATTCCTCCATCATAAAAATAAAGTTTAGTGTTTAAAAGCTTAGCTCTGCATTCATAATGTGCTGTTGATATAAAAAATCTTCACTATCCTTACAGTTGTGTGAGCATTTCATAAGCCATTTAAAAATGAATAATAATTTAAAACACCTGCTTTAGAGAGCAACCCCTAAGAATCTGATTCTACAAAAACGCTGGTTGCCCTCACATGCCCTTAATGACCAATTATTGGCAGCAACATAACTTAAGGTTTTAATTGATGCTTTAGCCAGGATTTTGACTTGCTATAGTATTTGTAAAGATTCTAATTACATGCTATAGTAGAAATTAGAACGCAATTTGTAAATGTTTAGATCAGTGTGATTTATACAGTAAAACTAGAGCAGCCTAAACATGTATCTAGCTTTACTGGTGGGAGCAGTCCACACTTAGAAGAACTACCTAAACATAACTGCAGATTCAGGTCTTAAGAGATAAACACTATCAATCTGACCAGGTTTCATTGCCACAGAAATGTGGTACGTAGTATAATTTGTATTCCGTCAGCTATAAGAAGAAAATGTCTTTTCCTATTTGAATGTTAACTGTGAATACTTACTGAGAGATATGAATATATTTGTTATTTTAAAATATATAAGCAAGTAAATCTTATTGTACATCTTCTTCACACGAAGTTTCTGATGAACATGTAGACATATGAGGCATTTTGACAGGACCCCAAGGAGTGTTTCTTTCCTTGAAACACAGCCCTGGAAAACTGAGTTTGCACCATGCGCCGCAGTGAATTCCGGATTCACTTTGTGTGAATATTTTTCCACTTTTGGCTAAAAATGACTGCATCAGTGATCACCTCACAAAAACGAGACAATATTTTGTCCCTCTGAAGCATATTTGAAAACACTGGGTACAAAAGTAATGCAAACAGAGTGAAAACAAATTACTTAAACAGCAGAACCGTTTTGTAGTATCATTCTAAAGGCATTCCCAGCCTTCTGCCTTAAAAAACATTCAAAAAGCATTCAAAAACAGAGCAATTTAGAGGTTGCATTTGCTATTCAAAACAAGTTAGAAAAGCTTTAACTGCGCATTACTTACAGTTGTACAGTTCCTTAAAAAGTCACTTAACATTTCCTGACCATAGCATTTTTGCTCATCTGCCAAACCTTGCTCTTTGCATGCACAAGCCAGCCACCAGGGTTTAAACAGACTTTTTCACACAATTCTTTAAAAAATCAGTTTCCTTTTAAAATTTTGATACAGCCTGAGGCACCTGTATTTCATAGAGACAGAGAGGGCAGAAGCATTTTGTTTCTGGGCAGCACAGAGTACCTGTTCTGAGTTAGCTCTTGCTTGTCTGACTCCCCTGAATGATTCTATTGATTTCGAGGGGTCCACTTGCATGAGAAAAGTGAGCAGCAGAGACTGGATGCTCATTTTATTGTTTCATCCAACACGGATTCATTTTCTAGGATCAGTTATTCTGTGTGATGAATGGGAAGTGCAACTAAAAAATTGAGCCTAGAAACCTACTGTTAGCAGAGAGCGCAGGGAAGTCTGATTGTGAAATATGATCCAGAACGCATTTACTAACAGGCAAAACTCGAAACTCATTTCTCACACAGGCAAGACTGTTAAAGTCAGTAATACTTTGCTTTTCCATTACAGACAACAGGATTTCTGCTGCACAAAGGCTAAGCAGAGCAAAGATAGAAAGATCTGGTACTCAGAGCTGCAGTACTTCAATTTACCGAAACCTCGCGTGTGCAGAAGGTAGAATTAATTTAATTGCAAATAAATACCAAGAAATTAATTAATGAAACAGTACTAAATTTTTCAACAAAAATGTGTTATGGTTAAGATACTCTTTTGTGTCGGTCTTCTTAAAGAGAGGGAGACAAAGGAAAATGGGTAGGGAAAAAAAGGCTGTACTGAAAGCACACACAGAAACCAAACACAGGAAAACTGTTGGGGACTTAATAGTGCTAGAGGTAAATTGGCCACTATTCTTTCTATCAGAATGAGACCAGAGTATTTGATTAAGTTAAACAGGAGCCATTTCTTTGTTCTTGAGGATAGAGAAAGCGACATTTCAACCAGACAACTGAGACAGAGAACACAGGGAAAAAAAAATCTATTAAAGAGATAACAAAAGAGAAAAGCACTTATACTAATTCTGTCAAAACTCATGGAGCATCCTGAGAGGTTTATAAAGGTGATCTTCTTCTAAGGCACACAGAGACCAGGCTACAGTAGAATATTTGCGGTAGGTCCAAAGGATTGGTGATTTCTTGGCATTTCTACAAGTTAAAGGCCCAGTAATGCCTATGAAATAAGCTAAACAACTAACTCTATGAGGGCAAATAAAACAGCACAGCTGCGTGGATTAGAAATTAAATGTTATAAAGACAAAAGCACTCAACCTCTGAAACACTGAAATTATTTCAAGAGGTGCTGTAGAAAGGCAGACCAGCAGATTTGATGAATGTTTTAGCTGTTTCACCTACAACAGGAAGCTCTCGTGTTCTAGAGAGGGTCCAGCACTAGTATTGCTATAAATGAAAAAGTAAAAATATGTAATTTATTGAAATCCATCATGTCAAATCAGTATCCTTTTATCTCCATGATAATTTATAATATTTACCAATCAGAGTGTAAAATAAAACATAGCCCTCACCTGCACTTATATTCACTTAAATCACTGTTCACCTTCAAACTAAAACCCCCCAATTCTAATCATCTGCTGTTATTTGTTCTTTAGATTTCATATGTGAAGAAATAATCAGTTATCCTTTGAAAAAAGCCTAAGTCTCCCATTTCTGATAAGTTCACACAGAATGTATTTTACAACAGTTTGTATACTGAATGCATTTGGTGCAAATACCTTGATCTTACTGGGGCTTATTTAGGGTAAATACTGATTTGAAAGCAAAATATGGCCCACCAGCTTCCATATTTAGGTTAATGCAAAGATTTATTAGTCCCCTAGGTAAACATTGACCTTGGCTTCACCTTGGTCAATATTTACTTCTCAAGTTAATAAATCTTTATATTAACTGCAATTGAAGTCACTCTCTGCTTAAGAGATAAAGACCAAATAGGACCTCATATGAAGACAGCATTCATCAGATAAACTCTGCAGTTTGATTTATCTTCTTGCTCACTTGTCTTAAAAAAATGATAACCCATAGATGGTGAAAGATGTTCCACTCTGGAGGTGAAGGTGGTAAAGGTGGTGGGTTTTTCTGTTTTGTTTTTGCTTTTGGTTTTTGTTGTTGTTTGTTTCTGTAATGTTGTGCACTTCACTTGCATTTAAAAATGATGTCTGTCACAGCTTTTTGTCTCTTTTGCTTAGGAATGGTCAGAGTTTCCAGTATATTATTCTAAAGGATGTTACATCCCTACACAGTCTGTTTACCTATGGGCAAACCTGGAGACTATTTTCTTCAGTGAACAGCCCTTGTGGTCACAGAGTTGGCCGCTATTTGGTTTGAACAAGGTGATAGGTCTGACTTTTTGGAATTCATAGTTATTTTCAAAAAACATGCTGACTGGGGCTGGTGAGAATGACACTGCGGTCAAACACCAACAAGAAAGAAATCAACTAATGTGAGGACCTTGCAAAACCAGGAAATATTTAACTTATGACAAGAGGCATCAAGGACATGATTTAACCCAGCTACCGGGAATGGGAATATCCGTTACTGTAAAAGAAATTGTCCTAAGAAGCATTTTGATAAATAGAGGATGAAATGGAGTCACAATTAGAGATTTTATTGAAATTAATAAAGAAAAGGAAAAACAGAGAAGAACAGGTTTATACATCTTCTCTCTTCATTATTTCAAACACTCTTGCACTGATTAAAATCTCACCATGCTGTTTTCTCCACACTTAAGTTGTGCTTTAAAAACCAAACCAAACAACATACGTTTTGTTTATGGGTCTCTCTGATGCAGTCCAGACATATTGTACCACATTTCATTTTTAAGCGGATTCTGAACAATATGAAGTCTTTCTGCTTAACTGTTGTCCAAAAATTTAGGACTTGTTGAGAGGTAATTACTCAGATTACAGAGAAATTAAAAATTGAACTTTCTGAGGAAAAAAACCGAAGCAGCATTAACCTTATAAACTAAATGGCAAGCCTGTTTCCTTTTTAAAAAACACGTTTAAGATCTCACTTAAATAAACACTTCATGCATGCAGGCACTCCCTTTGAAGTCAATGGGTTTAGCCATGGATAAAACTAATCCTAAATTCTGTGTAGAAAGACAGGTACAAAGTCAGTGAATCATTTAAACCTCACAGATTCTCAGCATTAGGCTTAAAAGCTTCAGAGGTCTCTTGTTAGTCCTTTGGACCAGAGTTTTTCATCCTCTGGAAATCTGGGGGGCAGGATTTGTCCTCACTGGAAGATAATTTCAGACTCTCCAACTACGCTCCTCTCATCGATCGACTGGCAGATTCAGCATCCTATTGTTTTTCTCCATGCAGCGCTGATGAATTTACAACGATGTTGTGATGTGTTTCTGAAGGCAGTGCAGGGAAATGTCATGCAAACTCCATTAATAAATCATCCTATTGGCATCAACTGTTTGAATGGCACAGCCAGCTCTACTAGCAAGACAATACATTTGCATCATTGTTGTGTGTGTGTGCATACAAATCTATATGAGAATATATACTTCCAAACACCCAAAACCTGATCTGCATCTCTCTCTTCTTTTTTTCCCCCCGGTCGTTGAAAAGAGCAGCTTATCCAGTAAATGACAAGGCATACAAAAGGATACAAGCTGTATGAAGGCAATGGTGACTGGTATAATATACCTCTGACGTTCATTGTAAATGATGTAACTGTTCACAGCTGTACTTCTCTCTACACTGTCTTTCTTATTTCTAGATCATGAAAATAAACCACAGATATTTCAACATGGTTACAAAGTCAGCCAGGATTTTAAAAGAATATTTTAAAGGATAGACATAAATAAATAAAGAAGGTTTTCCTTAATTTACTGGCATGTGAACCGAGAGTTGAGAATTTAACTGTTTGAAGGCTGTACTGCGAGTAAGTGGAAGTCCTGAGGGAGAGAAAAACAAACAAATGATGGCTGCTGACTCCCAATATTCCACTTCAATTGGTGGGGGTTGTCTCAGAGAAAGACACGTGAGCTTTTCCTGGCGGCAACAGGATTTTGACATCTAAAAATAAGAGGGAACATTTGCGTAGTGAATCACGCACTTATCTGCATGACAGGTTTGTACTAAAAGCCGGAGCGTGTGTCCGCGGACGCTGTTCCTGCCGCGGTGAGCACAGCAGCCCGCACCGCATCAACGCGGCACCGCGGAGCGCACCGCGGCGGCTCGGAACGCGGGGCCGCCCCAGTGCCAGCCCCGCGGCACCGGCACCGGCACACACAGCCCCGCCCGGGCAGCTCTCGTGCGTGGCAGCCGCCCGGCGGAGCCTCCCGACCGGCCCCTCCGCCCCGGGGGGCGGCCCGGAGGGCGGCGGCCGCTGCGCGGGGCTCGGCCTCCCGGTTGCCATGGGACCGGCCGCCGCTCTGCCGCCCCCGCACCGCTCCGCGCCGGGCTGCGGCTCTCGGGCACCGGCAGCCGGCCCGGAAGGAGGCTTTCCCCGCGGCTTGGCTGCCTATTCACGGGAAGGGGATGGGAGACCGCGGGGTGTGCGCGCTGATTTTTAAAGCCTCTTGCATCTTCTCTCTCCGAAATCAAGTGGCCGAAATTGTCGGAGGAATGCCCCCGCCCCCGCTCCGGGTCTCTCGCCTTTGTTGTGCTGAGCCCGGCACCGGCAAAGGCGTCGCTAAATGAATAGTAACTTGTCTTTTAAAAGGGGCTGGCAGGTGATGCCCCGTCCCCGGCGAGCTGGCTGCAGGAGGCGGCCGGCACCGTGGCGCTGAGACAGAAGAGACGCGTTGGGGAGGTATTAAACCCCTTTCTTTCCCCATTTAATCCACTTCCCACCCTAATGTGACTACTTCCCCGACATACTGCTTGACGAGGGAGCCGGACACACAGGGTAGTCAAGGGCGCATTTGTGTAATTAATAAAGTAAATTACAGGGTTTTAAAAATTAATTCTACTCATTTAGTCACCAATCTCTTAATGAGGCATGGAAAACTCCCGGGATCGATAGTCGGGAATAAAAACGAAGTAGGTGAAGGAGGTGCCTGCTGAATGGTAAAAGGTTTATAGAGGAAGTATCCATATCTCAGGCGATACAAATATATATAAAAGGATATGTATAAATCTTTGCCTGCTCTGGCGGGGTCTGGCTTCCATCAGCGGTATGGAGGCAGCCGCCGTCTTCCTGCTTTATGGGGCTCCAAACTTTCCCTTCCACAATACCGCGGGGCTTCAACTTTTGCTCTGCCGCATCCTCCAGCCAAAGAAGCCCCTAGCTCGCACCATAAATATTAATACTCTACGCTAGCGCGAGGCATAATTATCTTCCCTTAATTGCAAATTCAACCAAAAATTGAGCCTGCTGTCATTCAGGCACCTCTAAATTATTGTAATTAGGGCTTTTTTTAAATGTCAAGTGAATCCCTGGGCTGAATGTTAGTCCTTGTATGCAGTAGTACACCATGTAAACCATATGCTGTTCCGCACTGGTCCGGGAAACCCCACTGCCGGGAGAAGCCCGGCCTCCCCGTCCCGACTGCCACGGAGAGGCTCGGCCCGAAGCGACACGGGCTGCAGGGGCATCCGGGAGGAGCTGGCGAGCCCTCGGGGAGCCGTCACGGGGTCTCTGGCGGCCGGAGAACGGCGCCCAGCCCCGGAGTCGATGCCCGGCCGCGGCTCTCCGGCCGCTCCGCGACAGCTCCCACAGCCACCGTGGACCGTGGACCCATTTTGTCACGGCCTCTCGTTCCCCGCGGCTCCTCGAAGAACCGACCCCCCCGACCGAGTGCTGTCCGCGGAGCCCCGCCGCGGGGACGCGCTCCCGTTGTCTGCCACGGTCTCGGCGGCTGGGGGCCAAGGCTCTCCCGGAGGCGGCGGGGACCGTTTCTGCGACTCCCGGTCCGGTCCCGCCCCGCCCGCCGCGCCGTGCCCCCGCCCGGGCAGGAAGGATGGGGCCGCGCCCGCCGGGCGGGGTTTGCCGGGGTCGCCCTGGGGCCTTTGTTCGGGGTCGGAGGGGCGTCCTGACCGCCCTGGGACTCCTCAGGGTCGGGCTGGGGGTCTTCGAGCCAAGCAGAACAGGCTGGAGAGCGCTAGCTCCTCAGCTGTATGTTGAACCGGGGCCACCTTTTAGCACTGGTGCTGGAGCCGATATCTGCAGGTGCTGCCCAAACCCAGGTCTGTTCGCATCATCTTTTGGGGGTGAGAGAATGAGTCGATTTCCTACATAAATCACTTGACTGGCGTGGCACTGTGTAGCTGAGCCATAGGTGAGGAGAGCAGAGAGCGCAGTGTATCGCTGGGGTGTGCAATAATGTAGTTGTGCCTTTTTCCTCAGCATGTCTCCTGAGAAGTGGGCAGAGTGCTACTCCCCGTGGCATCTGGGCTCTAGGGTCCTTCTTCAGACTCATGAGATGAGCCTTGTTTTTCACTATTTCCACCAAAGGATGTGCATCCTTCTGGATGAAGCTGGGGTGCTGTGCAGAAAGGAATATCAGATTTGTGGGGCCAGCAAAACAGCAAAGCAAAAGGGAGCCCATAGTCCATGCTGAGGACATTCTTCCAGAATGGGGGGATCCTGGGACCCAGTCCCCAGTGATATGTAAGCAGCCTTTTTGTCAGATGCTAGAACACGTCCAGTTGCAGAGGTGCAGTCTGCTAGTGCTACTGTTTGTGAAGTCTTAAATCTGATGTGCTGCCTTCCAGCCTGGAAGGGAGAGAACTAATGTTTTGTATTGAAACTTGGCATCAAGCTTTCAGAAATCTGTAAGTAAATTAATGCTTGGGAAACGATCTGCCGCAGCACTAAGTGTAAGAACCATGCAAGCACACCATCTCGTTAGCCAAAGAGATTCTGCTTGCTTGGTTGCGTTCTCACATTTGGTGGTGAGGCTGCATAAGGATCTCTTCTCTTATCTCCAGTTTATTCATTCTTGCCCTTGTGCTGCCTGCTGTGTTGTGCTTGCAGAGCTATTTGTGTGGCCATGAGTGATGCAGACTGAAGAATTGTTACAGCTATTTTTTATCCCACTCCCCAAGCCTAATAGCTCTGAATTCTACTGAATTGTGCACCTCTCTTCCCTAGGCACACTCCTACACTGTGTCTTCATTAACACAACTCACACAGGACTCACCCGCAGCTTCTGATGTCCCAAGCCAGGTGATAGAGTGAGGGATAAATAGAATTATATAAACAAAGAGCTTATTTTTTATGATGCTTAGTGTTCTCCCTGGGAGTTTTTTTTTTCCTGAAAAGGAAGTTGAGACAATAAAATACCATCAAAAGAATAAATATACAAAATCAAGCACTCAGGAAATGACGAGACATTTCCCTCCAAGTTAACGTGGCCTTACTGTGAAGTGCTTTTGGTCCATTTTGATTTTGAGATTTTACGTCATCTTTGCTTCTGGACTCCATCATTTAATGCAGAAGATACCCCATGCCCTGCGAGCGAGTCCAGGTTGTGTTTTGATCACCGTTCTTCCCTTGCACGGGCTACGGTGTTGTGTGGGCAGCAGGAGCGGGCAGTGCGGAAGGTAAACCCCTGTACCTGGGGACATGGCTTCGCCTTTGCTGCAGAGCTCATCTGTCACCTGGGCTAGTCCTTGCAACAAACTTTTCTGAGATGGCCATTTTGTGCTGTTCTTATTTGTGGTCCTCCTGCTGTAGAGACCTGAGCTGAAGGGGATCTGTTTGGGAAAAGCTTCTGTTTAAGTTGTTGAGAGCTACATTGTGAATCTGTGAAGCCATACAGAACATGAAGATACCACAAGACCCAGCTCCCAGAGTTTCCAGTTGGGAGATCCAAAGCTGAGGGCACTAACAGGACTTACTGTCCCTCCCCAGCCTCACCTGGGGCCTCCCCCACCCCGCCCATGGCCCAGGACCTCACATTAGCCCAGCCTGCGGCCATCAGTCCCTGTCGCAGTGATGCTGTAGGATGCTGTAGGATGCCGTAGCTGCTGTCCTGCTGGCGCTGAGGCAGCAGCCAGCCCTTGCTCCCTGACAAAAATCATTGGCGAGATCTAACAGTTCAGCTTTAAATTTTGCCTTTCAAGGTCTCGCATATACAACTAAGAGAATAATGCCACCTTGCCTCACAGTGATGTAGTGCAAATAATTCAGTGTTTCTAACAAGCATGAGCTAGCGAGGTGGGAAGACCAGAGAAACCCCACAGAGAACTTACTGGTACAGTGGGAGGCTGGAGAGCCCTCACTGCAACATGGCAACAGCAGATCCTGTCTTAAAGCAACCACAGGGGAGTGAAAAACTGGATGCTTCTCATTTTACTCTGCTGTTGTCTTGAGCAGCTAAATTGCTTACAAACTAAAAGGTCATTTGAAAGTTACCAGGCATGTTAGCTGTTCTGTAAAACTTAAAATAATATTACACTCTCTAATATTTTCCAGTGCAGAGCCTGTTACTCCCCTTCTCCCCAAATTTTGCTTCCTGAAGGAGGATATGGTGGCAGAGTTGACCATGTTCTGGTCCTGTTGAAGTCAATGGGAGTTTTTTCTTGACTCCATGAGAATCAGCATTTCATACGAGGCAGAAAAGTTTCACTCCTTTGCCTCCTTAAATTCAGGGAAGGTCTGTGGATTTGGTGAGCCCTAAGTGCTATAGAAAGCTGTTTTCTTGAGCCCGCAGATACTGTCCCTGTTTTAGGTAAACCAAATTGTGTTTTAAATTCCAATTTCAGAAGCAGACACAGATGTGATTAGTTACCACCTCTGAGCAGGAAACTATGGTTGTGTAAATGGGTCAACATGCTGCCTGGGCTTGTGCGAGAGAAGTGTTTTATTTATATTACAGAAACCATAGTTTGTTTAGAAGGGAAGTTTTAGATTAAATCTTAGTGTTTTAGGAACAGGTAGAATCAGAGAAGCTTGTGCTTCACTAGTTCTCAATCATTCTGCAGAGATATAATCTGCTGTGTATTTTATTTGCTTTGTTATTTGCAGTAGTACTAATAACATTGTTTGCAATATTAATAATTTAAGATTGCTGTGAACTTGTGCTTAACTGTGTGTGGAAAAATGATTTGGGATGGTACTTATGCAGCCAGTAGCATACTGTCCGTGAATTTGCAGATACTATTTATTAGCAAGTTTGGTTAGAAAGCCCTGCCATGCAAGTATAATTTCCCTTGCCCTCAGTTTGAGCTTTGCTGTAATGGCAGCGTCCTATTCTGATGTGTGAATGAGTGGTGCAGCAGGAGGGATGCTCAATGGGTGGTGCTGGCTCTATGGGGTCTGGAGTTGGAACAAGAACATGGAAATGGCATGCAGGTGTCTTTGGCCGGCTTGGTAGTGGAGGAAAGAGTGAAGGTGAGCTTCCAGAGAAAAGAGGACACTTTCACTGGGAATATCTTTTTGTGCTAATAGAGACTTCTGCTGAGTACCTTGACAGCAATGAAAGGCAGTTAATGAGGTGCAGAGCTCCCCTTTGCCCAAGCACTCTCACTGTGCTCCTTGCCAGAATCTAGCTCTTGCTAGCTGTGCTGGTGTGCATTACACAGGCTCAACCCAGACTTCGTCTGGGCTGGAAAAAAGGAATTATGATAAGATCACCCTGTGCCCTACAGCTCAGAGAAGGCAGGAGAGGAACCTTATCCCGTGGAAACTGCAGGGGGCACAGTGTCATTACTAGAGGGCCGGATAATTAGATGCTGTTAACTTGCCTTCCCTAACGGAGAGCTAAGGTGGGATGCTTAGTGGCAGAAAACCAAATCCTGGCTTTGAAGACTTATCCGCATAAAGGTGCTGTGGTTTGATGCTGGGTTGGTGCTTTAGCCCATTGCTGAACAACAAGAGGTACCTGCTGGAATCATTTTTTTCTTGCTGTGTCAGCGAGTCGCTCGAGGAGCTTGCTGGCCCAGGTGATGCTTTGGCTTCGGGGTGTATAGCACGAGGTCGTAGGACTGTAGGTGTGCTGGCAGCCACAGCACTGCATGGGCCTTGGAGCAAGGGCCAGCCGGAGCAGACAGCGGCAGGGCTAAGTCAGCACAGTGCCTTCCTGTCAGCCGCCAAAGCTGGTGATGAACCGAGAGGCAGCTCCATTGGCACCGATGCAAAGTGACAGGGAGGCCTGTCAAGAAGCCCCATGTCACATCAGGGACACAGCTCCTGTCATCCTCTAACAGAGTATTTGCTCCCGTCCTCATCGAAAGGGACACACGATGCAGGGGGATTTGCTGAACACCCAGCACTGAGAATTTGAGGGAATAAGTTCACTTCACCTTTTCAAAACAATAAAAAGCACAGAATGTAAAAGAATTATTGTCAATAGAATACTTTCTCCTAATACTTAATACTTTGAAATATATTAGTTTGGAAACTGAATATATTCAACCATACTTTTGGATTCTTATATGCAGCTGTGAGTAGATCGCTCTCACCTGTTCTGGGCCGGCAGGATAAGGCATTTGCTTTTAATGTGGGGATGGAGATATGACCATATCTTGAATGGTATCTCTTCTTTTTTTTATTCTCTGCAGAAATGCCTTGTACAGCTGACATCACCAGTTCAGCAGTCTACAGTGCTGAATAATCGTAAACATGTTTGTCCTACTTATTTCCCTGGAGGATTTTTCCACTTAAAATATTTAAAGGAATATGTACTTGCTGTGGCATAGGTCTATTAGTTGAAGTGTAGCTCAGTGTGTAGGGGAAGATTAACCCTCCCCGCGGTCTCTGCCCTCTGACTTGGCAGCAACACCTTGTCCCTACCCGGCCAGCCCTGTCCCTACAAGTGCTGGAGCAGCAGCGCTGGGCAGAGCCCCAAGGGGTGCTTTGCTTTCCCTCCTTCCAGTTCTGGCCTGTCAGCACCTTTCCGCAGCTGGGACCAAGCTCTGCTGTTCCTGAGGAAAACCCAAACAAATAATCCTCTTAATCTGCCTTCACCTCTTCCAGCAGTTTCTCCAGAATTGTGTTTTGTGATTGATTCTGAGCTTTGAGCGAAGCTTTGCTGTAAGTACAGTATTCATGTGGTGTCTTGTTTAGTGCCCAGTATCTTGAGGGCTCATACTACCACTTTACCTTGTGTTTGTGAAGTCGCCCTTTCCTACCCAAACTCCTGTCCCTACAAAAATGTGTAGGAACTTTGTAGCTCAAAGCAATCTGTACTCCTCTGTCAAATTTGGTTTAAGCTGGCCAAAGGGTTTGGATGATTACTGGGTCATACAGACACAGAGACACATGGTGCTTGTGCATCCCGGTTTCCTTAGGAAACTAAGTTAAAAATGACATCCGTATATTTTCCTAGGATCAGAAGCCAATTTATTACATCTGTGTGCATGGGGAAATCCTTCCTTTATGACTCCTGTACTTAGTGGCAGAACGCTTACATGCAAAACTTGAAACAGATAACAGCTGTCTTAATGGGAAGCTGCAAAACTTATGGGCCTGGCCAGTGTCCATAAAGAAGCTGGGCTGAAAACCAGTTCCAGGGTCAGAAAGGACAATGGCTATCCAGGCTGACTTAGCTATGCAGTTGTTCCTTGGCTCACACTTTTACGACTTGTTTTCCAAATTTTTATCACTTTTGTGCAACTGTCTGTAAGGAAAACGAGAGATTTGGAGAACTGGCCATCAGGACTGCATGTAGTAGAGGTCTCAGGAGTGAATTGTATTGTAGAAAAATCAATTCCTTTCACTCAATATTTCCATTTGCACCTTTATGCCACAAGCTCGTATTCTGGTGCTTATTTGAACGGACTCTGCAGCTTCCCTCTGAGAAACCGATTTTCAAAGTAGTCTCCTGTCCTTCTAGCATCGCCTACATTTCTGATTTCCATTTGACTTTTATGAAATGTCCTGTAGGGCTGTGATCATTTAGCAAAGCTCATAAGAAGAACATGTCCCCTTCACTACTTTCTGCAGCCCTTGCTTTTAGTGCCCTGCACAAACTCTACTGACCTAGATCTTATGGCATTGTGTAGATGACCAATAAATTGATAAACTGATAAACAGACAGAGAACTAGTCCCAGAAAGATCACCCAGGAAATAGACCCTTTCAGATACTTGCTTATTTAACTACACCTTATTATTTAATGTTCTTCAATAAGATGGTTTTTAATCCATGTATGCCTTATTATCTTTATGTAAAGCAAGTTCTGCCTGTTGTGTGGTATCAAGTCAGGTGCCTGGGGAAGATTCAACTGTACTTTACTGATGCAGCTGTCTACTGGATTCTACTCAACTGCCTACCAATGCCAGGCCAAATAGTCCATACCTTCAGAATAAGTTTTCTGTGTTTTAAAATAAGGAGGCACAATTTGACATTTTCTGGTATTGCGCAGGAAACTGGGGCTGTCCAGGCAGAGTTTTGGATGAGATGTTTGAGGTGGACCAAGGGCTGTGGGTGATCCTGAAACACTGTGGAGGATGGTGCAGAAAGGGGGCAAGCAGGAGGAGAAAGCTCATACTCCTGCTCAAAGGAGGGATAGGAACTAGGGTTCCTAAAACTCACCCTACTTTTCCAGTCACCAAATAGCTGAGAAGTTCTCTAGTGAGTCTTGCCTTGTGCTCCCTTCCAGTGCTGGTCCACCCAGATGTAACAACCTACTCCTGCTTCCAGCTGGTTTCTTACCTCAGTTGGTAGGTGTGTTGATGGTGGATCTAAGGATGTCCATCCCAGTGGCGAGCCCTGTGGTTCAGCATCAGTCCATGTCATACAATTTCTGTTTTCGGGGGGGTTGCCTTCAGTAAAATTTCTTCATTTGTTGTAGAGGTGGTATAACCATTGTGTGATGATTAAGGCAGTCAAATGATGTTCTGGAGAACTGGAGTCTACCTTTGCCATTGCTACAGGGATCTACATTTTCCTGGTCAGGTTATTTATGGCAGAACTTCTGTATCACTGTTTTCATGTTTGTGAAGTAAACTGGTCAGAATGTTAAACGGTCAAAGGTGGAGTTGACAGGATGATAGCTGTGCTTTGAATCTATGAAGTTCTATATAATGTCAAAATACTTTGAAAAAGCAGGCCCTTGGCATCTCAAATTACTATTTATTTTTTCCCCTAATCTGTCTCCAGTTCACAATCTGTAAAATGGGAGTAATGATGGTGTCTTCCATCTAACCTAGGAGGTAAAAAAAAAAATTAGTGAAGCATTTTGATACAGCAATGGATGTCCATAAGGAACTGAGTAATTCCTTTTGAATAGTAGAGTTTAAATAGCATGTAAAAATAAAGTATTGGATTATACCTTGAATAACAGAAAAAACCAAAATGCTAGGCTTCTGTTCGTTAAATTAATGCTGTCTTCTCTGCATTGAATAATGTAGAGATCTTGTGGCAGAACAGTGTGTGATCATGTCATCAGAGATCCCGTATTAAAATCTGATAAATAGGTGTGCATCTGGAGGCAAAGCAAAGTCACACAGATATTTAGTTCTATGATTTTCCCAAATCTAGTGTCACTATTCAACTAATGTGTTAAAAGTTTTGCTTCAAGAAACTACCTGAAACATTATTTATCAGTAAAACAATACAAATAACATCATGAGCTGTTCTGTATGTCCACCTCCCCATACTCCCCTCCCTGCCTGTTGCCATATACATGTCGTAAATCCTCTACATTGTTGCTCTCTAAGGAACTGTGCAACTGGTTCTTTGTTCGTATGTCAGTTTGCATATGCAAATGGCAGGATGCCATACATTTCAGCAGCAGAAAAAGCTGTTTCTATAATCAGGAAAACTAGCAATTAATGAGGTGGGAGTCGGAGCAGATACTGCTACAGGCAGGAACAGCAGGCTTTTGTACCATTTCTCCATGACTTTTTGTGTCTCCGCTTGGGTTTTAAAACTGCTGTGTAGCTGAGGCAGCCCCTGGTTGCTGTCTTTCTGGTTAATTCTGACTTTTAAGGGCTCAGCACTATATAAATATGCAATTGAAAACTTATAGACTCTGAAAATGAATTTAAAGGTGGGGAGACTTGATTTGAAAAAAAATATGTAACTGAATAGCAAGCTTTTAGAAATCTCTGTTCTTCAGCAGACGTCTTTCTCTCCAGGCTGTCTTACAGCTGAAAGAGGGAAAATAGGAAACAGGAACAACTGAGGCAAACTTTCACCAGAAGTGTGTGTGTGTGGGAGCTGGGAGATGCTGCCTGGAGGGGCCATGAAGAGGAGATGCTGCCTTCTGGACATTTGCTCTGCCGTCCTTTCTGTATATACTTCCACAGAATCCCTGTATTTATCTACTAGCACTCTACCCTGATATAAACTAACATATTTTACAAATGCTTTTGGATCGTAGCATGGTATTGAAAAGGAAACACAGATGTTAGAGAGCAATTCGGAGAGGAAATGAAAAGAGGAAAAGCATCTGGAGGCTTGAGTCTGGGCTGGAGCTCTGGTTGTTGGTTGATTTAGTAGTTCTGGGTCTTTGCAACCAGATCTGGCCTTTCTGCTTTTGAGTAGGTGCCCCGAAGCGTTCCCCAGCATACCAGGCCGTGCTCTGGGTGTGGGACTGCTCACCGTGTGAGTTGGAGGCTTTGGAGGAAGGACAGACAGACAAATTGCTTTGACACTAACTCCCATTGCAAAATCCACAGCCATGAGTTTTAGATCCTCTGGTGATGTTGGTGATCAGAAACAGTGGCCTGTGTTTGGAAAGGTTTGGCAAAGGACAATCACCCAAAGAGAAGAGAGTCTGGGACTCTTCTCTACCCAAGGGTTTTGCGTTTCAGTCACTGCTCTGAGTTCAGGTAAAGCTGGTAAACCTGCTCCTTTTATAGTTTTAATAGACAGGCTTGTGAGCACCTGCACAAGAAACTGTTACACCACCTGTGGTGATGATAAATATTTTATATTCTGCAGAATCTGTGTCTTAACGAAACTCTTGGTTACAGTCACCTGCGTGTTTCTGTTGTGCCCTGTGTCTGTTTTTTGAGTTTGTGCAGGCTGTATCTGCATATCTGAACCTGCCTGACAGAAGATTATTGTGTTATTCAGCTTCTCTCAGGCTGAGGAATACAGAGCTCAGGAGCAGTTTTATGTCAGAAATAAAGAAACGCAATGTTACTGTAATTCGCTGTTATTTGTTGTGGGTTTTATTTCCTTAATGTCCCCACAGCTCTGTACTTGCTCTCCCTCAACCTCTCTTTGTCCTCAGTGAAACTTGAGATTTAATGAATGCTAAGGCTTACATAGATGGCCAGTCTCTCTTCTGAGCTATGTTTTATTATTTAAATAAACATTTTAATATTTTGCATCCTTCTGTTGACTTTCTCAATGCATAGACCTAGAAATACTGAGCTAGTTATCTTTTACTAGAAGGGATGTAGTTTATGTCTCCTAATAAGTAATATAGGTGTTATCTGTGTTTAATGTAGAAATGTCTTCCTTTCCTTTAGCTTTGGTGCTGTATATTATATGCTGTCTAGATCTAGTCAAACTTAAAAGCAACATGGAAGACATTTGATGGAGATCAGCCTTAAGGTCAGTTCTTTGTTATCTTTGGAGTTTGCAGTGAATGGTTTGAAGAAAAGGGTAGAATCAGTGAGACGGGAAGGTGCAGAGATTTACTTTCTAGACTTTTTTTTCCTCCAATTTATATTCAGAGTGATCAAAAAGCCTTATAAATGTAAATTGTAAAGACACATTTTTTGGGGGGGAAGAGGGAGGGGTGAGTGGATGGGGGTGTGTGTGTGTGTGTGTGTGTGGTAGTGTTTTCTTCCATTTTTTTTCTGTTAGAGGGACATTTTATTCTGCTCTGGGGTATCGACTGTTTTAATCCTCCAAACACACTATTCAAACCTCCTGGAGGTTTCTGCCAGGGCAGCTAATTCAGGCTCCTAGGACTGCAGTGAGAAAAAAGTATGTGAATACATGTAACACTTGTGGAGGCCAAAGGTATTAAGGGTTCAGGGAGGGGTAGGTCCATGGAGGGCTATTAAATGTAATGGTCCAGATGCAACTGTGGTGTTAGCAGAGATGTGGACTCTAAATGAAAGCTGTTGGGTTAGATCAGGAGATTTTGAAGTATTATGTATTTGGGTTTGGAGATATTTTTTCGTACTATGTGGGTTTTTTTCTGGATAACAAAATCATGTGTGAGTGCTGCAAGTGTATTGGGTTTTTTATTTCTCAAAGATAGAAAAGAAAATGAGCCTTTATGAAGCTTCCTTTAAATATTATAATATAACATATAGGAGAGCAGAGTAGCTTGAGGTTTAGGCAAGCTAGGTAATGCTCTTTTTCGAGTGACTTGTACTGTTCTTTTTGGAAATCCAGTAGAATTTTACCAACATGAACAGGATTGAGCCTTAAATGCTGAAAAATTAGCGATGCTAAATGCATGTGATTTAGATAGCCACAAATTACATACAGTAACAAAATTGAACTGAGTACCACTAGCAGAACACGTAGAGTAGTGTACATATAGGTTATGGTGAGATTCAGCATTTAGAGGAAAAATGATGAAAAGAAAGAATAAAAGCAAGCTACTTATGGAAATAATTTTCCAGCTATCCTGGGTCATAAATAATTTGTGCCAAAATGCAAAGCACTAAAAATATTTCTTCAATGCATGTTTGATTGTTCTAGTATTGGCCCAAGCCAATTGTTGTTTGCGCAACTGCTATGTGCATAGGTTGCATAATTTGTAAAAATTGCTATCCCTCCAAGTATGATGCAATATCTATCAGCTAGGACACAGAGACAAATTTGCAGCCTTTATATTTCTTTATAAAACCAAATGACACCATTCTTGGCTCCACGTGAACAAGAACATGTGGTTTTCTTTTTTTCTTTTACCCTGCATTCATTGTCTTTTAAAGATAATGCAAGTTTTGATGGTGCCTTTATGTGCCATCGTTCTCTTCATAATGTGAAAAATGCTTTCATGTTTCTGATAGGGAAATGATAATTTGCAATCTTGAAGAGATTGTCACATAAAGGAGATTGCATGTACCGAACTGCATATGCTGCACAGATGAGGTAATGTCTGCGGTGCACACTTGAGATTAACCTGGTTGAAGCACAGAATACCATTTTAATGATGAATTAAAAAACAAAGAGGGGTGTGTGTGTGAACATATTACTTTGGGCAAAAAGGTGAAATCCTTCTCTAAGAAGGTTAAGCGTGAGAGAAAAATGCTATGCTGCAGAAATGAGCTGTAAAATTAATGCATCGTCAGAGTGAGTTTTGAGAAAAAGGGTATCCTCCCAAGTTGACATATGACTTAATGAGGGGCTGAAGAAATGCTGCAGAGGTGTAGGGGGGAAACAGATAAAAAGAATTCCAGTTTCTTCTTACCATCAGACTTCCAGGTGTTACGTGTTTTCTTTGCCTCTTGAGTCTAATAAAGGACTTGTGAGAGTCAATGAAAATATTTTTGTGTCCTATTTTTCTGCAATAATACAAATTTTGAGGAAAAAATGAAACACCATGGTAGTCCTAAAGGCATTTCTTCAGATGATATAGGTTGCAAATTATTTCCTTACAGGGCAAGAGGTATAATCTTACATCATAGTTCAGCTTTTAAACCACTTTTGATATATTTTCACAAAACTAAGACTTCGTGAAATTCAGCTGCCAGACAGTTTAAAAATCTACTTACTATTGCATTTGATAAGCTATGTTGAAACAACCCTTACAGAAATAATTTAGAGATGATCAGTGAATATACTACCTGAAATAAACCGCTTTATATACAAAGTGGAAGAAGAGTGTGTTTCACTGCACTGAAGCTTTAGAAATGTGGCACAGTATTGGCGGATATCTGTATTATTTTTAGCAATTGCTGAGACTTTGTGGCCTAATGACTGAAAATTTTTACCTTTTCCAGATATTAGGAATTTCAGTTTCTGATGTGCAAATACATTTTTTATTTACTTATATATAATTATTTTAAACTGAAATAATAGAATAATGGAACAATGGAATCATAGCGTAGTTTGGGTTGGAAGAGACATCCAAAGCTCATCTAGTCCAACCCCCTGCAATGAGCAGGGGCATCTTCAACTAGATCAGGTTGCTCAGAGCCCTGTCCAGCCTGGCCTTGGATGTTTCCAGGGATGGGACATCATAAGCTGCTTCACTAACATGCTCCATTTATCACAACAGTCTTAAGAGGGTGCCTTCAAAAATAGATTTTGTGTAGCTGCACAAGTGGAAAGAAAAGCTGACACATAGTCTTTGTTAACAGAAGAAGGTTAATTTTGTATGTTAAATTTCTTCTGTGGATAATCACAAATCTGAGCAAAACCTCAGTTGTCTGCTGATGTACCACTTCCATGAGTTACAGAGAACTACATTATATTAACAGGCTCAACAATTATGTTAATATGGAAGTCCTTAAGTGAATGTTTATAACGTGGAGGGAGCAGCTATAATTAAACAACTGTATATAATGCCCATAGTTTTATGCCAGCTAGTGAGAATCCTTTCTCCTAGGAAGGCAGGTAGAAATACAGACAGAAGCACGATTGATGTCGGGCGACTCTAACTCAAGGATTCCTTCTTGAAGTCAAGCTGCAGCCACAAGTGAAAAGTGATTTCTGTTAATGCACCTTCCTGCACAGCATCTCGAGAAGTAAGTGGAGGGAGATCTTATTGCTGGTTTTGCTTCACATTACAGTTCAAAATACATGTTAGTGTCCTTGCATCTCCCAGGCCAAACACCATGAGCACCACAGCTGCCATGACGTGTTGCACTGAGCTGCTGAGTGACGGCTGCCACAGCATTTGGAGCGTGCAGGGGCTTTCCGGATAGAAATTGCTATGATTTTACTGTGCGTAGCATGTGCAACGAGGCTGAAGCTTCTGGGAAGTGTTGGATTTACTGTAAATGTGCAATAAATTTGGCACTCGGGGAGTGTTTTGTGCTTACTGTGAATGTGTGAATCAGTCATGCGGTCTGTTAATGGCAAATCTGAAGCTTCCAGGCAGTGTCTGTCTTATGGCGTGTGAATGCACAGTTAGAATCACAGGCTGGTTTGGAAAGGACCTTTAAAGATCATCTAGTCCAACCTCCAACCTCTGTCATGGGTAGGAACATCTTTCACTAGATTAGGTTGCTCAAAGCCACATCCAGCCTGACTTAAACCACAACTTCTCTTTATGTCCAATATAAATGCACCCTCTTTTAGTTTAAAGCTGTTGTCCCTTGTCCTATCACAGCTGATCTGGACAAGAACTTCAGAAATGCCTTTCATTTCCAAACGACAAGTAGCTGGACATGGGGACGTGTCTGAGGAGACCTGGGCTAGGGCAGCCCGTTGCAGATTGTTGCAGAGCAGGTTAGTGGCTTCTGGCAATTTGGGACACTTCAGGCTTTGTCTTAGGTGTGTCGTTCCTTAAAGGGAAAATTGTGAAGTACTAACCTCCTGTAGAGAGAGTAGCGGGCTGTGTAAGATCAGAAAAAAAATAGGTGTGTTGTTTTTTCACTATGTCTTTGGATTGTCTTCTCATAAGCTGTGTATGAGACAGTGATGGAGTGGAGAATGTGGAGCTCCTAGAGAGGCAGCGTTTGTGGGTAACAGCTATGGTTGTGAGTCCAGACTGGGCCCTCATGAAAGCAAAGTGTGCTGCTGTCTCACTGTACATGTGCTTTGCCTGTTTTAATATGTCAGCTAGAGAATGGATTTTTTTCTTTTTTATCTCGATGGGAATAATTTTGCTGCCTAGTCTTGAACCTGGAGGCTATTTTTAATTTTACAAGGATTTCTTTCTTGATGAGGTGATAACGTAAAATGGCACAGGAGGATCTGATGCAGCATGTTTTCATTCAGGGGCTCTGTTTTGTAGTCAAGCCTGGTGAAAGAAAAAGGAAGCTTGAAAAGAAATCAACTTTACAGATCTAAAGATGTTCACTTTTCGGCACATGTATATTTATGGTTTTGAATATGACACTACAAATTATATGCCAAAGGAATACATGGATCTCATGTGGTCCTCCAATGGGTTATACATTTCCAGAATCTTATTGTATATGTA
The DNA here is from genome assembly GCF_036013475.1 of Columba livia. Taxonomy (NCBI): domain Eukaryota; kingdom Metazoa; phylum Chordata; class Aves; order Columbiformes; family Columbidae; genus Columba; species Columba livia. Next base: position 20,051,339 of record NC_088603.1, on the reverse strand, counting down.
GAAACACATATATTGCATCAAGAGCATCTCAGAGAAACAGCCAGGGAAAGCTGCCCAGCAGAGGACAGAAGGGGATTTGAGGATGGACTCCTGACAAAACACTGAAGAGGACTGGCACTAATTACAAGGTCAAAACCCAAACAAAAGCAAGAGGGCAGAAGGAATGTCACCACGTTAGGAAATATGCACTGACAGCTAATGCTGCTGCTGAGGCTGGATGTTTCGAGCACAATAGTTGGTAGCTGTCCCAGGACCAGCACAATTGGTGCTTCTGCCCTAGAAACAGCTGGCTGTGGGCGGTGAAATTGCTGCCTTAAAATCAAGACAGGCCACTACCATCCTTCTTCTTTTTCGTTATTGTTTTTCTCTAGAATGACGGTGACTTCCAGAGGCATCTTTGATAATGTTTTCCTGGCACTTGCACAAAAGGTAGCTCTAATTTTTGCACTTGGTTTTCAGAACGGCTGCCTGCTTCTTTCTGTTTGCAGCCTCTACCCATGCCCCAAGGACATGATAGCAGACTGTGAGCTTCTGGAGTCAATAATTAGTCCCTTAACTGCCATAAAAAGAAAAACCAAAATCAATCTCAGTGAATTTTGGCATATTTTTCTAATTGATGTGAATGAGATGAAAGGGATGGCTGACTTTTGTGACCTCTGCAGGATAACTGTGTTTCATGTGTTGCATGAATGGGTGTGCCATAGCTGCAAAAATGGGAATTGACACCATTCTGCTCTTTAACAACATCCATTGGTGTGTGTCACCCAACTGCATTACCAGCTGTCACCCTTTATTTCTCTTCTGCTCGCCTACCACATACTTTGTTCATTTGCACGATGCAACTTGGTGAGTTAAAGAGTTGGCTGCTCAGAATGGTTGAGACTCTTGTTCCAATTTAATTTCATTAATGCAAAGGTAATTATTAGTCTGCTGATCCTCCATCTTCACCAGAGCAAGACAGTAGAACAGATTCAACAGAACACCTGGGCAGGTTCTTCATGTGTTGCTGTATTGGCACCTGTAGAAGGGACACATTGACATAGGTCTACATTACAGATAAGATGCTTATCAAAGGAATAGGTTCTTCAGTGGCACAAACTGCCATGTACACTGTCAGGACTGAGGTCTGCTCTCCGATGTTTTTCTTTCAGCAAAATTATTTCGAACCAACTTTGTGGTATTTCTTTCTCAATTGAAAATGAGTAGTATTGAAAAGCCTTTGAGCAAAACTGCTTTTATATTATACATTTGTGAAAGCAGTATTATTCCTATGTTTTAATTTCATTAAAGCTTTTGTGTCTGGCTGTAAACCGAACTTCTGCAACGACTTACTCCCCATGGAAGGTTTCAGAGCAATCCAAGCTGAAGTGCACCATCCTACTACATTGGTTCAGTCAATCTGGAGGTGAAATGTTCATGCTTGTGTTTTAAGTTACATAGTTAAGCCTCTTTATTCTGGAGTTGAGAAGAAGGCCTATCATAGACAGTGCGAGCCTGCTTTCCCTTCCCTTGGTTAGAATAAAGTGTTATCCTGCTGCATAGGGAAGCTGTATGGTACTAATTACACTGTCGGAAAGCTGGCACAGACTGTGCATGCTGGAACTTGAGTTGTTCTGCTCTCAGCTGGTCTGTGGAAATTTATTTGGCAGCTGAAGGGACGTTTGAGTTGGCTGTTAAGTACTACAGGCACATTAGACAAATGGGACTGAAGATACTGTTCAGGAGAAGGTCTGTCCAAACATCTGTCTTGCTAACTGATTATACTTAATACAATTATATTTGGTAAACCTTTTGGTGAAAAGTTTGACTCTCCTTTCACAGCTGCAGTTGTGCTGTAAAGCTTTTAGTGCAGGTACAGTCAGGCTTATGCCGGTACAAAGCAGAATGTATTTCAATAAGCATCCTAAATAAATCTTGGAATATGGATTAACAACATAAGTACTTCTACCATGATATATCCAGATTCAGGATAAGAAAGACAAGAAATGAGTTTATGCTGGCACTTACAAACAGCAACACCTTTTAGTTTCACAGGCACTAATTTCTGTGAGTCACTGGTCATGGAAATGTTATGCTTGAAGAATCTAGTTCAATAACTATTGTGTTTAGATGGAGCCTTTCCTGGGCTTTGCGTCAAACTAACTTTAGGTCTAACTTAAGGTATTTGTAAGTTAGAAGATATTTCAAATACTTCTGGATTTCTTTTGATGTGTTAAATGTATTCAGAAGTGAATAATGGTTTGAAGGAATGGCTTGTGCTTGACAGAGTGGACTTCAGAAATAGTACAGCATTTTACCACTGTAAATCTTTACTATAGGAAAGTCATAGTTAAAGCCAATTGTGGCAATTGCAGAGACATGGTGGGACAGCTCACATGACTGGAATGTGGTCATGGATGGCTATGTCCTTCTCAGGAAAGACAGGCCAGCAAGGTGAGGTGGTGGAGTTGCTCTTTACGTGAGAGAGCAACCACAATGTATTGAGTACTGTCCAGGCACAGATGAGGAGCAAGTTGAGAGTCTGTGGGTGAGAATTAAGGAGCAGGCTGGCAGGGGCGATACTGTTGTGGGTGTCTATTATAGGCCTGTAAGTCCTATTGCTGTGCAGACCCTCTTCATTAGTTGCCCCATGTAACGAGAGAACGCACGTTTGGAAACATCCTGTCAGGGTAAACACATCGGTTTCTGTTCCAACCACTCCTTTCCCGCAGAGGTCTCAGATGCTGCTTGTAGGGTGTCACTCAAGTGCAGCCCTGTTTCCAACGGTAAGAGCTGTGCCTGCCCTGCTGCCCGGGGGCCCAGGGAGCGCAGGGCTTTCCGAGCAGGGTTCAGCAGGGTTTCTGTTTTGCTCACAGCTTGCGCAGAGTACAGCAACTCATTTACTCCCTGACTTGAGTTACCGTGACCCTATTATTTCTACATTGGCTTCCTATAAAGGACAGATGAGTTCAAACTGGTAGTTTTGATTTTTAAAACACTTAATAGCATAAAGCTTGGCTGTGTTTGAAGATCATCTTCAGCCTTCATGTCCTGGGAATCTGTGGTTGGCCACGGTTCACTGCACATTGTTTCTCACCGTCTTGCTCTAAATCGGTATGTACACTCATCTTTACTGGGGTGCAACCTGCTTGGTTCCTCACAAAGCTTTTTTTGAAAAAGCTTCTTTTTCTTTTCATGGTGTAATGGAATTTCATCACTAACAACAGCTCTGTACCTTCTTTCCCTCCATCTTTGAAGCCACGTTTGACAGGAATCCAATAATTGATGTCTTAGGAATCCAATAAATGCTGATTTAGTAATCTTGCTAATAAATGTACAGTTGCTCAGCGATAACACAGGGGCCTAGTGCCTTTGGAGAGGGTCTGGATAATGAGCCCTGCTCTCCCACACAGGAATGTATGGGATAGCAGCTCTTCTTTGGAGGTTTTTAAGAACAGGAACCCATTTGGGGAGAACATTTTGTGTTTACAACATTTGTATTCTAATCTTGCAGAATAGCCACACGTTCAAAACATAAGCCTGAAACTGCAACATATACATGTCAAACTGGCTGGGATCTGGGATATCAGCTGTGATCTGCATTTTCACTGCAGCAGTAATTGCATCTAATGGACTGGTGTGACAGCTGATGCACCTTCCCCAAGGAGGCCAGTTAAAACTCTGTTTAACACCTAAAGGCTAAACTCAGGGCCCTAACCTAAGCTCCAGTGCTTGAGAAGGAAAAGGCTGTTTCATAGTGGATCTTAAGAGAATGACAGACTTTTGACATCCATCTTCTCATCTTAAAATCTTGTTTCTTTATGGATTAGCCCACCGTCTCCCTTGTCCAAATGTACCTGTGAAAAAAAATTACATTTTAGGCTAAACAACTTAGTACTCTGAATGAAGCCAAAAGGTGGGTTGTGTGTCTGATGAAGAAATGGGGTTAAGAAAGTGAAGGATCAGCAGGCTATGAAGTGCATGAGGCAATGTTTCTGGGTCTGTCAGAAGAAACTGCCGTCCAAATAAACGGTGTTTCCACAAACTGGTTTGGGTCACAGAAACAGCTTATTTTGATGATGAAAACGTTCCATGTGGCTATCCTCCTACTCAGAGTCTTTTCTTCATTAACATACTACACTATGATGTGAGCCCAGCAGTTTAATTGTGTTTTGCATGAGTATCTCCTTGAAGCTTTTCCTGCATTGCTTTCAAATATTTTTATTTGATGGGTGCTATCATTCGGCTCTCCAGGCTGATCAGTTATTCTCTCTGCTTTGCTCCACTGCTAATCATACACCATAATACCTTTCACATTATTTCAGATGAGTAGGATACTATTATAAAATGCTTTCATGGTGTTGTCAACATAATATTTTATGCCTTTCCTTCTACATCACAATCTTTAGTCAAATTTTTCTCTGCTCCTTAACTCCATATGGGCCCGTCCTCCCTGACCCTAGAGCAGCTGCAGTTAATGCCGAACCCAGGAACATGCAGCAGACACCCCCTTGCTCAGGGATCTTGTAGAGTGTGTTCTTGGACTTCCCTCTTGTTTTGTTTTTCATTTATTCCCCTACTGGCCCCAGTACTGTCGCTTCCTTGCTGCTTCAGAAAAGGTTACATTTTTTGGTTGATGCCCTCCCTTTACCCTGCCCTTGTTACTACAATCTGTGGTGTGTTTCATTTTCTCCCTAGAACTAAATGAATCACTTCTTATTAGGTTAGTCCTGCTTGATTTGGTTGTCTACCAAGGAAGCTATGTGCTCAACATGGATCCTCCTGTGAAGGTGAGAATTTGGAGCACAGTGATGGGACACTGCTCAGCAGCTTATTATATGTCTACCAGATGCCACTGTTTGTGGAGGACTTGTGCAGGCAGGCAGTCATGTCATAGTGTTGGAGCAATCTTCTGCCTGCCCTGTGCAGATCCTTTCCATTGTACCCTATAAAGAGATGATCACAATAGCACAGTACAAGCTGATGTTTTAACAGCCCCCCCCTTCCCCAAATACAAAGTCTTTGGTGCAGCCAATGTACATATAAACTTCTATCCAACACTGACTACTGAACTAAGTGGAAATATTTAAGAGTAAAGCCCTTCAAGGCAGAAAATATTTTGTCTTTGTTATGCAATTACAGAGTGCAAAGGAAGATGGGGTCCTGACCCACAGTGTAAAGTTCAATTCAGCATTATGTGCCTGGTTAAAGTAGGCACTAATTAATCAGACCTACTGGGGTAGAAAGGATTCTTACGCATCGTTTGAATCCAAGGTGCTTATCCCAGGCACATCTTGAGAACACAGGACTTCCCTCTCAACCAGGATCAAACACAACCCTCTTATCCTCAGGTGGTGGAAGGCAAACGATAGTTGCTGTCAGCCCAGTAACTGCAGCAAGTCCTTGTATCTGCCTTGGTACCCCAACCATACTGTAGTCAGAGGAGTGACTGAGGTGTGCTTTTAACAAAATGCTTTTATGCATCCACCTAAAAATACATAAAACAGAAAAGAAAGTAGAGTGCTGTGACCTTGGGCTTCCTATGCAGAGGCAAGTGGACATAGCAGAAATGGAGAAATGTGATGAGTTAAATCACCTTGTATGGAAGTGCCAAACCTCTTCCAAATACAAGGTTCTCACAAATGCCATTTATTCCAATAGGATACACATCACTAAATGAGTTACTATGAATGAATTGGATTAAGTGGGAACAAAGTAGGAGCTCTTTAAAAACTCAAAGCATCTTGGGCAACAACTAAAACATCTGCAAATATTCAGAGCCTGGGTAAGAATGAATATATGCCATCTTGCAAAGAATATTCTTTTTAATCTACATACCACCAAATAATTATTTTGTGTCATATAACTGACAGAGATGAGACTAGAAGCTGTGAAGAGGGAATATCATTAGGAAAGCTAAGACCATGATATCATCTACTTTGGGAAAAAAGTGATTAGTATTTTATTGCATTTAGAGCAACAGCTACAGCTAAGCAGTGGTTGTGTCCTGATTTTGAAGCTGCATTCTGTTTAACAGCAATTATTGCCCTTTTTTTTTTTTTTAATTAGGTGGTAAATGAATGGCTAGGAAATTCTTAAAATAGAAATCTGAAAATCCATTTATAAAATCTGTCTGACAATTAAGCACCATTTTAACAGATGATTTTTTTAAAATTAGGCATTACAAAAAATGGAATAGGTCATTCTGTCTAGCTTAAGCCATTTTGATTATTTTGTTAAATAAGGAAAGGGAATATTCAATTTAATATGTGCAAAAGCTAATATTTACATTGTTCAGTACAAAGGGGCACGATCACATTAAGAGAAACTGGAAGAGGAAAGAACTGTTCTCAGGGTGCACTGTAGATAGAACAAATATTAATGGGTTTAACTTGTAGTAATGTAGAGTTAGGTAATGTATTTGAAAAAAATCTTTCTAATGGTACAGCTAGGGAGGCACGGGAAGGAATAGCACAGGAAGTCATGGAACTACCTCCCTGGAAAAGAGTAACCCGATTCTTGCCAACGTTTATCTACAGTTGAACTGCTCTGGGATAGACTGTAACTATCTCTTCAAGTCTTTTCCAGCCTTGTTTTCTAATGCTTTAATAACACTCTTGTTAGTGATTTTAATCTCACACAAATCGCCTCTGACACTTGAAGATGCTGCTCTCAAGCTCTTCCTCTATCATTTGTTCATGCACATTGATCTCTGGTCACTCTCATGCAGGAGTTAAGCAGCACCATTGCCCAGAGGAGACCAAGGACAGCCCCCAGCTCTGTGCAGCCTTTGCTCTTTGCTGCCGTGTAGCATTTTAAAGGGTGTGCTGAGCTCCAGAAACAATACCTGCCATAGAGAAATCAGGACAGAAAGGAAGAGATGAAACAGATTTCTCTTCTAAGTTAATTGCCTTTTTTTTTTTTTTTTCCTATTACATGTAAGAGAGTTTGAAAGAAACCAAGAACAGTAGACAACACATCTAGAACAGACACTGGATAAAGGTCTGATGAGAGGGATGAGACCATCAGAATGCCACGGTCTCCCTTGGTGCAGGGACTTGTGAACTACTATTACCTTGGAAGAGGCACGCACAAGGGAAAGAGCTGGAAATTGAGATTTTACATTTAGTTTATGCAGTTTACATAGAAAAATATTGTTTCCAATTTTTTTTATTTAAATGTTTCTTTTGCTGTCGTACTTGCATTAACAAGCCAATTGGATCTCCTGCCTTGGAACTATCATCACTGCTTTCAGGTTCTCTTCATGTGAGAGAAAACATTTTATCAGAAAAGACATTATTTTCCTATGCATTGTCTTAGACCCACTTCTACCAAAGCCAAGGTCCTTCAGCTGCTTGCTGAAGTCAGCAATGCCTGTCAAAAACAGTGTGCCCTGTAGCAAACTCCACCAAGAGAAGTGGCAATCGCCTTTATCGATACAGAAGAGGCAGGAAGGAAACACCCCCAGCTGGTGGCTGGGGATGCCTCTGCATTGGGAGACTGGGATGAGCAGGATGTCCACAGGTAGCAGCAGGGCCTTGTAAACCTTAGCTCTGGAGCTGCAGGAAGACGACTCAGAGTGTCAGCTAGAGAACAGGCCACTGCAGATGCAATTCCACTAAACTACCACTTCAAAAGACAGGCCTGGCTTAAAGCTTAAATGTGTGATTCTTACTGGAAGGTTAAATCTGAGCATGTCCAGAAGTCTTAGGAAAAAGGAAAAGAAGGCATAACAAATAACATGTCAGCTGTTGAATAGTTTGTTGGAGAAGGAGAACTGGAGTAGGCTTTTAGAACTGGCACATCATGCTGGTTTTGTATTTTAGAAGCTTTCATCTTATGTTGTGAGGGAGGTGGCACTGAGAAATCACCTACAAAAACCCCATACACGTCTGTATTATAAAAGCAGAGAAAAAGCTTGGCAGCCTGTTCAGAGGACATGGTGGATGTTGGAGTGGTACGCATGGAGGACCAGCCAGGGAGCTTGCTGTCCACCACAGCTAATGTCTCCATGCCATCTGAGCAGCATCGCTTGAGCACCGTGTTCATACTAACCCCTAAGCAGCTGGAGCAGCTGTGTGAAGTGCAGGCTTAGATTAATACTAGAGACATCATCAAGTGTGTAATTCAGAAGCTGAAACTCTCCCCTTCCTATCACTTTACCTACTTTTATCTAAACCATCTTCCCTGTGGAGAACGTCTACTTTATCATTCATTCTGTTATGTCTATTTTACAGGTAAAAATGCTGCTGAAAAACTTACCTTGCTACATCTGTGCAACAAACTGAAAAGAAAAGTGACAAATGTATTAAGAGAATTAAAAGTTAGTCAGAATAAAGACAAAAAGACTTTTCTGCCATTTGACCATGATGTGCAGCACAGGCTGTATCATGCACTGAAAGCCCTGACAAAGCCTTGAAGTTCGGTAACAGAAAGGCCCCACCCCTTGAATTATTTGGGCTTATTCCCTAGGACTTTCAAAAAAACTGATTTAGTGTAAAATCTTAGACATATCAGCAAAATTCTGCCAATCCTTCTATCAATTAACTAGTGTGGACAATCTTTCTGTTTTGTAGTAATATTATATTAGGATTTAGCCCGTAGAATTGTCAACTACAAACCTCAGTATTTGCTCTCAGAGCACAGCCTGAGCCCCAGAATCCAAAGGCTGAATGTTTCAAGCCACTCAAAGTAAGCACGGAAGAAACAGGGTAAAATCTAATGAAAAAGTTTTAAGTTTCTTCTTTTTTTTTTTTTTTTTTCCTTTGGAATATAGGCTACACATTCATTTTAACATCCAGAATTCATCTGTAAGTGATCAAAACCATAGTTGAAACACAAGAACAAAGGATGAACCTAGTAAGTCATCAAAGTGCTTTATTTTATAAAGCCTTGCTTGTGTTTGGAGTGTAATCTAAGCACTAACATATACAATGATGAGTCTTCCTTGCCCTGTCCAAATAAACAGTTTATCAACAAGAATGAGAGACAAAACTGCTACACAGACAAAAAGAATGCATTGCTGTAAATATTTAAAATTGTCTAAAAATGTACACTTGTTGGCCGCAATTCAGTATTTAGTCCAAGTATGTGTACGTCCTTTTTACTTCAGGGTCTCCCTGTGACCTCACACTTTAAGAAGCCACAGCATGCTTCAGAAAATTAAACTCGGGACACATAGGGAGAGGACAAAAAAATATTAAGCCACAGTACCAACTTATTTAAATACATACAATACAAAACTATACACATACATTACAGTGCTGCGGACATCACTAAGTGAAACGTAACAGAAAATCCTGTAGGAAAGGTTGGGGAAAGGAGAAAAAAATGTTAGCGAACAGCAAGAGGGATAGTATTGCCTTTGGCCACCGAAGAGAGTGTAATGGGTTGCTATTGTATAGGCTCCTCTGAAGTAAACCACTACGTACATTACGCACAGTTGCAGGCTCAACAGCACTGACGTTAGTTATGGAGAAGGCATGCTGGCACTCCTGATCCCAGTTAGAGACAACGATGGGGAGGGTTTGACTTCTTACGTTGCCTATAAAATCTAACAATTTCAATAAAGAAATTTTAAAGGCACAGCTTTAGCACAGTGTATAAGTAGATAAACTTTTAAGCGTATGTAAATTTGTCTCTTTCAAGCATGGAGTCTTTCAGGGAGAAATACAAGAAGAGAAGAAATACAATGTTGTTTAAAAAATTTAAACAAGTTAAACATGATCAGCACAGTTTTAGGCAATGTACTATACAATCAAACTTGAGTAAATGGTAGGACAGGTCATTCTGATGCTAAAAGACTACCTTGGGAAAAGTCCCTCTGAAATATCCTTTCTGGTTTTATTGTAAAAGAGTCTGTCGCGGAGGTGAGCGAGACATTCACTTTAGTACACTACTGCACATTACACCTTGGAAGATGACAAACATTACTTCATTTGCACTGCAAAATAACTTTACATGTAAACTCAAAAGTCAAATATTGTACACGGCTCTGAAATTCAGAAATATCCCTGCTTTCCTAATAATGTAAACAGTAAAATTCAGGGTTCATTTTTAGAGGGATAAACTATAATAAAATACCACTGTTTCAACAGTACAACACGAGCATTTAAACTTCAAATTCCCAGCAAATTGTGAGGGAAGGGAATTTCTATCAGCGTGCACATCTTTCACGATGGGTGAAAGATGGAGCTACTATTGCCCAAAACTATGCGCTTCTTCAGATAAGCTTTTTTCCCACTTGTAACATTATTAGTTCTTATATTGCAAGAATATAAAACAAACGAAGACTTCAGGTAACAAAGTGAAATAAGCAAAGTTTTCCCTTAACATAAGTTTGCTGTAGCAAAAACGTACACATAGCATGAGTTATGTTATCTCTTTGTATGATAAGAAACGCCGGCTCCCAGATGTCTGAGAGGCTGAACTTTCTGACGCAACGCGCTGAAGACAAAAATGGGAGAGGGATTAAGAAAAGAAAAAACCCGAGGGCTAGGAGCTGAATGGGAAAAGCCTCCAGCACCAAGGGCTGTTGAAGCTGCTTTTTTAAGGAGTGCCAGTGGCAGGGTGTAACATTCGCAGTAAGGTTTTAGTTATTATCGTCATCACCATCATCATCATCATCACGAAGAATACTGTCATGTATCTTTTTTAGTTCAAAAAATAAACTGATCCACAGTTTACAATTTCATATCAATATTGTAGATTTAACATGCATTTACTCTTCCCCACCCCCACCCCACACCTCTTTTCTCATTTATTCTGTTTCAGCTGGTAGCATCAGAGTATTACTGTCACAGTGCACTCTGAGTAAGCTGTTCTATTTATTTATTTATTTTTTTTCACACACAAAAGAGTCAGAAATAGCTAGAACTATGCTGGGAATATCAGGCAGCTGTTAAAGCGAGTACTCCACCCCACTTCAGTCATCTTTGCCAGCAGATGTAAACAAAGGGGTTGCTTTCTGCAAGATGAGCGCTTCTCTGAGTTCCTTTTTTTCCCTACACGTGTAGGCACTGCTGCTGTCCCCAGGTCTCATGTCTCTCCTATGTGACATGATTGGTTACGTCAAGATGTTGGCAATAAAGTCCAAGAAGCGCTTTGAATACTGTTCAGGGTTAACAGTTGAAATTTCTGCACCAGCCTATACAGAGAATTGGGAGGAGAGAGGAAAGAAGGAAGAACCAGTGTTTTATTTGATGCTTTGTCACCAAGAATCTTAATTAATATCATTTGCAATCTCAGAACCAGACACTAAAACAGAAATTGTAAAGGCCCTCAAGCAAAATCCCACTGATGCTCTTTTGGGCTTCACACAAGCACAGTTACACTTGGTACTCACCACCATACCTGTAGAACACCCATCTTCCATTTGTGACATGTATTATCTTTACTTTCCTTACTTCTCTTTACTTTCACAGTACTTCAGTCTCCTATATAATTTCTACTGCATACTTAACCATGCTACCCACTGGTTCATCAACAGATTCTGATCTGTTCAGCAGCTGTGCCTCTGTATAGAGAAGACTGAACTATCATACTCCGGGGTCTGGCATGTCAATACTTGTGTACAATTGCTATTTCAGTGAAGTCACAATGTCATTCATTCTTTTATCTGAGGTTTTCAGAGCCTTAGCCACACTTTTATTTATATTTTTCCTGTTTTACAAAAGGATTTAATGAACAAACTTCAGTGTCAGGTGGCTCAGGATGGAGACAGCAAAGCAAAACAATGGTTGTACCAAAGTAATGTTCTGTAATAAGTTCTAATCACAGTCTGCCTTAATAATCATAGTTTTTATTTACAACATATTTATATCCCTTATCCAAGCCAGAAGTGTGAGTTTTTAAAGTCTGCTGCATTCAAAGTGCATTAATAATTGCCACATAATGGCTGCATATGGTCTGCATCAACTTTCAGCTGCTCGGAGAACAGAGCGAGTAAGGACAGCATTGTTCTAGACAGACAAAACCTACCTTCTACAGGCCTGTGCAGGGCTCAGTGCTGAGCATTCCACAGCACTCTCTACTGTAAACTAAAGGGCCCTGAGCCCCTCAGTCACCCCCCTCCTCAATGCCCTGATCCTTTAGATGCTTAGACAAAGGAGGGATTTTAGATTCATGAATGATTATGCTCTTTTAAAAAAGTTTATGAAATCTGAACCTTAAATCACCATAGGAGTGATAATGATAGATATAAATTGTAACTCTGGAAGACCAGGCTGCTTCACCGTGTTTTTCAGTGTCTGCTGCTAAGCAACTATTTCAGTCAAAATAAAGAAATTCACAGCAGTCAAACAGAAGCCTTCACTGAACGGTCTCTGAGTATTTAATATGTACATTTTATGCTTAATTTTGCAAATCATACTTTTTTTTAAAAAGAAGTATTGTAGAGTGAACCACATTATATGCTGAAGAATTAACTTTCAACACGCTCTACCAAATAATGAAGCCATCACTAGGGCCCTGCATCTGCAATAAGATTCATAACACCTTTCACAGTGCTGTATACTACTGCAAGCGTCTGGTGAACAGTTCTGTTTGCAAGAATAAGGTGCATCTCTCAAACTTAGGACAAAATCCTAAAAAGGTATCTCACTAAAGTTCTTCATGGATAAAAAGCTACGCATACAGCTGAAAAGGGAGTTCCGCTCTCAGTATGTATGTGTAACACTTAACCTGTACTTTGGTATTACATATTAAACTAGAAAAAAAAAAGAAAAAGTTATGGTCTATTTCCCCTTTCCCTCAATTTCCTGAACTGTGCTGTATCAGTGCACCAAACAACAAAAACGCAGCAGCATAAATGGAATCAGAGGAAAAATCCAACACAGATACTTACCCCATGCTTTACCGTTTTTGCAGCATGGGCAGCTTTCTTTTTTGCATCATAATGAGTAAGAATGTCAATAATGGCCATAAAGTATACTTCCTTCCTAGGTGCATCTGCAAATGGCAAATACATGGCAGTAAGAATGACTTCTGATACATCTTAATCCCGAGTCCTCCTTCTAACAAAGGAGACTTTATAAGGCTCAATCACCAGCTAAGACAGGTCAACGTCAGGCAGAATCACAGATCTGTAAAGACCACAGCCTCAAGCTGTTCTTAATGGAGAGTTTACCTGCACTCAAATATATTGCAAAACCCCCTAAATGAGTGTAAAATAAAACACCAGCATACAGAAACAGGAATTATTGCTCACTTCAAGTAACGTGGGTTTCATGTTCCTTTTTGGAAAAACTATACAGTTTTGTATGAAAGGTCATGTCAACAAACAAGATAATATTTTCTTTAAGAATAAAAATATGTATGTGTAAATAATAACTTTCCTGTCTTGAACAGCCACAGGTAACTAGTTATACATAGTTTTACACACTAATATCAAACCTAGTTTCAGGCTTACACACTCTTTATAACAACTTTCATATCTGGAACACAGAAATTGGGTGTGAGTGCACAAATTTTCAAAAAGCAACCAAAAAAGTGAAATACAAGTTGGAATGCTGCTTTTCTCATTCTTCCCAGACCGTTTTTAACAGTGTTATCTTATCTGTCAGGAAAAGAACAATTAGATACTAGATTGCCTGAAATGGATTAAAAACCCCAAAACCCCATGAATTAACTGAGAACTGCTGTATCTGAATAGCTAACCCAGTATACAATTCGATTGTGTAGTAGGTGAATTATTTGACTGCATCCTCACACATCACAATGTTTAAGAAATATGTTCTTAGCAATGCTGAGCATTACAGGTATCTTCTGCTTTCTGCTGCACCGAAGAGCAACTCATTTCCTCTTCTACAGAGAGAATTATATTTTGCTGTTTCACTTTGCCTTTACACGTTGCAAAAACTTTAGGATTTGAATGTTAGAAGCAAAACATCTTAACATAAAAATACTTATTACTGCTTACTCTCATGGGATTTTATTCCATAAACATCAATAGCTGGATCAAATTCCCCTGGAGCCAAGGGCAGTGAGCTGTTCAGTGTGTTTCCTGGACTGTCTGGAGGGGTTCCGATGGGGTGAGTCCCATCACTTTCACCTTCCTCTTCTCCATCATTCTCTTCACACTCTACTTCTTCCTGTTCAGCCCTTTCAACATCATGAATTCCAACCAGCAAGCTGTAGTCCATGAGTTTTAACTGAGCAAGGAACTAGAAAGTGATAATAAACAATTTATCAATATCACTGAAAAACGTAAGCTTCACTTACAAACAGGAGAAGTTACACAGAGATGTCATCAGTGAAGAAAAACGGGCACTTCTATGAGGGAGCAAAAGGGAGGATTAAGTGATAAAGCCAGCAGAGAGATACTTGAATTTATTAAGATGTAGTAACAGCACATGGGTCACTTCCAACTTATCTTATACCAAGCTGTAAGCCACTCTCCCAAAATCCTCAGGGAAAAATGATTTTTGCTGCAGTGAAGGCCAGTGTCTGTGTGAGCTGATGACTGTCACTCCTGTCCCGTGTTTCATTTAGGGCCGTTCTGGCACCGCTCAACGTCCAGAGCAGCCTCTGCACCAGCAGGCGTGCTACAATCTGCTGCTAATTCTGGCCCCTCACTCCCTTTTAAGCCCTTCTAAAGAATGATGAAAAAGTGTTTAAATATTCTTGCAGTGGAAAGTAGTGAAGCTTTACACCATGAAGACATGAAATGATGCTACATTCTCTTCACAGTGACAGGCTCACAATTCAAATAACGTAAGCAAAACATGAATGTGAATGAAAGGGTGGTTTTGAATAAAGGCTTAGGATAGGAATTTTTAGAAAATGGAAAGATGAGTATGTACATGAGTATGTACTTTATGTATAGATAAAGTGTTGTTTTAGTTGAAGGGAACAGGACAAGGCAGGGAGTTAAGAGAGGAGGATGGAAATAAGGAAGGTCTAAAAGCAGGAAGATGAGATAAACATTTCAGAGGGGTGAGGGACGGGCAGGGCAGAGCTGTGCTGCAGCCTAAAAGCAACACTGCCATTTTGCACTTGTGGAGCCCTTGCTCACGGTATGCAGAAAAAGAGGCTGAAAATACAAATAGTTTTCAGCTTTTAGAAACTCCAAATGGTTATACAAAGGAGGTTAGAGGAGATCAGAGAAGAAGGGATTTAAGCCAGGCTTTGGAATAGTGATAGTGATGAAAGAAATGAGTACAAAATACTAGGAAATGAGAAACTACAGTTTGTCAAAATCCTGATTCTGAGAAAAGAGAAGAATCGGACATAACAAAGTGATTGTAAATTCAAGTGTTAGAAGAAATATTGTGGGATTTAAAAGTGGTTTTAAGGGGAGAGAAGAAATAGTTTTCTAATAATTTCAATATAATAAAGCAAATTACTCTTCACAAGACTAGAGATCTAAGTTTGAAGAGATGATGTACAACAATATTCAAGAAGAACAGATGAGACTGTCCAAAGGCCATGGAGTGGAAAGACTCCAGGCATATCATCAGGTATTTGATAAATACTGAGAGAGGCAGAAGAAAAATCTACCAATAATCATACAAAAAAGCATGAAAGAGAACAGACTTTTTGGGAAAAAGAGTGAACTACAAATTAAGGGAGAATGGCTCTTGGGAAAAAGGTGTGCTGCTGCTGACAGCAAAAAGGCTTAGGGAGATCAGCACAACAAAAAGATCATCTGAGTTAAAATGGAAAAAATATCCTTACGTGCTTTTTCTCATGGCACTTTCAGTGGACTGAGAAGGCAGGAAAATAGACAAGAGGACATCAAACCAGCAGTAATAGGTATTTGTTTGAACACAGGAAGGGGACATCGGACTCGATTATGAGAGAAATATAGAAGCAGAACTTACTTAATGACAAACAAGAACACATATAAAGTCATATAGTTTAGAATACTACTCCATAATATATTTAGCTATAAATACTGTGTGATAAGATAATCATATGCTACATATGCATTTCTTTCAATTGTAGTGAAACGTGTTTACACCTTGGATACAAAGTGTGTACTACCAGCTACCTAACAAGGGCAGAACCACACATAAAACAAGGTTAGAGAACATCTCGGCATTGTTATGATCAGGTGCCAGATCACTTCACACTAGTGGTTTATATGGATATTTATTATAATAATGCTCTGTGTAAATTTCAAAACCATCAGAAAATAGCCTCTCAGGACATGAGAATCTCTCATCATCTTTAAAGTCCAGTAAATGATGTAGAAGTTTGCACACAGTCCACTTTCTGGTAATAAACGATCTTCCACATTCCTTGCACACATTTAAGATATAACCTGCAATCTACTTAAAAGCGTTAGTCAACAACAGCAGCCCATGTTAACAGAGCACAAAACTTAAACCCAAATAAACTCATCTCTAGAGCTGTGACACTGGTAGAGCAGTTTTCCAGCAAAATATTTTAAATATAAAATAAACACAGATAGATATTTCACAAAAAAATTATGTTTCCATAGTTATCATCACCATAATTTTCTAATCGTTACTATTATAGGAAATTAGATTTCCTCAAAAGGAAATTATTGGGTAAATTTTAAAGTTACAGCATTTTGTTTTGTGCAACTAATGGGATATAGATCTGAAGAAGTCAATTCTCAGAGCCATTTTGATACAAATAGCTGAAAAACCTGGTACCCTCTGATTCTAAGTCACAGACATATTTTGCTATCAGGTCTCTCAAACAAGGAAAACAGATTTTATGCTTTGAGTATTAGGGCTGCAAAATATTGTGACAATGTTTTCAATTACGGAAACTAAAGTCAAGCTGTGTGAACTAGTTAGCCCAATATTTTTCTTTTATTTGCAGAACTAAATCAGTTATAATAAAATATTACATTAAATTCATGTATTAACATTTTCTATGAAGTATTCACTATATTCAGACAATAAAAAATTTACAGGAAAGACTACGTTAAGATAATGAGTCTAACTGCTGTATACAAATTACATTCTACTCATGCAATCCTGAGGATGATTTGAAACTGGGTTACTAATATGAAACAAATAGAACATGTGTGGCTGTGAGTGAGGATGCTACGTCCTCCGTTATGGACTGCAGTCTGTGTACAGCCTCTGCTCTGGTGTACCCCCACCTCTAAAACACAACTAACAATACTCACCTCTCTCTTGGGGGCATTTGGAAGCACTAGGCTTGTAAAGTGCTTAAGTACTAAGTAGTACCATCATTTTAACATCACATCATCAAGGCAGGGACAATGTGTGGTAACCAGCTATGGCAGCAAGTCATTTATCACATCAGCAAAAGCAGTGAACAACTCCTGAAAGTTTAAATTGTGTTTCATTTAAAACAGTCAGTGCTTACAGCCTTATAAACAAGAGTTTTCATTAATGAATCACAGGTATGATTTCCTGGGATATCTGTAGTTTGCCACACATTTTAATCACATGCAGCTGAACAGGCACATTCTTACCTCAACATCCTTTTTGAGTTTCTCAAGGAACATCTTTTTGTTATTCTCATCAATATGAATCTTTTGGCCATCGTTAATAAAATCATTGTCTTTGAACGTCGGCAGCTCTTTGGCCTAAAATAAACGAGAACTCCTGTAAGAGCGGGGTCGCAAAGAGGAGTGCAGTGAAGCTGCTGGCCCGGCGCTGGCAGCAGATGCAGAGGCACCTCCATTGCACGCAGCTCGCCAAACTGCACCCATGGAGACATCTCCTTAGTTTATCCCCCCTGTAAACAGCCTAAAAGGTGCACATTTACTGGACATGCAGCAAATACAGCTAAAACAAAATCTCCGACTCAATACTTGATTTGCATTGAGCTTCTTCCAAGATGTCGTTTGTCAAAGTGACTGGCAATAAGTGAAGTGGAAACACAACTTGTACCTTGTAACAAAGTGCTCCCATCAGATCTCATGGATGAAGTCAGATTGGATTGCTTTTATGTAGCTACTGTGAATGTTTATGAGTGCCTAATACCAAATCATTATTTAAAAAGCATCAAGTGAACATGAATTATGTCATGCTGCTTAGATGTGGTAAATACCAGAGACGACCACTGCCTCTTAAATGAGTAATTAAACATCCTTGATGTTGGAGCACTAGTTGATTATCTTCATCTTTAACTCTCCCATGAAGCGATTTGCAACAGCATTAAGGAAAGCCAGAAACTTTCACGTGGCCAGCGCAGGCAGAGTAACCGCTGCTTTCAGTACCAAGAGCCCTCAAACAGGCTGTTTTCAGAGGGCAGTGACTGGAAGTTTACTTAAAAAACACAGCAGCCAACAAATAAAAAAGCAGTTACTTCAGGGTATTTGGTCAAGCAAACTGCAAGTGCTGCAGCTTCTGCAATCACAGGCTTTAAAAAATTGGCCCACCAAGAGCAAAGAACAGCCTTTCTCCTCGCACACCACCTTTAATAAATATTAGAGAAGAACAGGTTTTCTTTAGGAAGAAAATGTTGCAGAACAACCAAGTGCTGCAACACTCAATGACCACGAACTAATGAGCACTTTGATTAAAATAATTTCCCCTTAATCTGAAAGTCCTTCTGCTAGGAATAAAAGGCAGTTAACCCACTGGAATGTCCTCCATGAGTTTAACTAGTCAGACATGGCTATAACCTTACTGGATATGGTATTTTTCATAAAGTTTATTTATTTCCTATAACACAGTAAGGAAGAGAATCTCAGAGATTCTTTCTGCTTCTCCAAAATGTACACACTGGAAAGCACAGCATTAAAACATGAGCATCATAGCAGATCCTGAAATGCCCTTATAGATCTTCACAATTCCCAGAAGTTTGTGCTGTTGGGCTGTGCAGAGATATGGCTGAAATACTCAGCTCCCCAGCTGTCCAAATTTATTTTTTGGACCTGGAATTTGTGAATTGCTCAAGATCTCACAATGCTGCTTTTGTTTGGAAAAGTGATCGTTCTCTTCCGATAACTGCCCAAAACCATTTAAGCAATTGATAACATGCTAATAGTTATGAATCCCTGTTAAATCCATTGCATCCTGACACCTATGAACTGTGGAAAAACTAAGGTCCCAGTCTGGCTGCTCTGAATTATTACTGTGTTGCATCTAGAATATTCTGATATATTAAAATACCCCTGAGACCCTCTATTTTAATTAAAAAGAAAAAAACCCATGCAGCTGAGATGGAGCTATAACCACTCATCCTCCTCTCGTGGAGGAGTCACCATGCAGTGCCCCTCCGCTTTACTTAAGGATGATGTTTAGACACTTCTTGAAGCTCACAGTAAATTTGTTACTACAATACAACTGCACATTGTGCATCATCAGTTTTCTTTCTAGTCTACTCAGTAAGTGGTTTAGGGTGCAAATGAGTAGGGGAAATACCAGATAAGCATTCCAGACTAACAGCTGTAGAGATTATCATATGCCATCAAGTAAACTGTCCCATAGATGAGGGCTAATTCTGCAGAGGCGGGACTGCAGATCCAGGGATGTTGCCAACACCAGAGGATGGAATCCAGTGTGTGGGATGCTTAAGAATGGAGAGGAGATTTGGCTGAATTAATTTAATATGAAACAATAATGCAAAGAATGAAGGAAACCAAGCTCCCTTCAATTCTAGCCCAAAGTCAGTAAAAAAAATTCTCACATTATCTTCACACCTAGTATATGCAACTTATTTATTTAAATAGGCAGAGGTTAAAGTGAAACAAACCTATTAACTCTGAAAAAAACCCTTTTAATGCTGTTTAAAGCTCTGGGGTGCGTAAAGAGGAAGGATGTGCTTGTGGCTGAGACTCTGCGATGCAGGTTCATCTGCAGGCTCTGCCACAGACCGCACAGCAGCAGCCAGCCGGCCCCGGCGGGGGGGCAGCGCTCTGCCACCCCACAGCCCCATCTTCCGTAAAAATAACCTTTACCTACGTTACAAGCAACATCTTTTCAGAAGATGCTAGAGCTGGTAAGCCGGTCATGCAGGTGCCATACTCCACTTTAACCTTGTCTCTAATCTATTTTTAACAAAAGTGAGCTAGCAAAGCTGACACAGCCGCATTTCTTGCCTGCCACCACAAGACCCAAGAGGTACTTTCAAGGACATTCAGGGCAGTGAATCAGCTCTCCCAAAAAGCCAGAGTCTTCGCTGCCTCCTGTGCAGGCTCTCCCCGTCCTCAATAATCCCTCTGAGGATTTTTATCTGAGGTCATTTTTCTTCACCTGCAGCTGAGAAGACTTGGCAAGTACAGAACTGCATAAATTTAAAGCTGGTACCGAGGCATGAGAGGAAAAAGGAAGAAGAAATAAAAGCAGTGGGTCCCACTGCTAAAAAACTGTGTGCCAGTGGTTGCCTTCACCGCATTATTTGTACGATGCCTCCCAGCCTATTCTCTTCCTCCTTTCTAGGCGTTATTAGACAAAGCCTTTTTTGGTGTGCTAAGCAATATCATTCTCCCCCTTTTTAAAAAGCTGAATAGTCCTAGGATACTGCTGCAGGCTCAAATATTGCTAGTGACAGCCAGCACTACTAACAATTCTAGCAGTACTTAAACTAAAATTCATGACTTAAAATTACTTTGTGAATTTAGGAATTAAAACCTACGAAATACACAACTAGGAGGAGCTCTCACAGTTACTTAAAATATACATATTCATGATGAAAAATCCTCCTATGTACATTTTCTTCTTATGTTCTGAAATAAATAAATACAAAGAAAACCACATTGTGGCCGTTTAAAACACTATCTGAATGAAAAAAATGAGATTTTGCTTTAATGAAATAATTGATATGGTTATTCTTAATGAAGTCTCAAATATTTCCAATGAAGCAAAATCCTTGTTGGAAAAAGATGCTCCCAGAATGTAATTCATTATAATGAACATATTACAATCATTAAAGGACTAAATATTTTAAGAGCTGCACAGGAGATGAACATCTAAATACTTCCACTAAATTAATAATAGATTTTCTTTCTGAACTATCTCCATAATTTTTAATCCCCTACTTAAAGATGCAAGAAAAGCACAACAGATTTGACAAACATGAAAGCATTTATTTATTTAAAAAGCATGTTATTTGTAAACTTCAGGTTTGGATTCCAAAGTTTGCCATTGTCACAGAGAATTTCAATGGCAGGAAGGTTGCACTGCCTTTAAAAAGACTGAAAAAGCAATAAATATTTTGTTGATGAAGATTGCAGAATGTAAAACCTGATGCAAAACCAGGCCTCTGACATTGTTTTTGAAAAAAAATAACCTTGAAAGATACGAACCAGGTGAAGTTTTATTTCTATATGAACATGGAAATAGTTTTTGGAGATTTCTTAACACAGCTCAATTCAGCATCCTATCCTAATGTGTTGAAATGAATATTAGAGATTGTGGTTGTTGTTTTCTTCTCCCAAAGGGATTTTTGTGCACCATGACCAAAAATAATGATCATGGCTAACATTATGCTGACATATTGGAAGAAGCTTGTTAAAAGAGCTGCAGGACAGCTAAGTCTTGGACTGAAAAAGGAAAAGGACTAATTGTCTTCAGAACCTGGCAGCAATTTCTCACCTAACAAAGGCAAAGATTAGGCTGTAGGAGAAATGTTCCATAGCAGTCTTATTGTTTGTTTGGAACTGGCCACATGGCACAGTATTCACACAGCTCCTCATGGCAAAATTTCTCTTACAGCTTTTAACATTTGGAAATGGTATAAAACATCTGCCAAGAGTGAAGTTCCACACCCTGGGCTTCTTTTCACAGCAAAGGGCTCACATACACCTTTTTAAAAACAAAATAAACAAGTTAGATTCACTTTACATGGACTGGGCTCACCAGCATATATGGAAGTCAGTATTTTTTAGAAAAAAGGATAGATATAATTTGCAATGATTTGGCACAGGTGGTTTTGAACAGAATCAAAAGTCTGGAGTCATTAGACATACAAGATGGATGAGTAACTAGAGCTTGCTCTGGAAGGCTTAAGACTGCAGCTTCCTCCCTCCAGCTGGGACGTGAGCTGGGTCCAAACTCTTGTTGTATGATTTGCCTTGCCCTAGACAGCGGTTTCTAACCAAACGAGGGGCTGCAGCTCCACTTGGCATAACAGGACTGTCCCTGGAAATGGAAACAGAGCTGTAACCCCAAAATGGGGATTGAGAGGGAACACTGGAATGGATTTAGTCAGTATAACAGGCATTCCTGTAGGACACAAAAAAATGTGCAGAATGTTGTAGATGCATTAGGAATTTGAGCATGTACCAAAGCAGTAACTGTAGGTCTTTTCAATGCTCAGGGAAATGCATCCAGGATTACCTCTAGGTTTAATATCTTCCTGCTGTAAAATGAACATGCAACATATAAAATGCAAGACAAAGTTCTTTTATTTTGTAAAATTCTTTTAACATATGGAAAACAGACTTTTAAACAAAAAAACTCCAAACAAGCAAAGGCAAACTAGTGCTTTGTTTTGAAAAACACAACAGGATTGGTGTCATGTGAGGGCTAAATGCTGAAATAGGAATCTGAACTCTGAAAGTCTATTCCTATCCTTGCGATGCATTGCAGTGCGATGTTTTGAAAGTTATGATCTCTGCATATATGTGACCTTGAGATTCATTTCACAAAGAAATCTGAGACACGCTTCACATGTCTGTTGTGTGGGATCGGCATATGAAGCAGACTGAAATCACTAAAAGACGTAAGTAAAAAATGCTGTTCTGAAATCAGTAATTTTAAAATAGCAGGAAAAAACAGCTCAAATTTTGGTATAACCTACCTTAAATGAAGTTTTACCTATTGACATCAAAAGGAAAAACTAAGACTGAGTAATCTTGTTGCTGTGCTCCTAATACTAAAATCCTTCTTCCTTTAGTTATAGTTGTCCTCTCAGAAATCAGTTAATTACTGTATGTTGTAAAACACAATGTAAAAAGCAAAGCTAATAAGTGATTTTTTACATCTAGCAGCATCTTCCAATCTAATTATCAGAGCTAGGTATTTTGCATACAATTTAACTAAGATGCAACATAGCTATTAATTACGGCTTTTTTTTTTTTTTTTTTCCCCCAAAAAGGAACTTGAATAGAAACCCCTTTGTTCAAAGGTATTTACTATAACTTTTCTGCATTTATGCTTATTTATGAAACAACACATACCACAGAAGTGGCAACACAACCAGTTTTAGGCTAATTTAAAACCATGTAATCTCTGAAATTGCTTAAGAAAGGTGAAGTACGGTGGGCTTCAGTTCCATTACGGTGTGTTTTTCTTCTTCAAATTTGCTTCCAAGTCGGTCACACACAAGCAACATGCTTACGTTCTTTGTAAGCACAAGCAGACTCAGCTGTAACTGCTAATTTGATGTCGTACTGCAAGTACAGTGTAATTGTGAGCAGGCAGACCACCAGGGGAGTTCTGCATTATCCTGGTTTCACTTAAGAGGGCAAAATTGTCCAAGGAATGAATAGAAAATGCCCACTACTAAAATAATAAAAATTAAAAAAAAAGAAAGAGAACTAAAGCCTAAAAAAGAAAAAAATAAAGGAGCAGCTGCCAGAATTTGACAACTGTTGAAAAAGACTTTTAAAATTCAAGACATCTATGAGTATGTGGTACAATACTTGCTGCCAAGAAAGTGATGCATTTATTAAAAATATCACTGATAATGCAAAATAAAGGAATTTTGTGTTAAGGCAAAGTCTAAGGCATGGAGCTTGTCTCTGCACTGATTTTCACAAAATATTGAAATGACAGTTTCAGACCTTCTCATCAATATGTTAGGATATTACACAGTTGAAGACAGTTAAACTGAAAACAGGACAGAAAAGTAACATTCTCAAAGTCATTCCAGCCAGCTCTTCTTCCTAAAACCTGATTTAAGAAGATGTTTGAATACTAATACATATTTTACACTACAAAACTAATGTAGAAAAATACTTTTTTCCTGATTTCTTATTTTATAACCCATTAAATCTAACTACATAATTGCATCCTCTCTATTAACTGAGAAAACAACAAAGAGTAGTTTGATAGGAAGAAGACTCAAAACCAGAATAATTTTAGCCAAGTTTGCAATTTCAAAGCAAGTTATCTAAAATTTGCAGTCTGCATTAGAACTGGACTGAAAGACTTGCTCTTCTGTTTTCTGGCTTCTGCAGCTTTAAAAAAAGCTCACATCTTATGCTCGATAATCCAAAAAACATTTGATTACTTGAATATTGATATTTAAAATTAAATATGAATTACTTTAAAGCCCATTTAAAAACTACAGCATTGCCAGACATTTTAGCCACATATTTTAGCACCAAAAGCTTCCTGACTTTTATTGCTTTTCTGGTTTTGAGATGTGAATAGCAGTGCATGCCTTTATAATAAGTAATTAAATAATGGTTCTATTAGTTGAAGTTCTATTATTATTAATGTAATTTCAGGGTGATATTAATAAATTGATGGTTTATTTGCCTCTGGCTAAAAATTAGCTAGTAAGTTACTACACCAGCTAAGTAGGTGAGACTGTCCGGCTTTGTTTAATCATTCAAAGCAATTTCTTGTAACACAGGAGATGCCAAAATCTCTTCAGAGCATCTGCAAAAATGCCTACTTTTTAAACCTTTCAAGCTAAAATTTTCCAGGTGTTTTAATATCTTTAAGCTTGGCTTGAGATTCCCACCTGAGACAACAAACAACAAGTTTGAAATAGTGACATCTACTCCAGAGAAAATGGAAGTGACAAAACATGCTCTGGGGCTCACTCTCACTTGGCAGTGATGGATCACAGACCCTTTCCTCCCTGGTGTCCCCACAGCCCTCACTGGTGTCCCCACAGCCCTCCAGGCAGTGCAGCAAGTGCCACACATGCAGAGACACATCTCACGAGAGCAGGGCTTTAGCATTGTTTAGAATTTCAAAACCAAACTTTCCTTGTCTATTCCTATAAATACACAACCCCCTTTTAATTTAAGCTTAAAAACTCCGTGTTGGAAACACTCGAGTAGTTTAGCTGAGGAAACCACTGCAGTTCTAGAGCTTATTGCAGGAGATTTACATTGCAGTGATGATGGACGTTGTGAACATCTACCATACAGTCATGCGGTATCGTATTCTGACACTATCAAATCAAACAGCAGACTCTAAAACTCAGACAAAGAACATGTAATAAGTAAAATATTATTTTTCCCTTGCTTGAATCCCTAAGAGTCTTTCTTAAAGTGTTTGTAAAATGTTGTTCCCTCTATGAACTTACAAGTCTACTCAAGTCATTCCTTTCCCTAGAAATGTTTGTTCTGAGTGTGAACTTGTGGCTCCCCTGCTGCACTGCACTGGCGTTTGAGGGGAATGATGAGTAACAGAAAGCTGTTCTAAGGCCTCGGACTGTCTGCTTGCAACATCAATAAGCTTAGTGGAGTTCTTTCTCCAACAAATCTAGTTCCTTTGAAAAGAAAATAATGTGTGAGATCTAAAATAGCAGAAGAATAGTTTGGGGGACTAAGGTTTTCTGTATTTCTTTCATAGAAGTACTCAAAATAAAAGGGGAGGTTCTAGATGTGTTAAAGTTGATCGGAATTTTTGTTATTTGCCTTACTGTAATTATGATTTCACATTAAATACAGAGAATAATCATTGTATACACTTATACAAAACTATACAACTTCAACTTAGCTATAATCAAGTTCAATTGTAATTTTGCCAGAAATGTACATGTGAAAAAAATTAAGGCACTGTTTCTTTGAGGTTCTCACTCAATGTATTAACCACAGCACGTCTGTACTACTATTAATCTTGTTATTATTATGAGACATATTCCTAAAAGTGCTCAAAACCACTGCACTAAATATCTGTATAGTATCAGCTCCTGTATAGCTAATATATGTACCATTGCTAGATTTCACCTTACTATTCCAAGCATTAATGTTGTAACCTGAAGAAGTCCCATCAAAATAATTTGCCCTCCTCATTTCTATCACATTATTTTAGTGCTATTAGCAGAGATTTTCAATGACAATAGGTATCGTTTGTAAGATACTGAAGGGTTAATCCCTCTGCTTTAAAAACACAATAGTTGTGCTATTAAACAAGAACAAAAATAGAGCACAAGAAAAGAACAGAGACCATTCAAGACATGATCTTGAGGCCCTGGTACAGCAAAATGGAACTAATGCTGATGTAACTGCAGTTGCCATTTGGGACATGGTAGTTACCTAATAGTGGAAGAAGAATTGTGTTCAGTCATTAGGATGAAGTGGAAAAACTTAGCAGAGTTTTTCATGCAGTGAGAACTGCAGGACTGACAGCTACTGCATGTCCCTTGCTCCTTAGCGCAGCTGTGTGATCTGTAGAAGGCTCTGAGAGGCAGCTATGGTGCAATTAATGCTTAGGGGAAGAACAAATGGTCTGAATGGAATTTGAGGATAACATGAAATGAAGTCTTTTAAGTGAATTGCTGAATGATCTTATGCTAATTCAGAAGGAATGCTCTAGGAAAAATTAAGAAAACAAGGGTCATGGGTTCCTAGACTTCACCCAAATTTGGAAACCTTCGAAGTCTTAGATGATGAAGACTATGTTTCCCCTTCAATTATCTACAGAATCTCTAGACAAACTTCTCCTAAAGTGCCATAAGGCTATTTCACTGAAACCTCAGAGAAATGTTGATTTTGAGAACATTACATTTTCTGAATGAACTGAAGTTGGAGATGGAGAAAAACAAAGTGAACAATCTCCTTTCAGAGCAAAGTTTCAGCCTAGAATTTAGGGAGACTGTCTCTCATTATAGTTGCATGTACATCTACGTCAGTGGTTCGCTCGTTTGTATGAGCTTTACATACCCAAAGGTTCTCACAACTCAAGGTTTGGTTCATCTTTGCATTCATTTTGGAAATGGTACCACGTCATATAATTCCATTAACTGACATGGAGTATCCATAAATCTCAATATTAAAGAGGAGGAGAAAGAAGATGAAGAAGCAGGAGGGAAGAGAAGAAAGCTCTGATGTTTTCCTACCACAGGGCAGGCCCTGAAGAAACTTAGAAGAGAAGAGAAAAAAGGAAAAGGAGGAGGCAGAGGATTGGCTCACTTACCTCTGAAATCTCAACACCATTGCAAACCAATATTCAAAGGTCTGCAGAAAATAGAGGAAAGATAAAGGAGGAAATGAGGTAGAACTCAAGAGGGGAGAATATGACAGAAAACAAAGAAAAGGGGCAGAACAGCACCGGTTATGTTTGTCCTGAGACTAGCTAGCAGGTTAGACAACTGAAAAAGAAACAGAAATGCACCATACCTTTTCTTTGTCACTGGCTTCTCGAGCCACAGTAGAGCCCTGAAACAGAAAAAATGGATCTAAAAATGTGCATACGTCAGAAACTAATTTGAAAATGTTAAGATAACAGGTCAAAAAGCGGATGAACTACATCCTTCTGAACTTGAGAGCTGCTTTAAAGAAAGGTGATACAGTAGGTAGAATGCCCAGGGCTGCTGAACTGCTGCAATCACTTGAAGAAGATGTATGAGAGAAGAAAGATGGATTAAATCCTCAAATGCTCTACATCTATTGTCCTCCTGACTGCTGAAGCTTCTTCCTCATGTCTCATCCTCAGTCTGAGACTATCATTCTGGAAGTTCCATTTGCTTGGCAGGCTTCTCATCTTTTTGTGCCAATTCAGCTGTATGGTTATGCAATAGCCTGTTCTATGTAACTGTTTGGACATATGTAATACACATTTGAAAAGGATGTTCCACAATATAATCACATAAAAATAATTAAAAGATCACAAAGTACAAACAAGAACAAAGCAACTCACAGCAACATGAAGTCAAAAGAAGAGATGAGACCACCTGTGCGTTCACAAGATTTACAGTGCTTGCCAAAGAAATTTTGGATTTTTTTTTTTTAATTTTATTTTCTAGCTTAAAACTAGTAGGCAATATGGTGCTTTTTTAATAAGTTGGAGGTGACAAAAAAAGGCTGTATATATTTCCTTGCAAATTTCTTGGAGAGGGACCGCACTGTTAAGAACCCAGCATTTGTTCATCACATAATAGCACTTCAAGAAATAATAACTACAAACATGATAACTGTACATTGAGAGATGGGTAAATTAGCTCTATCATTTGTTGGAAGTTGTGTGTTGTGTAAAGAAGTGCTGGCGTGGAGTCATACCAGTTTAAAGAACATGAGGATTCCCAAACAGATCTTTTTATGCCACGTTTTATTCTGTTTGCAGTGATAAACTTAGAAAAGATGGAGAGAAAAGATAAATGGAACAGTATGTCTTAGTTATTATGTATGGCCCAGCAAGCTGGGATTTCATTGCATTATATTGTTACCTTATAATAAAGCCTGGTAAAAGCCTGACATTTCAGTTTACTGATGATACACCTTTTATGTCATATTCTGTGCTCCAAAAGACTGTTGGGCCTAAAAAAGATCAGCTGAAAACCAAACTGGAGGAAAAAAAGTGGATTTAAAATAGTAAAAATTAAGGAGATTCACAAATTTGACATTGAAGTCATTTTAATAAAACACCTCAGTGGCCAGGAAAATACATTTGAAATCCTATGCTGATCCATGGTCTCTCTTTCTTAGACTACACAGGTAGAGTCTTGTGCTAAAAGTGAGCTCTAAGCTCGTGTCAAAAATATTCATGTACGGAAAAGGACTCTGAACCTACAACTGCAGATGCTGTAGCAATCAATATAAAGAAAAAATGACTTATAATATATGCAGTGTCACTATAAAACTGCTCAGTGAAGGAGTTTGTTTTGAAGAATAATAAGGTATTGATGTTAAATTTAAATGGCAAGGGAAGTTAATCTTTAAAGCAATTCTGTCCAGCTGGACAAACTAAATAGAGTACAGAAGCATTCACAGAGGTCAATAATAGCAAGAGCTGTTGACACCAATGCTAAGAACATACTGTATATGATTTATGTTTCACCCCTTTTTAAATGCATCTGGACATTATGATGCCCTAAAACACATACAGTTACCTCAAGTTAAAAAAAAATCTTTCTCAAGTAAGCCCTGCTGCAAATAATGCTAAATACCAGAAAGTCAATTGTTGACAATCTGGAAATCAGTTGTTATAAATCACATTCAGTCAGCTATCTAACCAGCTGCAAGGCAGAAACTTGACAGTAGGAAAGGACAGTGCAGTTTGCTTCATTACAAATCTCTTAATATAGAAAGATAAAGACTATATTTTGGGCATTTGTTGAAAACACTGTATATCAACTATTGACAAAACTACAATGAGCAGATAAACCTTCTGAAACAAAACTAAAACATACTTTATGATGAAAGCAACAGAAATTTTGTGTTTTAAGAACCTTTTCTTTTTTACTTGGATTATTTTAAAAACATAGAATGAAATATGAAGCTTTTGTAGGAGGGATGTGCTTTGCTGGTAGCATTTTACTGTTTTAAATTATGATGCTATTTAGTTATTTTATAAAAGCCCTCTGCAGAATCAGCTGTGACTTTCCATAATGTTGATAAGAACCTACAGGAAGCATTATTGTACTTGTGTGGCAGGTTTTACCTTTAACCATCAGAGACATTTAAGAAACATACCCGGTTAAATTGCTCCATTTAAAAAGGCACAATACAAACTAATTTGTACAATTTCTATAAAACCATCCTTCATCTTTGCTAAACCTAGATGCAGAAGTGAACCAGTTAATGCTGGCTCTTACATAACACAATTTAAAATTAATTCAAATTCTAAGGAATATTCAAGCATTGGCATAATCTAACATTTATAGCAAAGATTTTCAGCTACTTTGTTATTTCATCAGCAGTTATTTCTCACCTTTAAATCATATTTTCTATAAACAGATAATCGATGGCTGAACACATTTCTTGTAACAATCATATATACTTCAACTCCATCCACAGTAAGCCGGTACATGCCCAAAAACTGGGGAAGAAGTGTATTCCCATGACACTCCACAATAAACTGCAGTAGCAAAAGAAAAAACAGAAATGAGGATTGATGCATATTATATAAATATATATATATATATAAATATATACATTTTAAAACATAAAACACCAAGAAACACACATTTATTTGCTCTATATATATATATGTGCGGAGACAAACCTTAAAAAAAAATCATGCCAAAACAAACCCCTTCATCAGGAGGTTATCCTGCTTTTAGGTCAGTGTTTAAAGGTTAAAATCTTTAACTGCTTAACTTATAACTCTTGACTTCTATAGACAATCTCATAGAAAGAGCAGGCTGCATTGGACAGACCTTTCCACTTTCATGGTCCATGCAGATAACATATTTGGTACTGATGTTAAAAACAGAAATATTTTTTAAACATCACAGTGCTGTATTTTGTACTCTGTTGTCCCAGATTATATTTCATTTGTATGTTTCCCCATTCTCAGTATTTGTTTATGATGATGAACATTTATGGTATTGTCATCAGCAAAGGGTATTATTTATTATTGCCAACTTTCTGCTAGTTCCCACATGATGGTTGCATTTCAGGGTCAATAGAGATGAGCAGTGAAGTGCAGGATCCCTGTATTTTTTAATTTACAAATCACTACATTTCCTTAAGGTCACCATTTTCCATTACAAATGGGCTATTAACCTTGAAAAGATTGGCCACCTGCACCTGATTTTTTTCTTTTTTTTAAATCACTTGCCTTACAACTAGTAGTTCAAATTTCTATTGGAAAGAGTACTGGAGGAAGCAGAAAAAGTACAGACTATACCGATGATGAGAACTATTGAAGAATGAATATGCATTCCCAAAATGAAAATGCCCATACTGTGTTAATCCTAAAACCAACTCAAACACATCCACTTATATTTTGTGGAACCAAGGAAAAGTTAAGTCACAATGATGTAAACCATGAGAGGACTCACCAGTTTTCCTTGTTCTATTATTACCAAGTGTCAAACAAAGGAACTTGAAGAAAATCTAATAATTCAAACCCCAAATAGGAAAACATGAAAAGTAACCAACAGTCAGCTTTTAAAGCAGATCAGCCTTTAAATATTTGTTGAATATTGAAGCTACTGCTTCTTTTGTGCCTGAACAACCTGGTTATTTAGAAAAACATTATTCTAAAATACCGAAGACTTTAGAACAAGTTAACTGAATATGCCATTTGAATTGTTTAACAAAGGTAGTATTTGGTATCAAATAATGTAACAAAGCTCTTAGAACTCTGGAGATTTTGCAATTTTGGGCTCCTCTGCTAATTTAAGTAATTTCTCTCACTAGCTTCATATTGGAATCTGCATATATCATATACCGACTTTCCTTTTTTTTTTTTTAAATAGCAAAATACAAATAGAAAGATTTAAGAGTCCTGAAAACAATCCTGTCCAGCAAGAGACAAAGGCAATGAACAACAAAGATGGAAATTGTTGGCTGTGAATTGAACATAATTTTGACTAACAAGCCCGACACAGGAGCTCTGTGGAGTCCTGCTGGCACAGTCTGGGCTGTAACAGCCCTTTTCTGTCCCCCTGCCGCTGTAGGAGGTGGGAAGCCCCAAAGCAGAGGACACGGAGTCACGCCGCAGTTGTGCCGCTTCACAGCAAAGCACTTCTAAGCTCAAACTACCTGTGAATGGGCAAAACATCTTAAGCCGCTGCAGAGGCTCAGTGAATGCAAATCAGAATCTTTGGAAGGAAATACAATTGTATACCCCAAAATACAAATAAATTTGACAGTAAACGGCCACAAAAGCAATGTCAGTCCTGAGCAGCGCATAAAGATTGATCCGTTTGCACCCAAGAAGACTTCGGTGTTCAACAGATGCAGTTTTCAGTTGGCGTTCTTGAACTGGAGGGTTTTCAATCACAGGGCTGTTATCCAGCTCACAAAGCTCTTATGTGTTACAGGATACACAGCTCACTTTGACCATCATTAGTTTCTCTTAGAGATCTGATCATAAAGTGAAATTAGAAGTACTAATGCTGAGGTTGCAGAAAACTTGTCTAGAATACTAATCCCTATTAATCAAACTACATTGATTATTTTCTTATAAACTTCAAGTACTTGGCATATATCCTAAAGGTAAATACTATTCTAACGCTTTATACAAGGTGGGAAGAGTTGTTCTTACAAAAAATCTACTGAGCGATTCCTTCTTTAAGATAATTAGGTTCTGCAAGGACGATAAAAATGAATCCAGCTTCCAATAAGAGTTTAGTGCCTCAGATTTTCAGGCCACTCAACTCTTCAATGCATCCAACCATTCCTAACCTTACATTTCTTAAAATAAATACTATTATTCCGATTTTCCCTGTGGGGATCTGAGATGCAGAAATTTATCTGGAATCATACAGAGAGTTTGTGTCATGTGAAAGAATGGCAGCTATAGGCATCTCGAATACTGAACTAAGAACTCCCTGCCCTTCCTCTCAGCTGCCAGAGTCAAAGTCTTGACAATTAAACCATTTCTTCAACCCTAGCTGTTGCTAACTCTCTGACCTTTCTGGTCATGAGTATCCCTACCTGTAAAACAGCACCATTATTCACACAGAACCTGTGCAACATACCCACCACTGTAATAACATAAAATAAATACTTTGGTTAGCAGTAAACACCCCCCTTCCAAACTGTTCTGAAACAAGTAACAAGGAGAAAAAGGCAATTAATGAGAGTCGCTAGTGTCCTGTTTTTAAGTTAGGGTTAGCCATTTGCTAGTGCTGTTGTTCCACTTCAATATTTTTCAAACAAACCTCTGAAAAGGCAGTGCTACTAGCATGGAACACAGGACATGAAAAGCTCTGCTAGTACTGCTCTGCACTTGATAAAAAGCGACTTGGCTGTGTTCTTGCAGATTTCTGAGAGACCTTCTCCAAGCAGACCATGTACCACAACAGCTGTTTCCTACTCGCTGCTGACTGTGGACACTAGTGCCATTGCCATTTAAAGTTCCTAAAATGCTTTCAGTGTTTCCCATGCCAGCATTTCTTATCCTGATGGGGAGACAAAGGAAAGAGGGAGGAATGCCACTTGCTTTCAGCATCTACAAGGTTGGTCTAGAGCTTCCTACCTTTGAAACTATCAATCCCCCATATCTGCATCACAGAGGAGGCAAAACGTGTCATCTGTTTGGGTGGGAGTCCAGCAGGACTTGCACTGGTGACTGTGGTTGGCAGATTTTCAATTTGTCCATCTTGATATAAATGAAGTAGCAATTTAGTCACCTCAAGGTGCTTTTTAGGAATGATTTCCTGAAGTTTCCCACTCACAGCTGGAATAAAAGTGAGCCTAGAAAATAAGCCGGTACATGCTTAACAGGACTGCTAAATTTCAGTGAAAGAAAAGACCTTCACTCCTTTAACTCTTTCTGAAAAAAACATTAAAACAATTCTATCAAGCAGCCTTGCTACGTAAAACTGTAATACTTAGCGAATACATTTACAAGTCCTTACATGCAGTAATAATATCCATCTTTCTTAAAAAAGGTATTGTGATGAACACCCCATCATTTTTTGCTAATTCAGAAAATTTTCGTTTTTCTGCACAGCATGAGGACAATATTGCCATTAACAAAATACAGTATCATCAG
The DNA here is from genome assembly GCF_036013475.1 of Columba livia. Taxonomy (NCBI): domain Eukaryota; kingdom Metazoa; phylum Chordata; class Aves; order Columbiformes; family Columbidae; genus Columba; species Columba livia. The sequence goes on along the minus strand of NC_088603.1, from coordinate 20,017,887 downwards.
CATGTTGACACATTTTATCAACTGTGCAGCATAGGTTTCAAATATGTAATTTTCTGAGATTTCTTGAACCCCGTTCTTAAAGCTGAAAATTATCAAGAAATTCCTTCTGACCCTATGTTCTCATTTGATTTTTGTATCAATACAGCTTCAAGATTCCTTAATAGGAAAAGAACTTTTCCTGTCCCATTTGCATGAAAAATACGGTTCTTAGCTTCTTGTTTCCCTATGGTAATGCTAGTAAGATACCAGGCTGAGTAAAATATAACAGTGCATATAATTTTTTGGCAACAAAGTTAATGCCATTTTTTTTTGGCCCTTTTTAGAAAAACATGGGGTAAAATTTCCATTTCTGCTATTTCTCCTCCTCTCCTTGGAGATAATCCATGGAATGATTTCACATCAGTGAAGACTGAATCCTGAACTATATGTAAGTTCTTTGTTAAAACTCAACATTCATTTTTCTCACACGTAGCCTTATTTTGCAAACATTAATTCAGAAATACACAATGTGCTCAATCTCTGTTACCCCTTTATATATTATTTTCATTATTTTCTACATCATGATTAAGGCAATCATGCTTGAATTATCAAATGCTTATGTAACAAGTCTATACATTCATTAGGATACATTCGCTAAAGAAATTCAATGGTAAGTGATATATCTAAAAACATTTTGAATTATTGTTTAAAGACATTTTGGACACTGTGAAGGGCAAGATGTTGATATTCTTATTTTGGGCTCAACTTTCTCTTTCACATCCTCTCATCTGCAATCAGAAATATCCTCCACTGATGTGTTGTGTGCACATACGTTGACATGTGGAATCACTCCCCAAAAAGGAGGTTGAGAACTTGTCCAGTTACATCATGTTTCAAAAGACTCCAATTATTGCCATTTTCTTGAACTCTAATAATTTCAAGGAAAATTATCCATTGGGTACTTATATGACACAACAAACGGATTAATTAGCCAAACTATAGCACACAACACAAATCTACAGATTTTCAAGGCATATAAAGCTGTTTTCCTCTAGTAAGTCATGTAAGAAAGTAATTTAATTTAAAGAAGTGTTCAATAAATAAACAGGTTTTAAGATACAAGCCCTGTGATTCACAGACTTACATTGCATATTGTTTCAGACTTGGGCCAGTGTTAATTTTACTTCAAAGTGCGATGTAATCTAAATGTTACCACCATGTGTGATCATCTAGGCTGTAGATCTGCTACCAGGAACATTATACTTGCTACTGCTACAATCAAATGAGTCACTGGGTGGGGTGATTTCTTCTGAAAGCACTGTGCAGAGCAACAATAGCTTGTATATATATATAAAATACAATACTTATATAGAAAACATCTGCTAGTGAAACACAGGCCTCAATGGAGCCAGTGCAGCCCACGCCTATTCTGCCATTTGGTGTAGACAGATATTTGCCTACGAAATTTGACATCTTTCAGTGAAGATTTCCAGTGTGTTTTTCATTAACAGTTTCAGCCTATGGTTGTGTGGCCCTTTTGCATATGGCCCTTCTGCAATTCCACCTAACGCCCACACTAATGGGTTTCCCATTTTCAGGGTGACCTCTCCTATAGGAAACAGTGGGCTTGCGGACACAGGTGAAATGTAGACTGTCTGGGTGAGAACACATAAATTCTCATCTCTACTTTTTCTGCTTCTCCTGGTTTTTCATACCAAAGCTGCTTTATAGGTTGGTTATCAGCACAGGGCAGAGGCCACATTTTGTGCAGCTTCTTGATTTGTACAAGGAACTGGCTGAAGGGTTTTTCTCAACCATGTTTTGTTGCAAACCTCATATAAATCTTAACCGTTTACTACACTAGGACATAAAGAGAGTCAGGGTCACCATTACGTGGTATGCATCTTTCTTCATGCACGTTTGTGTTTAAATAATAGTATCCAGTACTGCCTCGTTCTGCCTTTTTACCTACCCTCTCCCTTCTTTTTGTCATACATACAGATGCAACCCATGAAGAAACAGAGGGGAGCTGGGAGGAAGCAAGTAATTGATAGCTGTGTAAGCAATGACGTGGAGGGATGATGAGACAAACTTAAATGTAGCTCTGCTTTAGCAACTTACCAGCACGTCAGCCCAGCTCAGCGCAAATTCCCAGACACCTACTCCCCACTCTTCCCTGGGGCATTCTCCAGCCTGTGTGGTCACCAATTCTGTGACAAAATTGTTTTTATCCTACAGTAACATTTTTCTACCTATTTATGATTTTAATGTTTTCTCCTACCTTCCACACAATAACCTGGTGCTATTCCTTGATTCCTCTGCAGCTCTGAACCCCACTCTTGGTGCAATTTTTCATTTTTTCACCTTACTGCCTATTTTTTTTTTGTTTTCATTTGCCTTCCTGTTTATTTCATATTTTTTTTCTCTCCAGAAGCTAAGGTCATTTTTTTTCCTGCTTTTGTTTTCTCCTTTATGCTGTCATCTTCCCTTTCTATCCTTTCCTTTCTTCCCATTCACTTCCCCATCGCTCTGCTGTTTGCTGCCTCTGGTAAATGGGCAGTCCCTCTCCTTTACCACTATTCACTATTTCTGCTGGTTGCCAGGGAGACAAATAGGCAGTGCAATAGGTGTCAGTTCTGCATACAATTACCTGTGTAGGGAAGAGAATGTGCAGTCAACAGGGACAGTCACCTATAGAAAACCTAAAGGGTATGTGCATTCATGAGTAGTTTTATACTGGAAGGCTTGTACACTAACAATTTCCTCTTGTTCACCTGCTTTGAGATGGCTTCTCAATTTCTTTTCTTTACTGAAGTCACCTGGGTGTCAGAACTGAAGATTAATATATCCCTTTTGAAGTCCATTTTAATGAAAAACAAAAAAAAAAAGGTGTTCAAAAGGTGGTGTTTTTTTCTGAGACACTCAAGTTGCTTTCATTTATTTTAAAAAATTTATATCCTGCCCATCATCTATTCTCAAAGAGCAAAGGAGCGCACTTTTATACCCGTTTACATTGATTTAAGATTTAAAGCAAGTCTCACTGGGAAGGACAAGGTATCTTGGTCCAGACATTGCAGAAACTAGAACAATTGCCTACAGAATTTTACTCAACTGCCACAGATTTCTGCCCTTGAAAATCATATTTGTAGTTTAGAAAATATCTACATGTATACCAATATCTACAATAGTATATCCTGTATTTTAAGTAAAATAATAAGGTTTTTTTTTCACAGGACAATACATAGAAATTAAATATATAAACATAGCTTGAATATATGCTGAAATGAAAAGTTTTGCTTTAGGACAAAGCAGGGTATTACCTGTTCCTTAAGCACAGAATGAAACCCTGGCAATGCACTTATCATCACAGATGACTTTCATGAGCCATCCCTTAAAAATGCCAAAGGGAACGGTAGGTTTAATTCCATTTTTCTGGTCCATGCTCTTGGTGTCAGGATCATAGGTTTAAACCAAAACTGTGCTAGATTTGGAGGTATTTCAGACAATTTTTCACTCAAATACTATTAAAGTGTTAAATGTGAAGATGCTTGAGTAACTTAAACAATTTTAAATTTTCATACTACATCTGCGAGTCCATACAGCAACAGCTTTTCAATATTTGAAAGTCTGACCCATTTTAGCATTCAATAAGTAAATGATGTTCAGCTGAAGTAACACCTGAAGAGTATCGAGAAGTTCTACTAATAATGGACAGCATACCAGTAATACAAGCAGCCCAAATCAATTGCAAATTATCATTAAAATGTGAATAAAAGCATTATTTCATAGTAGTTAGAAAGTGGCTAGCATAGAAATTCACAGGATTAAGAACCTAACATGTCATATGTACTTGTATTTCCTGTAATACTTAGAAACCTAGCTGGTTCATGCTCTCGGTCATTTTATCTTTAAAAGTAGATATAAGGCTGGTCTATGCATGATGGACTTTACAGACTAGTCATAAATAACAAGAGGCTTCGCAACTTTAAGCATGGAGAAAAACACTATGCGTCTCTTTTGCTTAAAAGTGGTGGGATTAGTGTGTGTTGTTTTGGGTTTTTTTTAACTTTGCAAGAGAAAATAATGATCTCTAGTGTTCCTGCTCAGTACTAAAAGCGTCAGACTCATCTGATGAGTTGACAGAAAGCGTCAGTGTTTAGACTGAAGTGTTCGCCATCTGTCTGGGGTTGTGGGCCTGACTGCCACAAAAAAAAAGACATCACATCAGACAGGGTAAATGAATAAATGCAACTCATAATTTTGGATAGCAACTATAATTTACAATTGTCAGGACTATTACTTACAATTCAACAGTTTTAATTTCAATTTGCTATATAAACTTATATGCTGTTTCTATAGTAACTTCTCCAGACACTCCTTCGAGCCTAGCTGACTTTTAGTTATTTACACATTTCTAGCGTGTAGCCTTAGGCTTGGAATTTAATCTCTTTGGGTTTACTCTTCATTTTTTTTTCTTTTAATTTTACGTAGTGATAATAATACTGTAAATGATGATCCACCTAACTTGGTTACTTTTTCAAAATGCCATGTGATATTGCAATAGAACTCTGCCCAGAAAGGAGAAAGCTAATAACTCAGCCAAACTAACTTATTTTATTTTCACTCCTAACAAGTTATTAGCCATTCTGTTTCCTGAAAATAACCTGATTTCTCTAAGGTGTACAGTCATGTCCATTATAACTTTGGTTCATTAAAAACCAGGCAATCTAGACTTTGTATTTTTAGACTTCCAAGTGTTTACAGACTGTGCACAATTCCTGTTCCTTTTTAAAATACCTAAGTATACAGACTGTGTAACTATAACCTCATTTCCTCACAGCCCAAAAGGACAGGCCACTGCACCTTCAGATAGATGGAGAGAGCAAGAATGGAAAGAACTGGGTGAGTTCGTGGACTACACATCTCCACGATCTCCTGCCACTGCTAAAGTAATGTTCTACTTTTCAGTGGCAGTCCGCATGTCTCTTTCTAACCTTTTGGTGACTTCACAAAAAGCCATCGGTACTTGGAGTTAGATCTTGGAGGTGCTAACGGGAAAACTGCTCTGCTGACCACACGAACTCCCAGATGCCTCACCGCTAACGTTGTAGTTCAAAAAGGTGGAAGGAGAATTACAGCTATTTTGCAAGTGCCAGGGATGAAGAGTATTTTGGTGAATGAAGAACATATCCAGCCTGTCACACTTCTGACTTGACATGGTCTCCTCCCCAGCACTCTTTGTTTAAAGATAGCTGTCCTCTTGTATTTATTGTTAAGCAGTTCAAACAGTCTTGGAAAACGTTTGATAAGGGTTGTTCGGTCCCTAAGCAAGGTCAGAGGTACTTCCAAGGTCTAGAATGATTCTATCAGCTTGGAGCTGTTAGCCTTAATAAGGAAACAGGTGAGTAAATATTATGGTCTAAATGAAACTCATTCAAAAACTCTTTCCCATGTTGAAACACCTGAGAAGAATCCTGGAATGAATTTGCAGAGGGAAAAAAATAGCCTGAGAAAAAGCGAGGAAAGAGATGACCTGTCATAAATGGCATGAATTTCACTCATAGTCATGTCAGAAATAACTGGAAAATAATCACTGCATTCTTGGGCAGGTGAAAGAAGGTGCAAGATACCAAAGATTCACAATTTACCATTCATAGTGGGCAGCTAATCTAATGTCAGGTCCTTTGAGGGTACTAGATCTCTGACAAGGGAGAAAGAGTCTTCAAAAATTCACATGAATGACCTCCCCAGTCTTCATGCACCTGAGAAACGTTATTTCTCCCAGGCTGATGCCTGGACTGTGTAACTGGATCTGAACATGTCTGCACGCTTCCTTCCTTGCAAGGCTGAACCTTTCAACCACAGCGCTGCTCCAAGAGCAGCATGGCACAGGGCAGGAGGTAAGGGCACGGGGTAGGAGGTAAGGGCATGTCACAAACTCCCAAACGAGTCCCAGACACAATCACCCCCGGGCTGCGAAGGAAACTTAACTGGGCCAGGAATTTTCACATATGTAGTGAGTGCTGCTGGTGACTAGTGGACTGAAACTGGAAAAAAGCTAACAGGCAGAGCATCCCCCCAAAATCCCTTATTTATGGTACTTTTGTGTGTAATTACAATTAACTTCTTTAACTGTAGAAACAATTACAAATAAGGAAGATACCAGGCAGTAAGATAAGCATGTAAATCAATATAAGGAACTTGACATTTACTCTATTGGCAGAAGAGAGCGTGCCAAAGTAAAAATGAACTCACAATAACTTGTTTTACAGGCAAAGATTTCCACAAGAGTACTAGTGCAGCATCTGAAAAGCCTTGTACTACTGCAACTAAGCCATCCAACAGAACCACAAAGTCACATCCATACTAGTGAATTAGATGGGTCGTGGACTGTCCTCTGGGATCAGTTCTGTTTGGAATGGAATAACTCACATCCAAATTATTAAGCTGTGCTCTAAACCATGATGCTCATATTCACAACCCTACGTAGGAATAGTAACTGGCTTGAGTTAATACCTTGAAACTTGTCCAGAATTGTCTGGGAGACAGCTAGCTGGCCCAAAGCAAAACCATGGTAGGGACCATTAATGAGCTCAAGTGTTGATGGCTGTTACCAAGCATTGCACCGTTTTCTAGTAGGAATGTAGTCTAAGGCCAATCTGTGTGGGATGACCTGGTCAAGAGCATTATAATAAACCATCCCACCAGGACAATGGATTCTCTAGACTTTGCCCAGCAGGCTAAGATTAGCTTCACTTTCCTGAAAAACACCTAGAGGAATGGGAGGACAAGCTGCTGTACTCAATGATTCCAAGCATTCAATTTCCAGTAACAACACAGAGAACGCAGTATCAGCTGTCAGCAGAGTTAATGGGATTTAGTTTAGATTTTCTTTAATTAATTCGAACAATTTTGTTCCTTTAGCAGCACATTACTGAAGATACTGAAATTAATTTATTTCACTAAAATGTCCAATTGTTAAACTGTGTCTGTACTTGAGTTACTCAGCACTTTACTACACTTGCTTTCAAGTTCTGGGACAAAAAGAAATACAATCAATGTCTTTATGATTTTTTTGGAGGCACCAGTGAAAACTTTCAGACTCTAGTTATTTAAGATAGTGAAACAATAATGCATAAGATGTTACTAATACCAAGTAAGTGCATTCTTCCATTCTCACATGGATGTTTTTCCAGTATAAAGCGAAATCAGATCCCTGGAACACATAACTTTCACATAACTATTCCCTGTAACCTAGCCTATTATGAACCCACATGTTCAAAAGCATTAACGAAAAAAGATTCCAAATATTAAGTTCATTCACATTAGCACTGTCTTCACTGACATTCTTGAAAGGACATGCCTATTTGTAAAGCAATATGAATTTTCAGCTGGATTAAGTCTCAAAATCTGGATCACTAATAATGCCAAACTTCTAATGCCAAACATGAAACGGACTAAAATTTTAGTTCTGTTGCACTGCTTCACAGATCAAAATCCTTTCAGATCAAAGTTTCAACTGTAAGTTTGAAAACTCTGATAAATAACAACACCCGCATTACAATTAGATAACAGTTTAAAATTTATCTTTCTTAAAATTGTAATTAAAAGATGGTCTTCTGAACATTTCTGATAGTGATAATATTTATCTAAATTAAAACAAACACACACTGGTCTTACATTTTATTTAAACAGAAGAACAACATGCAGACACAGAAGAGAGTTCGTATCTAACTCACTAAAGGCTTCCCAAGCTAGTCTGGACTTGGAGGGAAATTGGAGATCTCCCTTCAACATGGGAACAGCAGAGATGGAGACAGAGAAGCAGCAACACAAAGATGGCTGGCAACACCCTCAGTTCCAAGCACCCCGAAATCACGCTCCCTTCCACCTCAAAAGATATCTTTAAAACTGGTTTATTAAAGTAGTGGTATTAAAAATAAAGAAAGAAGTGAAGACCAACTGCATTACATTCACCTATTGTTGCTTTCAAACTAGAACCTGAGATTTCTATTATATATTGGTTGAAACGATCAGAAAATTACTAAACATCGTGAGACAAAAAAATAAAACACTGAAAACACCACCACCAAAACCTCCCAAACCTGAACATCCTGAAGTTTCTACCCGAACTCTCAACACACAAAAGCGAGCAGGCAGATGGAAAGAAGCGTAAAATCCCCCTCCATTTGCATATCATGTTTTAGATGATTTTTAGAGGCTTTTTTGATTTCTGCAGCTTTAGAGCTTATTCACAGAGATCTGAGGCTAAGAAAATTAGCACTGATTTTATTAAGGCTTCGCATATTTCCCAGGTTCTGCGCCCCCCTGTGCCATCCACACACAATGAACACGGGCACAGCACGACAGCTGTCAATGCTGATTTGATGGATCTCCACTGATCACTTTTGACTTTAAAGCTCTTTATAGAAATTTGTGTTGGCAAAACCCATTTATTTATTAGCAGGAATTTAACATTAATTATACCAATTTTTGCATTTCTCATACAATACAACTTTTATTGTTAGGAATCTGTTGTTAGTGAAACAGCGAACATTCAGCGGTCAGAGCAGGAAGCAAGAGGTGACCTGCACGACTCGCACACGTGCGCACAGCTGTCTCCAAGCTGGCTCAGAATCAAGTGGCTTCAAGCCTGGGACCAGCTGAAAGAAAGAGCATCTCTCTAATATGGCAAAGGAGCCTATGGCCTCCAAATTACTATCTCTGTATCATACAGACATATAATTTTACCTAAAGCTAGCTTAGATATTTAAAAGAATGCAGCCTTGTGAATTGCAGACGTACAATAAATTGCGCATATAAAAGGGAAAAAGTCTGAAGTGACTCTTTTTCCCTGATTATTCATTTGAAACTTTTAGCATTCTTAAAAGGATTTGCATTTTAATATTTAAGAAGAGATCCCACACCCTGCTAATAATTTGTACATTACCTGATGATATTTCTTCAGTATGTTGTGCATTTCTGCTACATCTTCACTTGTTATAGTTTTGATGATATATCTTTTGTCGTAAGATGTATGAAAGCGGGCACCACTGCGTGCTTGGGAATCATTGGCAAGGGGTGCACTTCTTGTCAATGAATTCTGTCAATTGATTTAAAACAAAAAAAGCACCAAGTCAGACAAAAATACACAAAGGTTAATTAGAACCATCATAAACCACTGACATTGATTTTTAAATAATTTTCAATATATCTGAACTGAGCTGAATTCTGCAAAGGATATAATCACAGACAGCATCATCTTGACAAATCGTTCAAAAATATTCTGAGAATAAAAGAATGTTTGGGGAAAGGTATTGACCATCGGTGGTTCAAAAGTCATTCTCCATGCTGAATGATAATTTATTGCACTTTGACACACATATAGTATCAGCTTTTGTCAAGAAAATATACAGTCATTAAAAATCCAAAAGGAACACTGTATTACACCACAATAACTATAAAAAGGGGGTTTATTCATAGTAACAGTATTCCTTTAAAACTGAGCAGGATTTTCTCTTGAGCCAGTGTGATCTGGTTCATAAACAGGATCACAGAGCTAGATTTCTGAGTTGTAGTACCAGAGCTATTCCAAAGATTTCATATCATTAAGCAAGTACTATTATTGTACCTTCTTCTGTAAAATAGATGTACCTTCCTGAAGACTTAGGATGGGAAGGTTTGTTAACGACTGTATAGTAGTTAGAAGGAAAACTGCTAGAGATTAGTGACCATTTTTAGACTGAAGCTTGAGACTACTTGTACTTCAACAGTAGCAAAAACCACCTTTTTTTCCAGAAAATAAGGAGTATTCAGATCAGATTTCTTTATGTTTTAAAACAGTAAAACTAAATTAGACAAAGTATAACATCTTGCTTTTGGCTGGAAACGTCTTCCTTTACTAGGAACAGTTAATGCCAACTTTTACAAACTCAACCACACCATTATTTTTTTTTAATAGGTAGTAACAGGAGTAGCACAGCCATGAGAAAACACAACATGTTCCTACACCCCATGTGTACTTCCATAAAAATGGACCATACCCTGAAAAGGTTAAGCAAGTTAATTACAGACTGGTGGAACACTTCTCTGTTTATGAAATAACCTTGCAGTACTCGTTTGTGATATCCCTACTGGCAGCAGCAAACCCCAGCTCCTGCTATTGTTCCTCATTGGATCATACTGCACAAACAGCTCTTGCTAAATTGAAATCCCTCTTCCTTGCTCACATAGCGTAACATTCTCCCTGCTAGAAGAAAAGCCATTTTCACAGGAAGTTTTAATAAAATTTTGTATATAAATGTAAACATTGCGGATTCCTAAATAGCAAAAGTTCAGCTCCAGCAGCTACAGAATATTATGGTTTTGTTTGGTTTGATAAGGCACTGTGAACTAAATCACAAAACAGATCTACACTGGAAGAACAATGATGCCTTCAGAAAGTAATTGCAAATAGACTCATTCTACCACAACCAGGTACCAAAACCATAACATTTTATTTTTATAGAAGCTATGTCTTATTTGGAAGTTTTACCATTGATAAATTTGTTCACAAGCCCTATGGGCTTCAGCAGCAGCTGGACATGCAGATTCAACCCCAGTGACAGAAGGTCAGTAATTATTATCAAGTAATAACCTCAACCAAGAGATGAGGACAACTATAGCCCCAGTTTAAATAGACACCTAAACACATACGATTATATCTCCATATTTTGGAGACGCATTGACTTCAACAAGCCTTCAGCATAGTTAAATCTTATCCCAAATGTGGGATGCTTTCTGAAATCAGTTTAATATGAAAAAACATTTTCCCACAAGGTTACTCTGTTCAACTGAAATACTCAGAAGTAGAAGGAATGACAGTAAATCACTTAAAAGCACACAGGTCTACAAGGTCTTATTAAAATGAAAATCTTAATCATGACATATAGGCGAAATAAATCTTTGTGTGCTTCTCCTTGTATATTTCTAGGCTTGTGCAATGAACTAGAATAATTACTAATGTCTATGATGAAGAGTGATGTCCTTCTCCATTATCCTTTCTATTCACTAAAAAAAGAAAGAACGTGGGTGCTTCCCTAGTGTTTATAAACAAACAATTTTTCTAGACTGATCATAACAGAGCTTTAGGGACAACCACTGCAGACTCTGTTCCCTCTCTGCACTGGCTTTGGACAGCCAGTTTTAACAGATGCAAGTCCTGATATGCCATCATTTTGCACGGTATTGAAGACACTAAAAAAAGGAATTTTAGTATTATTGCAATTTTCTTTACTGATTTTCAGATGTTTCCTATTCAAATTAATTTCCTACCACTCCACCATGGAAATGTTTTTAGGTACTGCTGAAGTCTATTCAAGAGAACAGGTATCATAAATGGATCAAATTTTCTTAATGCTACACTTGATATCAGTACTCCATTAATTTTTAAACTGAACCATAAACAGAGTTAGTCTTAGAAACTATCCTATGTAGAAAACCCCTCTATTCTAGAGTCAGGACTGTGCTTTATTGCCAGGATGTGCATTTAATAGTTTAAGATGAATAGCTGAGATTAGCAGTTTAAAAAAGTTGTCCAAATTCAGTTACCTTCATCACAACCTAGAAAATACGATGTAAAATAATAATTATTTTTAATTTTGAAAAAAGCCAAAGCATAGGTAATCATTTCTGTACGTAGTGAATTAAACTACTGCTAAGTTATTAGACTATAATTCAGTTAACAATAATGAAGGCTACTGGGTAATTATATGTTATTGTTCCCAGAAGAAAAAGGTGCTTTATTCTGAAATTAACAATTGCAATAAAGCAGTAACCACAGTTTTCAGAATGTATTTTTCCCAGAGAACCCTAGTCTTTAAACTGTAAGCCATGTGATAGAAACTTGAAAGCAATTAACAGTATTTGGGGGAAGACTTAAATTGTTTTGCTGTAAAAAGTTGCAAAAAAGTGTACCTGCCAGTCTGCCACTGAACATCTGAAGTAGGAGGGAAGAAGGGAAGATGGTAAGGAGGATCTGAACTAGTATTGTTCTCCAAGTTTTCAAATACTCTTGGGCAACATTTTAACATCCTTCACCAAAAGACTTGTCAGATTTGAGCGAAATTCAGAGCTGGGAGTACTCGGTATGAACAAAATACCTTACTAGCACACGGGAGATGATGTTTCTCTGAACTTTTCAGTCGCTGAAGCTCACTTACTAATTCTGTGGCCAGAAAGGAGACAAAAATAATGACTCTTGACTTGAAACTTTACAAGTGCTATTCCTTCAACCATGTGTTCTTTTAAAATCTCTCTTCTTTTGTCTTCATAAGCACTATTTGCACAGGAGAGCTCTTCTAAGTGTTAAGCCTTAAAATAAAATTCTTCTTGCTTTCCAGAAACCTCCTTTCATCCCTTCATTAACAAGGAATATCTCGTATACAGGGGTATTTATGTAGGAACTCATCAAAATAAACATTTCACAGAATCACAGAATGTTAGGGATTGGAAGGGACCTCGAAAGATCATCTAGTCCAACCCCCCTGCCGGAGCAGGAACACCTAGGTGAGGTTACACAGGAGTGTGTCCAGGCGGGTTTTGAATGTCTCCAGAGAAGGAGACTCCACAACCCCCCTGGGCAGCCTGTTCCAGTGCTCTGCCACCCGTACTGAGAAGAAGTTTCTTCTCAAATTTAAGTGGAACCTCCTGTGTTCCAGTTTGTACTCATTGTCCCTTGTCCTATCATTGGTTGTCACCAAGAAGAGCCTGGCTCCATTTTCCTGACACTCACCCTTCACATATTTATAAACATTAGTAAGGTCACGCATCAGTCTCCTCTTCTCCAAGCTAAAGAGACCCAGCTCCCTCAGCCTTTCCTCATAAGGGAGATGCTCCCCTTCCCATAATCATCTTTGTTGCCCTACACTGGACTCTCTCCAGCAGTTCCCTGTCCTTCTTGAACTGAGGGGCCCAGAACTGGACACAATATTCCAGGTGTGGTCTCACCAGGGCAGAGTAGAGGGGAAGGAGAACCTCTCTTGACCTACTAATCACCCCACTTCTAATACACCCCAGGATGCCATTGGCCTTCTTGGCCACAAGGGCACAGTGCTGGCTCATGGTCATCCTGTCGTCCACCAGGACCCCCAGGTCCCTTTCCCCTACACTGCTCTCTAACAGTTTGTTCCCCAACTTATGCTGGAGCCTGGGGTTGTTCCCCAGGAAATTTATAGAAACTAGTCAAATCCAAATAGAAACTAATAAATTTAGTCACATGTCCTGGTTTTTGCTCGGGAGTCCATGACGGCAATGAGAGCTGTAGTGAATGAATTCCTTGTTTTGCTTTTATTGTGTGCGTGACTTTTGCTTTATGAAACTATCTTTATATCATCCCATGACTTTCCTCACATTTACTCTTCTGATTCTCTCCCCATCCCACCTGGGGAGAAGTGAGTGGCTGCAAGGTGCTTAGTTGCTGGCTGGGGTCAAACCACAACATTCCTTTTTGATGCCCAGCATGGGGCTCTAAGGCTTTGAGATGATGGCAGATTTGATCGGAATGTGCTAGATTGAATTGATAGCTGTTATTGCTGTTTAGCTATTGATTGGCAGGCTTCTGTGCCTGCCACAGGGCTTCCTTGCCTTACTGTAAATTAGATCCTTGTCTATGGCTGCTTTTCGCTTTCCTTGCTTGCTGTGCTGCTGATCACCTTAGCCTGCTGTGCCTGGGAATGTTCTGGCAACAGCAGTGGTGGTGTGCCAGGGCTGGCAAATGGCCTGGGCACTGCTGCTGTTTGGGACAGGCTGGAACTCCAATGTGAACTCAAGTTGAAACAACTCTGCAGACACCAAGGCCAGTGAAGGAGGGGAGAAGGTGCTTCAGGTGCCAGAGCAGAGATTTCCCTGCAGCCTGTGGTGCAGCCCACGGTGAGGCCAGATGTCCCCCTGCAGCCCATGGAGGTCCATGGTGGAGCAGAGATCCACCTGCAGCCTGGGGAGGACCCCACAGCAGCACAGGTGGATGTGCCTGAAGGAGGTTATGATCTGGTGGGAAGCCCATGCTGGAGCAGGCTCCTGGCAGGACCTATGGCCTCATGGAGAGAGGAGCCCATGCTAGAGCAGGCTTGCTGGCAGGACTTGTCAGCCCATGGAAGGAACCCACTCTGGAGCAGTTAATGAAGAACTGCAGCGCATGGGAAGGACCCATATTGAAGAAGTTCACGGAGGACTGCCTCCCATGGCAAAGACCCCACACTGGAGCAGGGGAAGAGCATGAGGAGTCCTCCCTCTGAGGAGGAAGGAACAGCAGGGACGTGTGATGAAGTGACTGCAACCCCCATTCTCCATCCCCCTGTGTCACTCAGGGTTGGGGGGAGGAGGTAGAGGAAATCAGGAGTAAAGTTAAACCCAGGATTTGAGTTACACTTTGTGGGAATTACTATAGCAGGAACGCCTTGTTGCTAGCCCCGCTAGGAGCAAGGGGAAGAGTTAATTACAATGTTAAACCCTATAACCCAGCCTAAAGGGAATGAGGAGAAGACTGTAATGTAAAACCTTTAAATTGTTGTAACCTATGATCTGAGTTGCATGTTACAGGAATCACTATAGCAGAAACCACCTGAACAAATGGAGGACAAGCCTCTACAAGAAGCAGTGCGAGTGCAGCAGTGACCCGACCTGAGCTGGCTCTGGTGCCCAGTCACTCCAATCAACACACCACCTCTCCTGTCCTGAGTGACTACGTTAACAGATGGAGCCTACAGTCAATGACTAAAATGAACTCAGTGGACATTCTGTGGACATTTATGGACGTTTTGCAGACATCTCACAGTGGTGGTCCACAGACCAAGGCCATACTTGTGCATTATGTCAAAGGATGGGAAGGGTGGTGGTGGGTAATGAAAAGGTACTGGATACTGTGAGATCTCAGCAGGAAGTAAATAGTACAGAATACGGAGTGAATACTGTTCTGGTTTCAGCTGGAATAGAGTTAATTTTCTTCCTAGTAGCTGGTACAGTGCTGTGTTTTGGATTTAGCACGAGAATGTTGATAACACACTGATGTTTCAGTTGTTGCTAAGAAGTCAAGGACTTTTCAGCTTCTCATAGTGACCTGCCAACGAGAAGGTGGGGAGTGGACAAAAGGGATCTTCTGCATCATATGATGCCATGCTCAGTATATAAAGTTGGGGGAAGAAGAAGGAAGGAGGGGATGTATGGAGTGATGGTGCTTGTCTTCCCAAGTCATGGTTACATGTGATGGAGCCCGGCTGTCCTGGAGATGGCTGAACCACTGCCGGCCAAGGGGAAGGAGTGAATGAACTCCTTGTTTTGCTTTGCTTGCGTGCACAGCTTTTGCTTTACCTATTAAACGGTATTTACCCCAACCCACGAGTTTTCTCATTTTTACTTTTTTGATTCTCATCCCCATCCCACTGGGGCGGGGGTGCGTGAGGGGTGAGCGAGTGGCTGCGTGGTACATAGTTGCCAGCTGGGGTTAAACTATGACATCGTATTTCAAATCAACTGGAAGAGATCTTGTAAAGTCACTGACTTTTTACTGATTCTTGTTTTTTTCCAGCAACAGCTTTTTTCCTAGTGGGAATGAATTCTGCCTGATTGCTAATGATAACAATAAGGTTAATAGCAAATACAACTATTGTACTGAAAATGTTGCTAACGAGGGTATATAATACATCTGTACATAATTATTTAGCACACACTTTACTGTTTCTTAATGCTTTAATGGGTTAGAAATGGTGATACATTTATTTTTTAGTAGATGGCTATTTTATTATTAGTTATCTATAACAAGCTTAATCAAGAATGCATAGAGCTATCGTTTTACCACATGCATATTTAGTTGTTACAATAAACTAACCAACTTTATGCTAAGCAGCACCTTTACATACATGCACATGTAACCCAAATGCCCTATCACACTCTGACTCTAGTAGTAAGATTTTAAGATCAGATGTTTAAACACGTTTAAGATAAAAACAACCTCTAAGTAAACAACCTCTTTGACACATTATTTTTACTACCTCTCCATTCCTGTGATAATTTTCTCAATAGAATGCTCTCCTCAGATACAGAAAGTAGTTCCTTTGAACTTTGAAAGAAGATGGAACATGTAGGATATTGTTAATATTATTATTTGCTGCGCTTTATTTTGAGAATTGCATAGGTTTAATAAATACAGTTTAAAACACTGAAAAAATCTCACTACATAATATTTTGCTGATTACTAGTGACTGCATTACCAATTTCTTGTGCTGATAAATGCACGGCTGAGTTTTGTCTGTGGACAGTTTATTTTTGATGGTTAACTCTCATTTCTGTGAATGGAGAGAAGTTCAGATTCCTTCTAAAGTAAAGCTTCTAGGTACAATGCAAAGTATCGTATCTCTCAGCTATAGTAGTTACATTTATTTATAGTTAGAAATCAGTCTTCAATAAAATACATATGCTGTTGCCTGATCATGACAATGAAATAAAAAGACAGGAATTGGCCCGCACCGGTAAGTCATCATTAGCAAGTAAGATCAAGGAACAGCTTCACTGAAAGGATCAAACTAGAAGAGTTTAGGGGCTTCAAAGGGGAAACAATATGGCTATTTAAAAATACTTTAAAAACACCAAGATCCTTCCCTTTTGATGTAGGTAAAGCTAACTTACCTGTTTGACCTAACACTGTTAAGTATAAATCAAAGCATTTTGTGCCCCACTCAACTCTGCCAAATACTAACAAATTAATAGCACATGTATTAGAAGTGAGGAGGTTCTCTGTTGGAAAATATTTCTCCTAAGTTAACACATAAAATGGCCAAGAAGGTCCTGCACTTCAGCATCTTTAAAGCACAGCCACTAGTACACCTGTAAGTGGCAAGAAATCTCAGACAAAAATACTAATAACACTATGTGTGATGTCCAACATGCACTTTACACCACAAATAGTGTGGAGAGTTTGTGGGGTTTTTGCTTTTAAAATTAGATGTTAGACATACCTAGATAAGTAAAACAAGTTTAACTTATTCTGGAGTTACCTAACCCAAGTTTTAAACCCAATCATCTATAACTTAATGGAGACAATAAGGAGCAGCATGCAGTAGTGCTATTTGAATTGCACTGCTCTGTAGTTCAGACTGCTATCGGACGCACTGTATAGACTTGTCTCTTACTGTTAAATGAAGTTTTGTGAAGCAGTACATGGTAAAACACTCCTGTGATTCAGATGGCTTTTGCCAGAACACGCATATAAGTTTCAGTGATGATTTGTACAAAAAGTGAGTAAACTAAGGTGTACTATAGACTTCTGTGCACAAATGCCTTGGAAGAAAATCTGACTGAACCTGCCTAAAGACAGCAGCGCAGGGCTTGCCTGTGCCCTTGTTCAGCAGTAAACTCAGCTAAGGGAGACCCATTGCAGCTGCAATATCTCCTTGTTAGGTGAGGCTTCTGTAGGGAACTGGGAAGGAAATAAAGAATGAAACTCAAGCATCTCCCTTTTCCAAAAGGAAAATATAAGTGGGGTTGAGGGAGGGGGAGAGACAGAGACAGATAGATCACAGCAAATACCAGATTGAATTCCCTCTGGCTCTGCTTCTTAATTAGGGGAAGACTAAGTGGAATATGAACAGATGGGAAACGAGCCACTCCTCACTTAGCACAGATCTATGAGCCACAAAGCCAGAACAGGGAGGATGGATATACTTCAGATAGACAAAAAAACACCCAACTCTCATCCTCCAAAAGAGACAGGTTTCATCTAACAAGTCTTTTACCATCACTTACTGCTACTACGTACCACTTCCACACTGTGTCAGGAACCAATAAAGCACGTATCTAACTGCCAAATGTTGAAGTATCAGTCATACTAAGTTAATAAACATCACCTGCTTATACTATAGCGTTAGTGAGCACAAACCCAAAAGAAAAGAGGGTCACACTGCCCTGTCCCCTTCAGATTTTCCCAGCCTTCTCCAGCCCTGCCATGGTGTGCCTCTGCCCGCTGGCACAATTAAAACATCTGTCAGCCACACATACCCTGTTCCACTTAACAGCTTCGCTTAGCAACTCCCTGCAAGTCTCCTGCTCCGAGTGTGCGTGTTCTGCCAATTCCCCATTCGCTTCTCATTTGTGAAGTTTTAATCTTGTGCCTGCTGTTTTTTTGGTCTCGGGAGAAAGAAAAGGTTTTGTACTTTTAAAGTGTGAATACTTTTACGAGGTCATTTAAAGACTACGCTAAATTACTTGTGTAATTACTTATATAACTGAAGACACATTTAACATGCCAAGCTCAGAGACACCTCTACTAGATAAATTTCTCTTTCACATACATCCCCCTCTCTCCCCAATACTCTCCCTCTGAGAAGTCACTGGCTGGAAGTCTCACTGCCCTTACATAAATCAATATAAAATATATCACCTATATTGCACTGAGTAGCAGGCAACCAGAAATACTCATCTGGTCTTCAGTGCTGGGAGGAGGCTACAAATAACAAAGAATTTTTGTCTCATAACACAGAATTAGTTTCTGATAAAATAATAAAGATACACCTTTAAATGTAAATGGCTAAATGTTACACCAGTTACTAGTATTTCATTTTCCAAAGAGTTCTTGATACAAAAAGAAATCAGTACACCTAAATTAAACACCACCATTTCACCCAAGAACAGTGTATTCTTTAGCAAATTACCTGTAAGGTTACAGTTTTACTATAGACTCAACTCTCTTTCCTCAGCATCTCTTTCCCAAACTCTCAGCAATCTGTACAGAGTTTTATTCCCTCAGTAAATACATATTAGGTAAGGAAAAAATTTTTTTCAACACATGCTCTTAGGACCTGATTCACAATTCTTTGAAGTTTACAAGAGCTTTTCTGAAGCCCTCAACAGAATTTCATAAACCAGAATCCAACACAGCCACTACCCATCAGAAGCCATTTCATTTCACCCAGCCATTCCTAAACTGAACTCCAATCTCTGCTCTTAGTCAAGGTACAACTACCAGAAAGGCAATCTTGATTTTTCCAACTTCAAAAGACCAAGATTCGCTACTGTAGTTTTTCCAGTATTTAATCATTTGTGTTGCTGAAAATGTGAGTCTAATTTTGAATTTGAATTATTTCCTTTTCTGGTCATTCCTATTTATTCTTTCCTAAAGTACCTAGTGCTGTTTTTCTGCAAGTATACTCACATACTACTTACTTCTCAATTCTAATTTTTGCAAGTGCAGCAGGTCAAACTCTGTCACTTGCACCACAAGGCATTCTCTAGATCCTTAAATTCTTTTGACACCATTTTTCCGTATTTTTTCTGTATTTTCAACATCCTTTTTTTGAGATGACTAGCACCACAACTATATATACCATTATCTTCAGGTATAAAATAAACAGATGTTGAAAAAACATTACAACTCTTTCAGGTCTTATTTTATACCTCCCAATTTATCCACCCAAGGGTGCAGTTAATTCTTTCTAGTTAGGAGCTCACTATAGTGCTAAATTCTTGTCCTCTTTGACCTCTTTTTCCTTCTCAGATCTGCTACCACCCTGAATAAAGCCTTCACCTCTGCAGTTCTGCACTCCTTTGTATCCATGTAACTATTCATTTAACCATATTAAAAGGCATCTCATTTGGACAGGCTCAGAAAGAATGCCAGGTGATCACAATGGGTTTTGTACAAAATCCTTACCTTTATCCCACTTCACCTTTTGGATGGATTTTGAATCTTCTGCAAGTTTTCTACTACATGAAATGTTAATTGCTTGTTCACAGTTACATTTTTATTGTTGTTATTTAATAATCTATTAATTACGTAATTTTTATTTTTTATTATAAAACCCCCAAATAATTTGCATTTTAAAAATCAAAATCACAAAATATCAAGCCAACTACTTTGGAAGAGGCATCCTCAAGAGTCCTTAGAAGCCAGCTAAAGCACCACCTAATGCTTTATCCGTTGGAAGTCTACTTTTACCTTGCACAAAATAGCAGCCTGTTGTAATTAAGTAACAGTAATGATATTATTGATAAGGCTAGTTATACCAACACCAGGTATCAAAAATTAAACTGATTTTCAGAGAGACTTTGGTTGTTCCCAAGAGCAACAAGTTAAGCTGTTTAGAGCTATTTTTTCCAACTGAAACCATTTTTGTGAGGGAAACACACGGAGTGGAGCCACTAAAGTACAGGAAAAGCTTGTCCAAGCGCTCCCTCCATAATTGCAAGCTATATTTATAACAGGCAAAGTATTGCCCTCTTCTTCAAAGATGAACTGCTGGTGAGGCTCTTCCTCCTCTGCCCACTTTGCTTAAAATGTTCACAGCACGTACATTTATCTCCACAGTGGGAGGCCACGGATTAGCCACAGCCTCCAAGAGGGTGGAGAGATTTAAAGGTCAATTTAATTAGTTCATTCTAATCTCTTACACGTCTAATATAAATGTCACTGTTTCCTAACTGCTACTTTAGCAGACAAGATTATATTTTAGAAAGTTTGAACACATGAACTACGTGTTGGATGTAATACAAATACTTCATGTAACTAATCTAAAAAGGGAGCCTAATAAAAATTGTCATTGAGTCGGAGCTTTTCCTAAAAAAGAGAAAAAAGGCAATAGGAAAATTCTGGTGATAAAGCACAGAGAGCTTTAGAAGAACAGTAATCTTTCAAACTGACTGGCTTAACAGCTTCTCATTGATTTAAATCTTTCCCATTTCACAACGTCTGGACAAAGGCAAACAACGGTTTCTGGTACTGTGATCTCATCCAAAAGTCGTGGAATGCTAAAACAAGCTTCACAAGCCCAACGTGCCCTAAAGACAAATCAGATCATATCCCAGGCTATTTAAGAGTGCCTCCGGGCAAGCTTTGCATGAACGAATAGAGAAAAACAAGAGCACAGATGATGCTCTGTGATGACTGAAATCATAGGTCAGTGGAAAAGCCTGGCAGTGGCTCATCGCTGTTAGAGAATTAAGTATGCACGGTCTGGCTGCTCTTCTGTGACAGTAACTAGTGGTGCTGCCTGGCCCATGCAAAGCTTCTCAGGAAGACAAGCTTGCAGCTCCCCCAACCTTTTTTTTCTTTTTACAAGACCTCAGGAGCCATCGATGGGGATGAATTAGACCTGGATTACTAATTAAGAAGCATAACAAAGAGACACAGTGTCATACAATTGGATGCTCCAAGTTTTATTTCTGTAATTTGAAACAAGCAGCCCGCTTCTGGGATGGTATTTTGCCAGTAGTTCTAAGAGAAGAAAGGCAAAGTGCTAGTATTATAACAGAAACATCAAACCCAGAGATGTCTTGTTTTGTCATACAGGGAAGGGTAGGGAACACTTTGGGTTTTACTTTGTATACTGGCACTATACATCCTACCATTGCCATTGAACAGGTTCCTGTCTGGAAATACTGATGAGAAAACATGATCAAGAAACACTGATCTCCAACACTGACACGTTTAAGAAGCCTGGCATGTCACAAAGCATACCGAACTGGTATCATATGCCACAGGCACATTCAGTGGTATGATCTCCCTCTGCCTTTGGCAGCTGTATGGACAATACTGCACAATGATTTATTGTCATCTCAAAAGCAAGGCTCTCAAAAGACCTAAGGTGAATGTCATGTGGCCTGCAAAAGAAGAAAATAGACCACCACTGGTCCTGTGGTGCACCTGTCAGAAACAAATTCCCTTCTATGATCTGGTTAAGATGTGGATGAACACAGTCTGAACACCTATGAACATTCATAAGCAAATTGTATTCAGGGAGTGATTAATGTTTAAAAAAAGAAAGGCAAAATACCACCTTTTTTTTTTTTTTTCACTGAGCAGGTTATGGGTTTCTTGACTTGGTCAAAGGACAGTTGAATGAATAAAATGTGATTCTTTCCTAAATCAAGTTATCCTATTGAGAGTGTAGTTTTGGATTTGGAGCTGTCAGCTTAAGGCATGCACTTGTTTTGGAAAGAGGGCTCTTTTTCTGGGAGCTTCTCTCCTTCAGCCCTGCAAAGCTTGGCTTGATGCCTCGTTTTCAATGGCCATCTCCGTAAGAGCTCAGGGAGCTCTACCAGCTCATTGTTTTGATGTTGCCAGCACGAGCTAAATTGCTTTTTTCTAGTTTGAATACCCAATTGCGAATGACACAAGTTTAGGCAAGGAACTGCTGAAAGGAAGGCAAATTAAATGTTTTCTCTAGAGAAGATTAAGAGAAACTGGAGGTTAAAATTTCTGTTGCCATACATACTAAATTTAAGTCCTACAGTCACTAAATTCTTATTTGGGCTCACACTTAAGGCACCAAATACTAGAACATAATATTCAGATTGGAAACTTCATTTTTTACATGCTGGAAAGACAACAAACCTGCCAGTTTTTGTTAGTACAGCTGTTACTACTACTACTGCCTATGCCCACATCAAGATGTCAGCAGTTCTGAAGATCTTGGTGCCAATGTCCATTTGGGATCCACAAACTCGACAATCTGCTACAGGCACCTCATCTGACAGACAAGCTCAAGAACTTTCCATGCACTGACAGACCTACCATGCTAAAATTACTAGCACAGGAACTTTCTTTACATGATAGCTCTTGCTTCCAGGATTTTTTATGTACTTTATTAAACATTCAATGAAAACATCATGTCTTAGGAAGAAGATCTAACTCCTAACATGGTTGTTTCTCAGATATTTATTGTGGACCTTGTTGTCAGTAGTTTGACGGTAGAGGTGGCTCATTCCTTCACAAACCAAGGGTAAATAAATGGAGGCATGAATTTCAGTGCAGAAGCACGAGTAGAGAGCTCTGATGAATATTCTTTTTGTCCAAAGAAGCATATCATCTTAAATTGTGAAATAGTTTTTAAGACCTTAATGTGATATCTTTGGATTTCATAAGTCACATAAAATGAGCAAAAGTATTCATCGCTTGACGAGAACTTTGGTGATCTGAAGTTTAGATACTTAAAAAGAAAATTATATTGAAGGCTGACATCTGAAAAATGAACCTAGAATTTGCGTTATTTACCTGATGTCATATTAGAGTTGGAACTATAAATCCTTCTGTATAGAAAGCTGCAAGAGACGTTGAACCATAAGGAGACACCCATATCAGGAGAAATGAAAGACATTGAGTTTATACGGTTCGTGTATTGGGTTTGTTTGGCAAGGTTTTGGTACAAGGGGGCTGCAGGGGTGGCTACACCCATTGCAAGCAGCTTCCCCCATGTCCAACAGAGCCAAGGCCAGCCAGCTCCAAGAGGCATCCACCACTGGCCAAGGCTGAGCCCATCAGCAATGGTGGTAGTGCCTCTGTGTTAATGTAGTTAAGAAGGGGAAAAAGTTACTGCACAACAGCAATTGCAGCTGGGGAGAGGAGTGAGAATGTGAGAGAAACAGCTCTGCAGACACCAAGGTCAGTGAAGGAGGGGCAGGAGGTGCTCCTGGCACCAGAGCAGAGATTCAGAGCCATGAAGATGATCAAGGGAGTGGACCATCTCCCCTACGAGGAAAGACTGAGGGAGCTGGGTCTCTTTAGCTTGGAGAAAAGGAGACTGATGGGTGACCTCATTAATGTTTATAACTATGTAAAGGGTGAGTGTCAGGAGGATGGAGCCAGGCCCTTCTTGGTGACAACCAATGATAAGACAAGGGACAATGAGTACAAACCGGAACACAGGAGGTTCCACTTAAATATGAGAAGAAACTTCTTCACAGTGAGGGTAACAGAACACTGGAACAGGCTGCCCAGGGGCGTTGTGGAGTCTTCTTCTCTGGAGACATTAAAAAACCCACCTGGATGCCTTCCTGGGGAATTGGACTAGATGATCTTTTGAGGTCCCTTCCAATCCCTAACATTTTGTGATTCTGTTTAACCTCATCTAGGTGTTTCTGCTCTGGCGGGGGACTGGGATTGGATGGGGATTGGACTGGATGATCTTTCGAGGTCCCTTCCAATCCCTACCATTCTGTGATTCCCCTGCAGCCTGTGGTGCAGACCATGGTGAGGCTGGCTGTGCCCATGCAGGTTCATGGTGGAGCAGAGATCCACCTGCAGCCTGGGGAGGACCCTACAGCAGCGCAGGTGGATGGGCCTGAAGGAGGCCGTGACCCCATGGGAAGCCCATGCTGGAGTAGGTTTGCTGACAGGACTTGTGACCCCATGGGGGACCCAGGCTGGAGCAGTCTGTTCCAGACGTACTGCACCCCATGGAAGGGAGCCATGCTGAAGCAGTTAACAAAGAACTGAAGCCCATCAGAAGGACAAGCTCAACAGGATCTTCTTTCCCCGCTGATTCCGCCAAGCCTGTTCCTTGGCTGTGGTTTTGCTGGAAGGGACAGGTAGGGACAGTGGGAATCTCGTTCATCCATTCATGCGAGACACTAATTAGATGATGAGGCATTTGGCTACCTTAAGAGAGTCGTAGTTACTCCTGCCATTTACCCGCGCTTCATTAGATTTCTTCACTTTGACATTCAGACCACTAGGCAGAAAACACATTGCATTGGACAAGTTCATGGAGGACTGTCTCCCGTGGGTGAGACCCCATGGTGGAACAAGGAATAAGCATGAGTCCTCCCCTGAGGAGGACGGAGCAGCAGAGATGACGTGTGATGAAGCGACCACAGCCCCCACTCCCTCACTGTAGGGGAGGAGGCAGACAAAATCGGGAGTGAAGTTGAGCCCAGGAAGAAAGGAGGCGTGGGAGCAAGGTGTTCTAATATTTAGTTTTATTTCTTATCACTCTGATTTGATTTGTGATAAATCAATTTTCCCCAAGTCTTTTTTTACCCATGATGGTAATTGCAGAGTGATGTCCCTGTCCTTATCTCAATCCATGAGGCTTTTGATATATTTTGTCTCCCCTGTCCAGCTGAGGAGGGGAGAGATAGAGCAGCTTTGGTAGGCACCTGGTGTCCAGCCAGGGTCAACCCACCACAGTTTGTCAGTAGAGAAATTGCTTAAAAGCAGGAATTCTCAGTTTTCATTTTAGATTTCAATCTTTTATGTGAAAAATGTCCAAAGAGAAATAAAAAGCATCTCTAAATTAAAAAGAAGTTCTAGACCGCCTGCTAAGAGTTCTTTATGAATTCTTTGTCCTGTACAGAGAACCTCTACAAACTGCTCCTGCAGACAGGCAAAGCGAGATCTGAGCATGTCTCCTATTACACTAAGTACTAAAACTTTAAGGAAAATGAGTTGTGCTCTCCCCTGTCCCCAGCAGAAGGCTCATTAGGTACACTGCGACACTGGTGCCCTCTGGTAAGAGCAATTTATTTTATTGGGCAAGAACCCAGTCTCCCTCTTTTGCCTAGCAGAATCCAGATGTGGGATTCAGCAATAACTTTAAGCAAGAACAGATGTGCTGAAGCACAGTAAACTTCCCTTTCCAGAGCAACAGCAGCAGGATCGTTTGTTACTGTACTAGATCCTGTTTTTCTAGATTTTGCTGGGGGGCATTAAGTTAGCTGCTTGTCTGTTAATCTCATAATTTTACAGTTTACAGAAGATATTCCTGTAATTCTTCTGATAAAATTGTACTATTGGATTTTATAAGATAAGAAATTATGTCAACCAAGTTGCAAATAAACTCCAAATCTACCAGAGCTACTCCATACATTCTGGAAAAAAAGAGGCCTTTCTGTAAAATAAACTTTGCAAACCCAATATCTAAAGCTATGGTGGAATGCAGAAACTAAAAATTACTTTAGGACTACAGTGAGAGACTTGTAACATCCATCCACCAGCACAAAACATAACAATAATCTCTTTTCCTTTGATAATTTATAGTCTGTGTTTTTTTCCACTATTCAAATACAATTTTGATTCATACTAACCATCATCTGCGTTCCCCTTTCTAAGAAAAATCAGCCAGACCATTTTTTAATTTGATGCAATAAATATGCTAGTAAGATGTGATCACAAAGAAGGAATATCCTGGTCTAATAAGTTTTATTGTTTGGTTGCTTGTTTTTTTTTTAACATAAGAACAAAGTTTTTAATCTAGATTGAAGACTTAATTTGTCATAACAAGGTTCTATAGGCAACCTCTGAATAAAACTCGAGGTTTAACTAACTACTTACTGTATTTTCACTTTAATCCTAGTTCAGTATTAATCAAAATGTTTCTCATAGATGCCCAGCCAGCCATGAAAGAGATTGATGTAGGCCAGATTACCAAGGATACCTCAAAAAAAGGAATTGGTTTTCATCATGTGAAGAGAGGGAGTCCATTATAGGAACCATAATTGCCATTACTAGAAACGGCTTCCTGTAAAGCATGAACCATACACAATTTAAGGAATTCCCCTGACTCTGAAGTCAAGACTGTAGGAAAAAACTTGTACTTCATGAAATTTAAATCTCTCTTCAAGAATAAGAGGAGATTTCCATAAGGGAAGATCTCTATATTAACCATTCCATATGTGGGCTGTGTGTCAAGCATTTCACAAAATTTCTGCACAAAGTGAATAACACAATGTCAAGAATTAAAATTAGTATAGCCCAGTGACTAGAGTGTACGCAATCAAATTCTTTTCACGAGGTAGGGTTTTTTTCCTCTAGTCTTTCCTTGTGAGTAAGCACTATCTGGAACAACTCAAGGATATCTGCAGAACATTCTGAAAATAAAAACATTTAAAATTAATGCTCTTCCTGATTTAAACTGATGTGTCTGACTAATGAACATGGTAATTGGGTTTATTTATCTACACCAATCCTATCTTGCTCAATAATGGGAATGACATTGTTCACAATCGATTAGGACTCCCTTCCTGAAAATCATTATATAAGAAAAACTGTCTAGAGAAAGCTTCTTGCTGTCTCTTCCACAAGCTTTCCCTTTCAAGGGGCTTTTTCCAATTCATATTTGGCTCCAAGTATAAGACAACCATTTTAAACAATATTCATTGGAATTACTTCAAGACAAAGATTACCTGAAAGAAAGTCTATACAACAATTGTCCTTTGTCAGATTAGATTGCCTTTTTAAATCACAGAGAATGTAACATTAAAATGAAGGCAACCTCTACTTTTAATATGGATAATCCCTATCTTACACATAGGGTGACTTGAATTTTCATTTATGTGTATTTCTATAAAAATGATCTAATTTTAAAAGTTTGTTAAAAATACATTACTACTTTGAGCTTTAAAAAAACCCATCAGTATAGTCCAGTATAGAATAAGAACTCAGAGTGACACACTGCTTGGGTTAAGGAAAAAAAGAATAATGAATGCAGACATTGCCTTCCCTCAGGTCACAAGTAATAATAACTATCTACTAATTTTTGTTAAATATACCTGAAATACTAAAGAGCATTGAAGATTTTTTCCTACCTACTACATAATTTTGTTGAATCGAAAACCAGAATGTGGTTGCATTTTCTTCTTTTGGATTGTTGTTTAGCTACATTGTCAAAAAAACCCAAACCACATAGGTACAGACAAGTATTTTTGTTTTTAATCTGAAAATACAGACATTTTATTTAATGACAATCCTTTAACATTGTTTTATCATTGTTCATATTAATAAATAAATACAGCAGTACAAAATAGCTCTAACAGGAATTTCTGTTGTAGAACAGTAGTGGAGAAACATCTCACAGTGCCGTGGAATGCAGCGCTTTTGATTACGCTATGTTTGCCAGTTTTAACTAATGACAACACCTTGTCTTCTAATATATTTATTGAAATACAACTTTGATTGCTTAGTAATGTCATCATCCCATCTTCTATAAGATATTGAGCATGAGCTGACACCATAATTTTGAGAGCAATCACATTTCCTTCCTCTTTGACACACTGATCCTTCGACAAGAAAAAGCAAAACTTCACATAAAGGGATCAAGTAACTTTTCAAACCTCTTTGGTCCATCAGGAAAATCAAACCAGGAGTGCAATTAGGTAGAACTATTTTAACTGTTGGCTTGAGTCTCGGTATATTTCCTCTTAACCAGTGCTTCAGTAAACAGGATTATGAAAAATAATGAGATAGGATCATGATAGCTCTACCAGAAAAAAAACAACCCAACCCTCTACCTACTGGTGAAACATCTTGCCAAAGTCACAGTGGCCGTATATCAAGATCCATAACCTAATCTCCATCTACGCTCCTGCAAGCATGTTTTAGCCCACCTATGCATTTTTAACACACTGCTTGATATTGAAAAAAGGAAAATTGGTAAAGTGAATAGTTGGAGGACTCAGATGTAGGTTTCAGCTGCAGTATTGAGTCCGCTCCATGGAGCAAGGAGGAGAGTGTTATGACAAACACTTTGCACAATTTGTTTAGCTACTTAAAACCATTCATTAAATACCTTCTAATTTATCTTAGTGACAGGCTACAAATACAATTGCAGCCAACACTGAAATAGTTTAGAAGAGCAAGAGGGCACCAGAAGCAGCAGCGCTGGGTTACAGGGCAAGTGCTCTTTTGGACAGGACATCCCGCAGGTGACCACAGAAGGAATTATCCCTGCGGCTGAAAGAGTGTACATTAGGCACAGTTAGTGGAAAAGGGAAAGTCAGTGAATATTGGCAAATCAGACTGAAGCAGAGTTCTCCTTTTGCTGTATCTGCTCTAGACAAGCTATTTGTTTCCAGGTCCTCTTAACAATGGGAAAAGGAGACATAACAAAGCAGTATGAAGTTGGCGGCTGCAAGTCACTTTTTTCTAAACAAAAAGAGCATGAAGTGAAAAAAAAAAAAAAAGAAAAAAAAAAGGCTGTAGTCATTTCAGAAACCACATCTCACACAGACACCCTACAGAAGCAACTGTTATCTAAGTGATCCAGCTGAATACAGCATCTCTTGTCAGTAATGTCCAGACATTATTTTTTCTTCCTATTGCAAGAAGTATCACCCTTCAGTTTTAATAACATGGTTCATGACTGGGAGGTACTCTAATGGGAAACAAGGAAGCCTAAAGATCGGAGAATGGTAGGAAGCAGAAGACAGCAAGGGCAGGCAAAGAGGTAAAAAAAATAAATGTTCTGGTTGCAGTGGGGGAAGAAGTAGAAAGAATATCTTATTTTTCTCTTAGTTTTCCTCCAACTTACACAAAAATAACTTCATTTCACCACATTGGCCTGTTTTTCACAACTGCATTACTGTCATGGATGTACCTTTAAAATCTGTATACACCACCAGTTTAAGTGTTTTGAAAGGAAACTTACCTGAAAGTCTTGATCATCAATTCCAAATCTCTCTCTTAGATTACGGAAAACCATTGGGCAATATTCCTTAAATTTGAAATGACTTGGCATGTTTTCTCTGAAATAATAGAAAATCAAATCAACTTCATTCACCTGCATATGCAATAAGTAACTCTAGAGTATTCTGTCTCCATTCTGTTCATACAAAGCAAAGGATAGGAGAGAGATTACAAAATCTCCTTAATGTTTTTTTTTTATTCAATGACATTTGGTCTCACAGTGTTATTTTCTTTTTCGTTACAATGTTCAAAAAATTTACACATATTTGTCTTTTGTCTCTAACAAGCTACAACATAACTGGATGAAATCAATTCAAGTTATATTTTTATAACTTTGGAACCTGGACTCAAAAGTAGAAAAGGATCTTTTCCCATTGCCCTAAAATTACTTCAAAGGTGAAATCTCAGATTGGATTACACAAGAATTACTATACCATCTGTGACATAAGAAAGCTCTGACAGTGCCAAAGCTTCAAGAGAACTGGACTCATTCAGTACAGGGCTAATTTTAATATCCTAGCGTTAATTCAGACTTACACATGAAAAGATTTATTTTAACATTTGTCGCATAACAGAAGACCCAAAGTAGCAGAATTCTTCCTTGCTTTTTCCAATATATTCCTGAATAAAATTCAATTTATACGCAAGACAGCATTAATAGTTTTGTATGTCAGTATGTGATGTTCAAGGAGCATTTTATTTTTAAGAGACACAGGTATCACATTAAATGATCTTAATACTTTTGGAGCTTCTATGTGATTGGTATGATTTTGCATTATGGATTATAGAAAGCTGAAGATTATTCAGCTTTGATATATGCTTAAATTCTCATTCTTGTTCAAATATTTGTTTCAATAAAAAAGTGCATGCACATGAATTTATGTTCTTAAAAATAGCAAATAAGTGCTTTTATCAGCCATAAATAATCACACCAAGAAAGGATTACCTTCAGTATGTAAGATACTCATAAGGCAATAACAAACCATATGGAGGAAAAAATTCTACCCAGCAGCCCCTGCTGTTGCTTTTCAGAACAGCACAGATGGTTATGTTTATCGCAGGATTAACTTAATCACCAAAACTTCAGTCCCATCAACTGAAAAATAACAGAGTTCACAGTACTTCATAAAAATATCAATGCCACTATCCACTTCTACAAAGAACTGTTGCTTGTACTTACTTGTTGAAAAGGTGATTGTCCACCTTTATCTTTGAGTACGCTTTGAAATCATCTGGCATCAACATAACAGGGATTTGAACATGGCTCAGTTCATTGATCTAAAGAAAACAGAATATATTTAGTTGCTGAGGTCTTTGCAAAGATGCTGCATGGGTCTTAATTACAAAAATGTTATTCAGTCTTCTATTTCTTGTGTATACATCCTGGGAGTGAATTTAAGTAAAAGAAGAATGCAATAGCAGATTTATTCTTTCCAGTCACAAGATAGACACTTTGGAAAAGAAGAAACAGCATTCCGTATTTATACTAGTTTCAGAAAAAAAAAGTGCTTCAAAGCACACCTGGAGTGTGCTTTTTATGGAAGGTCAATGAGGAAGCCTGTAAAATGGTCTTTAATCCAACACACTGTTCCTGTTTAGGCAACTGAGCTATGCTCTCCAAAGATAACTCAAATTCTGTATTTCAATGAAGTATTTACCTTTGCAGCTTATAAGCTAGTCTTATATGTCTGTGTCTCGAGCTATGTAGTGAAAATAAAATGAAAAGTTGCTTACATGTGAATGCACGTACTTTGGGTTCAATAAACAGATGCTAGTTTCTCCCAACAGTGCAGACCTCAACCAAGTTTTCGCAAGTCACAGCATTCGGGTTGGTTTTTTTTTGATTGTTCAAGTTGGACAAACTATTTAAATAGCTAAATTGTTGCTTAGAAATAGAAATTCAAAGGTTGTCCTTATTTTGTTACATGTATGGGGACCACCTATTCTTTCTAGTTTTGAAACTAATTTTGTCAGTCTTCTCAAGATTAGGATTTTTCATGTTTATTTGAAACCCACTTCTCGCCACATCTTTATGACAAAACGTACAACTTTACTATTACCTAGTTTGTAGGCATGTTTTTATTATTGCATGTATTAATCTAGCCTTACTTTAGTAAATTTTAACTAAAACATGATGGACATGAGATAGAGAATTGTGAGCTTGCAACGGTGCTTTCAAATGATGAATGAGATACCCATTACAACAGCAGCCACCAAATAGCCATGACATACATTTTACCTATGTTCTTACGGTTCTCTACACCCCGGTCACGCATCTCGATTTACCCAGTTAAGTATTTTCGCTCACGCGGAGCACATTTTGCTTCAGCAGTTTTCTACAGGGTTTAGAGGGAAATTAGAGGGAAAACCAACCCTGCATCAATACAAACGCAGACCAGGGTTGGATATAGCAATACAGGGGCGATCCTCTGCTCCTAGCACTCTCTCCCAACACTGTTTTCCAACTATGAAGCTATTAGTTGCCTGCAAATGCTGCCCTGCTTTTGGATAAACCTCCACTGAAGCAGCTATAGGTTATAAATAGTGGAGAAAAAAAAATGCAAGCATGACCGTTTGCAGAACTAAGTTAAACAAAATAGGAAAACAGTGAGGAGCCTTTTAGCTCTTGAACAGAGGAAAGGAACAAACGCAAGCAGGGGGGTCAGGTGGCCTCATAATTTTCCAGTAGTTTCAAGTCCCTGTAATGTTCCTTGCCATGTCTTATTTTTATTATTCAGATCTCTCCAGCCCACATAAAAACTGAGAATAATCTGTTGAATTTACTTTATGGAATGCTTCTTTGAAAAGCCATTAAAATCTCTAGATAGAGGCACAGCAGCTATATGGCAGAGTGGAGAAAGGGAACAGAAAGATGTCTGGGATGGGCTGACTATGCTCTGCTCCTTGGAGTTGTAGGGAGAAGGCTCTTTCCTCCTTCCAAAAGGAGAGACAGAAAAAACTCCACTAAATTTTTGAAAACGCAGCTGTACAAACCTGATAACCTATGCTGACACCTCATGAAATATGACACAAACCAACAAAAAGTTGATAGAAAATCACTACATCTAACATACATGCTCTTTACTGCAGTTGATATCTCTGTAGGCCAATCTCACCCTGAAACCACAGGGCAGGTTTGAGAGTTCGCAGAACTAGTCTAGCTGTTGTGCAAACAGAACTAGAGACAAGTGCAAATAAAACTAGAGACAAGGAGATATATTACACAGAGATATGAAACTTTAGATTTGCTTACATGGAATTACCTACCCTCTTAGACTGCCAGGCTGTACAAACTCCACACTAGAAAGAGGGATAAGAGAGATGTACATGCACTTCCACCAGAGCCAAAAGTGATCCCAAGAATATCTTCCCTTGAACACTGTCAATAATGCTGAATTCACACATCATCAAATGACTCCTCTACAATTTGCAAGTCTGCTTGAAAATCTGGAGTTTAGATTACCAAAATTGCATTAATCAAATTTCCACATGTATTCACTTTCTTAATTTGCTTGTGTAAAGTTTTCCTGAATACACCTACAGAATTGCTTTCCTGCTGTGAATATTTAAATTTGTGCTATAATGGCACAGTTTTAATTGTGCCTGTAGGCCTTACAAATGTCATCTGCATAGTGGAATAACATAGCCAAATGTGCTTGCATTTGCATACTTTAGAGATTCTTTTATTCCAAACAAAAATTCCAAAATAATTCCTGGAAGTTCCCTACAATATGTGAATGCAGACCCTCCCCCCTCCAATAAGGCAAATAATGCAGATTAACAGAAGGTTTCTGGGTTGGGTTTTTATTTGGGGGGAGAGAGGGAAGCGTTAGGGTTTTTTTTTGGGGGGGTGGATGTAAGTGTGAGATTCATTCAAACCTGAGGTATGTAAAAGCAATTTCTCTAATATTTTAGGGAATTCCTCTCTAGGAGGGGGGGGAAGCAGGTGATGAACACACAGTAGAAATGACCTTTGGTATAGCACACCAGCTGAGTAATGGCATGTCCCAGCAGCACAGGCCATTAATTAATTTAAACCTTTCAAGCATAAGGTCTGGTTCTTTGTGCGATAGCGCATTTTTCGGATAGATTTGATGAGGCCAGATTGGAAAGTGCACACAAGACAGAAAGGAATACCCATGTCATTAGATCTTGGTGGAAACTGGAACCACATGCAGGGGGGGAGAAGAAACAATATCCAACCCACCCCCCCACCCCACCCCACCAGCTCTTGAAGAGCTAAAAGGAAAGGGAAAGGTCAGAGGGATCAATTCTCCACTTTGCCATCACCGTGTAAAGAAACAGTCACATTCGAAAGACACTAAATACCAAACACAAAGAAGACACTTCAAGCCTTGCAACTCATCTCAGATGAAAATTTTGCTTCTTTTTCTCTGTGTCTGAACGTCAAGCGTGACACAAAATTAAGTAAGATGCATGTGATACCTTTGCCAAGTGTTATATGCATCTCCTCATGTTACCAGTTAAATACAGCCGGCTCCCTTAGCAATAGCAAATGAAATGTGACTGTGAGGATGAAAGTTCACTATTCCCAATTACAACAGAAACTGTGTTACAATAGCTGTAATAATCACATAAGAAATAGGAAATATCCATTTTCCTCTAAGGAGTGCTTCTGAATGTAACAAAATCATAAGCAAGAAATAATTTCCCACAAGAGATAATCACGATGCATAAATGAAGCACAAAGAGCTTCACTGGACAGAGAACTGACTTTTTGATGAGGACCGAGGATCTAACATTAATTTAATTACGACTTCTTCTAAAAGAATCCACATTTAAAGCATCTCTACAATAAACGCATGTGCCCCATATTGAGAAAGGCGTTTTAGTCCTGCAACCTACCTTCTTCAACATTGCTGCCAATGCGAAATTTTGCTGCAGTTTGTCACATTATTTGAAACAGACAATGCTTACTATGTCTTTGAGGAATTTAAATCCCATATAATAGCCTTAGAGAACAGATTATTTTAAATATGAATGACGAAGATTTTAGTTGCACAGTAACCATGTATATTATGCATAAATACCTCATGTCTATTAATAAGATTTGTAAACTCATGCACACAAGATATTAATAAGTGACCCAGAAATCTTCCTTTGAGTAATTTATTCAACTATCTTCTGTGATACTGGTATAAAACCAGGTGGTTATGTGAGATGGAGACATCCTCCAAGACTTATGAGCTTTAAGGAAGAACAATTTAGAGAACCTGAGATTGGCATCGCCCCTTTAAAGCCCTGGTACAAAAAACTGGTGTCTGTGGGCATCTGCTCAGGGCTGTCTGGTCGTGGCAGGTGGGAGGGGGCCGAAGGGAAAGGAGGCGGCTTTCAGGCCAAAACCGACTGATTGCAACTCATTTTGCTCCTGCAGGTTCGGGATTGAATTCACACTGTCAGGAAAACAGAGGTTGTAATTAAACTGCAAATAAGGGAATAATAAAAGCCTACTGGACATTGAATAAATAGTAAGACTCAGCTGGTAATGATTCTGAAATTAGCACACAGTGAGGTGTTCCCGCAAAACCATCTTATATTGGTGACATTTCAAATAAGCTTCTCTAATTTATATGATTTGAAATCAAGCAATGAATATATCACAAATTGTTAGGCATTATTAATGGCCCTTACTTAATTCAGATACATTCACCCTAAACACCACATTACCAGGGCAATGCATAATTAAACATTAATTTTCATTCTGTCAGAACATAAGCAGCAATAAATTGCTTGTATGCAAAGCAGACAATGAGATATTTAAGTAGCATATAATAAAGGCAATTTACAGCATATATTGCATGCTTAGCTAGGGGAGTCAGGACAATGATCCTGTTCTCTAAGACAGAAGCTGATGCCTCTTACTACAACGCTCCAGCAAGAAACCTGTGTAACGCATTACAGCTGGTATTATTCATTAAAAACTACAAAAAAAGTACAAAATCAAAGAAGCCATGCACATCGACATCCAAAATTTCATCCCAAGCACATCACAAATCACATGCAGACTACTTAGCAATGCTCAGTGGTTCCTTCTGAAACTCCCTTCCTATTTAATGGCTTCATTCTGTATGTGGGTTCTTGTATTTAATATCTCAGCTTTAATATACAGCATAGATACTGTTTCCTTTTAATTTCACATATCAGGCAGACCCACTGGCTGAGCCTACAGAGGAATTAGATGTTTCGCACTGAACAGCTTGATAAAACATATCAGTCGCAGTTACGGCTCTTGGCAGTTTCACACACAGGAAAATCCTCATTCCTTCTGATGCTGGATGCGGCTGAAGTCATGAAGCGTTACTTTCTTTTTAGCTCTATTTATCGCCGTTTATCTCCCAACTCTCTTTCTGAACTGAAAGCCAGTGCACAGAGGTCTGACCCACTGAGACAAACAAGCTACAAATGGCTTGTTACTCTGAGAGAAAGTGCATTTTTCACAAATTTGTGTATTTTTAAACACAGATTTCAGATGAAGTGGGAGAGGCTTTGGAAGAAAGAAATTATTGAAGTCTAAAAATAGTATTGAACTTTTCACACCACCAGCAGTTCTGAGATTTTTATGTTCATTGTTTACTTTTTGCATCTCTGTTTCTTCTTTGGCAAGGAAACTTGCACAGAGCTCTGAAGAGAAGAAAGTATCAGTACTTTTTGTTCAGGCACGGAACCACCATTTTGACAGGGCCACAAAGACACAGTTAATTAACTTACTGATAGGTTAATGCTTACAAAAGCAAGTCTATTGGCTTCTGATGGACTTCTCTTAGAACACAAGGCTGGAGAATAAGAATGCAACAGAGGAAAACTGTTGGGGGTATAACATTTCGTGTTTAGGAGACTATTATCCTTCATTTTTCCAGCACCTTTTCTTGATAACTGACCACCCTGTAAGTCTTAACAAACAGAGCATTTTCCTGATTACTGGCGTGCAATCATCTAGAAGATACAATTTCTTGACCTTATTCATTATATTATCGCGTAAAAAGGCATTTCCAAGGCTGTTCCTATTTCGCAGGGAGCAGGGGTTCAGGTGAAAGCGCAGTGGGCCGGGTGGTGACAGGCAGAGCTATGGGCAGGCACTGACATCCTCTCCAGCACAGATGTGGAACCCGTCACAGTATCACTACCGGGACAGTAAATGCCTTGTGTTGAAGTATAAACTGAAAGTGAAGTGATTATTTTACAGCTCTTTGAAATCTACCTTGAAGGGTCTGAAAAGGGTGGATGAGGTCAGCAGCTAATCAATTTTGTGGAAGACATTTGCCTGTTACAGGGCAAAACCATCTTTTGATAAATGTCATTTGACAGTTTAAATTACACTCAAAGCCATTCTTGCAAGAGAAATAAAAGGTTAAGCTAAGTTCTGCTGTAGAGAAATAAATCAGTTCAACAAAATACTCCTTAATTTGTTTTAAATGAGGTTTTCATCATTTCAATCACACAAAAATTCATCTCTCCTCTTTTTTTTCCTTCCCTAAAAGCACAAGGTAAAATACACCTACCCAGACTTCTTTAAAATTATTATTATTTTTTAATTTTTAAATTAACTACACAATGTGCTAGGATTTTAAAAGGCATAGGAAACTTCTTCTATATAAATAATTTCTGGTTACCTATCCAGAGTCATGAGATTAAAACAATGATACGACTAAGAAACACACAGGGTAAAGTATTTAGTTTTCTCTGAGTCTTTAGGATCACTATAATTTAAGGAATATGAATAAAACCAACCAACCAACCAAGAAAAAAAACACACAAAAAAAAACCCAAAACCAAACCAAACCAACCAAACCAACACAAAAGCCCACTTAACTGCCAGAGTAATATGCACTTAAATTTTACATGTCTCAAAGTTTCTACCATCTACCCGCTGCTAGAGCAGCTTCATGTTTTCCAGTTCAGGTGATACCTGTTCATTAGATTGTTGTCTTTCAATGAAATTCAATAATCTAACATTAGGAAAGTAGGTAAAATTGAACCAAATGTTTTTCTAATTGTCTTAATGCAGAAAGACATGCCTTTCCCAAAGTACTAAACACAGAATATCTGAAATAATTTGCAAAAATGATAAATAACCTTCGTGGATTTACAAATTCTCAGAAATGAATACATTGCTTAAAGCTTATCTGCTTTTTATCAAAAAAGTAGCAAGATTTTTCTGAAGTCTTAGAGTTGGACTTTGAATTAAAAAAAAAAAAAGAAAACCAAACATTTCACAGCAAAGCCCAGATGTTTTCATGAGGCTTTTAGTTGCTGTTTTCAACAGTACAAAGATATCTTTAGGGAGGGAAGGTCTGTAGCATATGCATTCACATGGAAAACAGGATATTGTGAGATACCCGAGAAAGCTCCAAACAGGATATTGTGACATACCAGACACAGTTCTAAAACAGAGGAAAAAATGGGTTTGGAAACCATTTCTTGGTGCTTACCTTTAAATTTGGAATATCAGGGCCCCAAATACAAATGAAGAATTTTATAAAACTTGGTTATAACTCCTGTTCAGAGAGTTTGGAGCGACAGTGTCTAAAGAACCTACAGCAAAAGCATCAAAATCACATACCCTTTAAAAATTTGCATCAAAACATTTGTAAGTCTTTCAAGTCTCTTGGACATTTGCACAGTCCAGAAAATCCAGAACATCTGCTGCATATTGTCAGACCAGCGTAAAGCCACATTTCCACAGATCTGGTTAAACTTCCTGTGAATCTGCTTACACCTTCCAGTGAGTGCAAAAATTAACACTTCATAATGTGCCAAATAATCAAAGACCAAATATAAATTAATCTACTCAGAAATAATGCCTGTCATGATAATCACTCTCCCAAAACGCTGCAACAAATGCAATTGCGTATAAAGAGATACTAACGCACATTAATGAAATGGAAAGCAGAGTAACAGAAATGTGACTTATTTGCAATGGAGATTTTTGACATGTGAAATAGTTCAAGTAGCAAATGGCATACAAAAAAGTGCAGTCTCCGTCTAAAGGGAAACTAAAGCAGTGAAAGTCCATCAGATGTGCACGGGTTGTGATGCACACAACACAGATGAGCTCATCCTTGCTTGTTAATGTATTGGTTAAGAAGAAAACAACGCAAGGCAAGCAGCTCAGACAACACTTTGCAAACTTAGCTAGCAGGCTTGCCACAAACTTAATACAATAACATTCTATTTTTGGAGCAGAAATATCTCAAGCCTTTTTATGAAAAAGTTCAATTTGTGTGCTGGGAAGTTGATGAACTTTAAAACAATAATTCATAGCAATATGTATCTTCAGTTATTGTTTGAAATGCTGATTTAAAATACACATACTTGTTACAAGGTCTGATAGCAATCTGATCTATATTTTTCTAAATTAAGAACAAAATGCTTATCTGGCAACAGATACACTTTAGTTCACTGGCTTTGTCCTGAAAGCTTTACAAGAGAATATCTAAAAAGAGGAAGATGCTAGGAGGCACCAAGTATTTATTTATGACATAGGGTAAGGCTTAAAAATAGTAAGTTCAGTTCTATATAAGAAGTAATACACAACTCACAGATAAATGTTCTGCTGATTTTCTAAATGACTTATTGTGGATTCTGGAAGAAGAGTTCAACAAGCAGAAACAAAATGAAATAAAAGTACACTTCCGTTCCATGAATCGTGTTACTCAGATTTGGATAACAACCAAACCAACCAACCAACCAGAGAACAGGCTTAAAGATGTCTTATTAAAGAATGTCCATCTTCTCGTAACAGCTTTTAAGATCATATTTTTCGAGTATAACTTTTCTGAACAGGAAAAATGTGTCCATGCAACTAAACATAAAATTCCAATAAGCAGCTAAACAAATATGGAGATGTTGCCGCATTACCTGAATTCAGTGAAATTCAATGGAAGAAAAATTCTCTCAACAAAGAAAGGCAAAGTATAATGGCAAAAGGAATCTAAGAAACCATCTCCCATATAACACATGCAACGCAGCTGCTTAATAAAGGGGAAGGTTTTAAAAGCATCCTGCCTAAGGATGACAAACTGGGGTGGCCACAAAGCAACAATTTAAGGCATCAGATGGGCTTCATTATTGTTCAGAAGCAATAATAAATGTAGAAAAGGCAAATGTTTTGGTTATTTTTACACTGGCATAATGAAGGTAATGTATTTCACATTATTACTATTATTAATTATTAAGGAGAAGAAAGGCCAACTTGTGAATAGGCTTTTTGGTAACACGCTTTAATGTGCTGTTAGTTAGACATTGCAACCTCACAAATTCATCACTATTTAGGAAAACGTTGACTTGTGAAATTATGACATTAAAACATGATTCATTCTAGCCATTTCTGACTATGGATTAGGTGAAGGCTGACGCCCTGAGACAAATTTTCTGAAAACAGAAGCAAACCCATTTGCATTATATAAATCTAATTTATGAAGTTAATTAACTGAAATGAGTGACACTAGAAACAAGCACACAAAGGTCAAACTACAAGTATTTAACTGTTCTGTAAGACAGTATAGCAGTTGTTCTGGGTAACATGGACCACACAGAGTAATGGAAGGGCACAAAGTACATAACTTGCTCTGCCAGCAGGTGTTAGCCTTCAGCTACCACCATGTGCTACCCCTCAATCTACATCCTCCAGGAGAAGCAATTTTCTGCGCAGCACCACACAAAGTATACTGGAAGTCCAAATGGGTAAGTACTGCATTTCTTTGGTTTAGAGAAATCCCTTCATTTATGCCCCCGATGCATCTTGGTTGCACTGTGTTTCTCTTGCATTTACCATGTAACATTTTGATTCCAAGCAGTGTAATGCCTGCAGTCAGGCTAACAGGTCCCTGGGAGGATTACCAATTTTCCAGATCTTATCAGGATGCCATCCAGACACGCTTTTTGCTACAGCTCCTGGGAGATGGGACAAGTCTTAAGGCTCAAGGACACAAAAAAGAGCCCGAGCTGGGTGGCAACCTCAGAAGAGCCATTGGGAATTCCTAAAGTTGTTTCAGCACTTTCCTCTCCACCTCTTCTGTGGTCATTGAGGCAGGAATCTTTGTCCTCTTAAAGACGGTTGCTAAACATGCATTACTGTCCCCTTCTGACAGGCGTATTAAGAATATACATTCATTCATATACATTGTGTGTGTGTGTGTGTGTATATATATATATATATATATATAAAAACTCTGCAGCTTCTTGCTACTGATCCCATGCATTTATGTGCCAGTTGTTCAGTGTTTGGGAAAGAACGGTATCCTGGTATGTTTACAATGAGTCAAGTTCTACTTCTGCTCTGGATATCCTTTTCCCACACAGAATCCCGATTTGTTTTGGCAGTAATTCTATATACAAAATTTCATGGATTTATTATCATTACTTATCGGATATTAACTGCCCAGATGTAACAACTGCAACGTTCATTTTGCTGCAGGACGACTATTTAAATTACTGCCTGGTATGTCATTACCCCCAAAAAGCCTTCCCGGCCCCGCAGAAGATGAGGGTCAGGGGGTGCCGCAGAGCGACCAGAGCTCAGCGACTCTCAGGTCCCATCACCTCCAAGTCCGATTAAACTGGGAGTTGAAATGATTATATAACTCAAGGTATACATCCTTTCTATCCCTTGATGTGAAATAAAATATAATTTGTTAAAAGCAACGTAATGTAATTGCATGACCTTTTTCCTCAGTTTACAGGTCAGACTTTTGTTACTCGAGGATTTCACGAGCTTAGGGGGACAACGCAACACGTTCAATAGGCAAGAGGACATAAATCCGCTTTCTATTTATATTTGTCATAGCCCATAAATAAAATGCAACTCTGGTGGTTTTAGTGCCATTAATCTGAACATGCACTGGTGTCACAGTGCCTCTGAAGGGAGATCAAACAGAAATTACCAAACTTTGTCGTTCAGTAAACACAGTGACAGCACAATTTTTGCTGTAAAGATAAAAACTAAAACAAACTATAAAGATAAGAAATTTTTGATAGTAGTTTCTACTACACTATCCGTGGTAATGTTGTTTCAAATGCAGTGAAAAAGCATTTTCCCATGCTTAGGTGGTTTATGCCAGTATTTGATCAGCTGCCACTCATTTCCTCTCCTGGACTCCAGAATCACATTTCCAAGACCCAGAGAGCAGAATTGGCCCACAGAAATTCTCTCGCATCACTGACATTTGATTCAGGTTATGTATTGCTGATGAACAGTATGAGAAAGGAAAGCTATCCTTTTGATTGTTTCCACACTTGAAATCCAAATTAAAAACATTTAGCAGATTTAATTTATCCCTTAAGCAAGAATTTCATATGCAGATATACATATTTTGCACACTCACACGTCCATATAAATTAAAAATAATAAAAAGCCCTGAGCTATCAACATGCATTTTCAACCATTAACGCTAATCTTAATATAGAAAATTCTCCAACGCAAATTAAAAAAAAAAAAAAAAGTTCTGAATAATGCGATTCTGAATAATGAGCCCAACATCACAATTTTGAAGATCTGAAGCCGTGTAGTATCAAATCAAGTAATATTTTTGGGACCAGAGGCATGAGCAGGCTGCCTGCACAGTACGAGGGCCAGCTAACTCGGCTCGCAGCTGCTTTGCATCACCGCACCAGCACAGGCAAGCTGGAATGTGCACCCTTATGCCCTCCACATTCCTCTGCGCACACATACTCATTTTTCCATTTTCAGTCTTACTAAGAAATATTTTTTGAAAAACAATGTTAAAAAGGAAATGCTGCCCTTAGTTTTAATTCAAATATAAACCTAAAGATTTTTTTTTTTTTTTTTTTTTTTTTTGGGGGGGGGAGAGAAACTCACAGTAAAAGCTATTGTCATTTTTTCTCAAGGAGACTGAGGCCAAAAGCTGACATACTTTGTCAAATGCATAAT
Source organism: Columba livia (assembly GCF_036013475.1). Classification (NCBI taxonomy): domain Eukaryota; kingdom Metazoa; phylum Chordata; class Aves; order Columbiformes; family Columbidae; genus Columba; species Columba livia. The sequence continues at coordinate 19,975,795 of NC_088603.1, read as the reverse complement.
AAAATGAAAAATAACAGTAACCTGCACTACTGACTGGACTTTCTGTACAGAAGACAGCCATTCATTTCTACTGTTAACTAATTTCTGCAGTGGCAGGAAGGTGGAGTGGTTGAAAGGTGAAGGTGCTGGCCCACCAAGGCACGAGGAGTCCGAGGGAATTGCACGTGCAGCAAGTTAAGGAATGTGCTGGTTGTTTTTCCACCATCAGCACAGATACAAAAACTAGGACGGATTAAGAGTATCTACTTCAAGCTTGTAAGCTCAGGCTTTTTTTCTTGCATTTTATTCTGCCCTCCCCACCCCCCAAATAATTAATGAAAGCATTTATGATTTTATATGAATTTTGATTGAAAATGCACAGTAAATACTGCAGCATTTTCAGGAAATCTAGAAGAGACATCTCTACAAGAAAGGATTCGAGGAAAATAGGGTAAGCAAGCCACAGGTGTGTTCAGAAAAACTTACAAAGGCCTGTGGTCCAAACAAGTCAGCATTACCAACATCACCCCCAGAAGCAGCACTACTGATTATCCCCATTTTCCCTGCCCTTGCACCATCATTTTTCCTCTTGTGGCCTATTATACATGGGTGTGTGGTTGGTCATGTGATAACCAAAGCTAAAACACACGCCAAGCCTGCTGAAGAGGATTTTTGCTCATTTGGGTGATTTGTCCATCCTGCTGGCTGTGCAGGGGAGCGGAGGCAGCAGTGAAATCCTTCCTTCTGCATTTCCTTAACTTACAAAGTTTGGACTATGAGCTAAATCCCCTCAAGCTGGAAGAGCTGCCTGTAGCTTCAGATGCGATTATTACACTGGGAATAAAGGTTCATAAAAAACGCATTTTTGAAATTTAAATGAAGTTTTAACTTCAATACCTTGAAAAATGTATCATAAAATAAGAAATAACAGTAACCTGCACTAATGACTAGATTTCCTGCACCCAAAACAATTTTGACATTTGTTTCTGCTGCCAACATTTAAGTACTTAAAAAAAATAAAATCAGAGTTTGCTGAACTGCAAAAGCAGCTCTGGGTAACTAACTTGTTTTTCAAGTGCAGGCAGAATATTTTCTTCATTTCTGCTAACGGAGTTGAACAGACAGGTCATTCAGAGTTGAGAAACCAATTGGGAGTCAAAAAAGCAAAAAGATTTGTTTTCCTTTTCTGGTTCCCTAATTAAAAAAAGGTTATGGAAGATGAGGCCTAGTTTTGAAATCCTAAGGCATGTTTGTGAGTTGAACTGATTTTAGTTTTCAGATAATACTTCCTTTGTTTAAAAAAATATTACTATGTCAAGTATAAAACTTGGTTTGATTAACTTATTTTCCACTTTGTGTATCCCAGATATTTAAGGTTGTTTTATTTAACTCAGGGAAAAGAATGCTAGTTTAGTGCATTGCTTCGCAATTTATCAGATGGAGCTTGACAAAAGTGAATTAAAAAAGGATCTCTTGTTAAAAACAAACTCGTGCCTGCCAGCCCACGGTCAAGAATCTTCAGAGGAGATGGACACACAGAGGACCTTCCTACTTAGAAAAGCAGTACTCAGTTCATTAAATACAAATGTAAAACAGAATTAAAATCAGTTATATATTCACAAAAACGTCTTGCTCATAAATTTAAACTTCCATTAAATTTAAAGTTCTGCTTTAAAATTCACTATAGTTTTCTGCCTCAGCTCTACAGGTTCACTTGAGGAGTGCCTTGTTTCATATATTTTTGTCTCCTGCTACCTTTTGGACTCTCAGTGGATGAGATTTCTCCAGTTCCCAAGAGAATGTTATCTATTCACAGCAAGAATATGTACAATTAAATAATCTTGAAGGCTTGGCTGAGAACTGCTATGACTAAGCCTCAGCAAAACTGAAAAAGTATACATTCTGGAAAAGAAAAGCAATTAGATTTCTTTTTAAGTCTTAAAATACGGTCATTTTCTAACTCAAGCCTGTAAAATAAGTCTTCAATATTTACACATTTTTCCCAGGGAAATTTACTGTCTCAATATAAAAGAAAACTCCTACCAAGTTTTGCATTATTCATCAAATGTAAGACAGAGGTATCTATCTTGGACAGCTAGATACAAGAAATGCAAAAACAAAACCAAAAACTTTTACTCCAATGACTCTAAGTATAATAAGAAAAAATTAAGACTGGGTTTGTAGAACTTCAAAGTTTGAAGCAATTAATAAATGCTGAAGTGCACCCTCTCTCTGCCTAAGCTTATAGTTACAGTTACGTATGACCTTCAGATCAATAAGCTCTTCATCAGCCAGCAAACTTTACATCACAAGCTCTGAAATTTGATTTCAAACAGCAGCAAAACTAAGAACTCTGCTGAACTTTTTGTTAGGAAGATTATCTTTCCAATGCTCATCTCTGTTTTTCTTCCTTAGACTGAATACTTCTTTGCAAGCTTCAAACACAGGAAAGCTGCCAGTGGTGTAATAATGTTTCTTGTCCTCAGGCTTTCTGTATTGTCTCCCTCCCACTTTTACTGTCTAGGAGTAGATAAGCCCAGAAGGCAAGACAGATCAACTAAAGCCAGTTTTCAGGAGAGCTGCACTTGGCACAACATGAGGAATATGTTGTTATTCTAGGGTCATACTCTCCAGGGGAAAAAGAAAAAAAGGAAGGGGGGGTGAAAGGAGGTTAAAAAGAAATGTTTCAGACTACAACATGTAAACTCAGTGGGATAAAGATGACTCATATGGCCCTGGCTGGTTCAAATGACCTCAAATACTAACACAGATACCTAAGAAAAAACTAAATACACGTTCTAAAAATAACATACCACCTACTTGCTAGTGCTAAAAACAGCCTCATAATAATCTTTGCTGAAACACTGAATGATGGATAAACAGATGCTGTTGTACTGTGATCACTCTAACCATAGCAGTGAAAGTGCCGACCAGACCCAGAGCTGAAAGACCTAGAAGCAAGAACTAACATTTTGTTCCACTTTTGTACACCACCTAGGAGAGGAGAAGTCGTGCATTTCCCCCAAGACAAGGGCCACTGAGCATCACCTCCAGTGCAAATGTCATGGCATAAGCTCTAGAGGGACCAATGTATAGGTTTACACAAAGAACTGAGATAACACGCTGCATTCTCCTATTATTCCACTTTGGTTTACCATCTGGAAACTATTAGCTTTATCCAGGTCATAATGAAGTTAGAGGTCGTTTTGCACTTGAAAAGTGTCACCAGTAAACCACTAATTTATGATAGCAAAAAACTGCACTTTTGCCACTGTAGCTTATTTCATCTCACGGGAGCTGGAGACTTGGTACAAGTTGTTTTGGAAAGAGTATGGTTTCACAAGCAAATTGAAAACACATAGTCAAAGTTTTCAAACTGAAGTAGCATTAATTGATGTTGAGATCTCTTTCCTATGAAAAGTCTGTCAGTTACAGTCAAAATAAACACCCACAACAGATATTAGACAAATACTTCTGTAAATAAGTTAGTATTAAGTGATGAATTTACTGTTGACTAGTGGTACTACCCTGCAAGTCAATAATCTTGTTTTCCTTTAAAATATAGAGGTCTTACAGCCTAAGGAAAGTATTAAAAAGCCTGTGACATAAACCAGGAACAACTTTAACTTTAGAAAGTATGAATTTTGGTATTTAAAGAATCTCTTGATAGAACAAATGCTGGAAAGAGTGTTATATTAAAACCACTGTTGTCCAGCTTCCCTTTCAGAACCTCTAAGACACAAACTGTCACCAGGTGAAAGGTTTGTTTGTTGTTTTTGAAAAAAGGAACCATTTGCTAAAACTAACATCACTGCAATAATCTCTCTTTCAGCTCTTGAGACCATCTCAGCACACCAGACATTTGAACTCTGGTTCAATGAGTGCTCCAGAGAAAAAGTCCAGACCAAGAGAGGGACTTAATGCTCTGCTCAGAGAGAGGGAGAAGAAATGCATTTCCAGTAAAATTACTGAGATGCTCATTTGACTCTTTAAAGCATATACCCCATCTTTATGTAATTTTTTTTTTGGTAGTAGTAGATTCTTCGAAAGGAGAGCGCTTAAAGAAAAAATGTTTCTGAGTTCACAAATTACTGTATTGTTTTGTAGAAGCTAGAGAAATTACAAGTGTAATTTATCCTTAAAACATCCACTTCACTGTTAACACTTTAAAAGTATATTGAAAGCATTTGGTTCAATAAAGAGGAAAATAATATCTAAAACATTAAGTAAATTGTTTCAAAGAAATTTATATAACTTGTTTTTTACATTACTAAGAGTTACAGATTGCCTTATTTCCTTACACTAATGTATCTGAATAGGAGGCTGAATTTGGCCATGTGCTTTTGACCAGTGCGCTTAAGTATCCTGCTTACATTAACATCTGGCAAGCAGCAAAACCCAAAGCAAACATGGTGTTCACTAGCTGAGATAAGGGGACTTCCAAAGCAGTTTACTTGTATGTTTTTACTAAAAAAGAAACATCTCACTCTCAAAACAACCAGGAGACACTTCACTATCGTCTGGGAACCTTTCAGAGTTCTTGTTGTTTCACTTGCTATCAAACAGTTCCCATTCACAAGCGTAAATATAATCGAAGATCCAACCTGCTGGAGGCTGTTAACCAGCTCACATTTAGACCTGGAGCAAGAACCATCTGAAGTGTTCATCCCATGGTGTCACCAGCCTCTTAACCTCTTCTCAGTCCATTCTAATTGAAATCAGCTTTTAGTAACCCTGGATTTACAGGAAATGCAGCAGACACCTAAGTACTTCTCACTTGCTTCACTTTCCTTCTTCCATCTTCCTTCAGCAAACTTTGGTCTTCCCCAGAGAGAAATAACATTGACTGAAGGATTTAACTTTAGGCTGCCCTAAGATTTGAGGCAATCATTGAAGTTGTAAATAGTTTTTGCAACTATTAATAAAGCATCAGAGCAGCAATACTGACACAGAGCAGAATTCAACTGACTATGGAAATAGCAAGAGCTGAAGCATAAGGTTCAGCTGCACTCATCGTGATGGAGATACAGGCAACAACAAAGCGAGTCCAGACTGATCTTGTCAAAGTCAAGTGTTTAAAACAGGCCATAAGATAATGCCCTTAAAACACCTCTTTCTCTGCATTAATTCCAAGCGGATCTGAGGGTGACTAGTTTGGCTCTAGACATCTGCTAGTGTAGAGGCAGGACGGATTTCACTTGTCGTTCATTTGCTACTCTGCTAATCAAATATTTGCAAAGCACCTGCTACTGGGAACTATTATGTAGTATGAACAATTTTGGGGGACTGAGGATAAAGACTCATATACAAAATACAATCTGCCTCACAGAGAATATAAATACAGATAGTCGCACAAGCAAATAGCAAAGAGCACATGAAGAGTTTTAAGAGAAAAAACCCAAACCATCAGTGATGGCAAGACATACAAGAAGCAGAAGGCCTGGGAGCAGCTGCTCCATTTGCGAGAACCAAACCTGTGCAAGCACTTTGAACTAGTAGTAACGCAGCCTGAGGAGCCAGAAGATAAGGAAGAAGAAGATAAAAAATACAAACCCTCAGTTTTGGTTTCTTAATTTGATGAAACATTTATACATAAGCATGTGTCTTGTCAACACACTTCAAGATGAAATATGCAGCGTTACTGACAGAAGATACTTTCCTTGACCTAAGTCTACATCTGAATTATCAGTCGTTTACACCGTAACTGGTCTGAGATTTGTTCTCTTTTTAAATCAGTGTATTATGTTTTCCAAACATTTTTCTGATGTTTTAAAATTGTACTTTACAACCAGCCACAGACTGTTATCTGGTTTTTAATAAAAGGACAGGTAGGGAAAGGCAAAATAAGTCATAAAAGCTGAAATAATCCTAGACTGGAAAGAGCAACTAGGAAACACAAATATACCACCAAAAATATTTGTTCATTTCTGAAGTCTTAACCATCCCAAAAGACTTTACACCTTCTGTGAGTTGAGTCTAAGTCTTTGATTAGTATTACTGATAACTGATAATTATTACCACATATTGTTCCCATGCAAAATATTTTATATTTCATGCACTAATTCACACATACTTCAACTGTAATTTTAGAAGAGCTCCCAAATGTTTTAAATATAAAATCCTGGATGCACTATTTAATGTATAATCACACGAACTTCAATTGAGTGAGATTTTTATGTTCATTAGTTAGAAAAGCTGAGTTACAAAAAATGAAGAGTGCTGCCATTCAAGTAGAAGCCATGCTTTTCTTATGTCACTGTCTGAATGAAACTGCTTATTTGTAGCAGGAGCATTATCCATGAGAAATGGTTAATGAACTGAAGGAACTTAACCATACCTTTAGGAAGGGTTTGACAGGACTTAGATCAATTCTTACAAAAAGCAACACATGTATATCCTAAGAGCACAGAGGCAAAAACCTGCTGCCACATTTACAAGGAGCCATTTAGCCATGTGGTGATGAACAGCAACCTGGAAAGCAGGCCTATGCTAAAAATAACCACTGTTTTCTTTTTCTGGAAAAATCAAAACATGCTCAGCCTCCAGAGGCAGAAATTTCTACTAACAGAAAAGGAAGTATGCAACAATGATAAAGTTCTAAAGATAATTCCTATGTGCAATGTAAATAATTAACTGATCACAGGCTGGATTTGCTCTTTGAGAATACCAGAGCAATCCCAGGAGAAACTTCTGTTAACAATGTGTGGTCATTCACCTCTCAGTGTCAGAGCTCCAGTAAAAACCTCTGCTTCCAGGCAAAGCAGGACTTCAGCCCAAACACCTTGATTTCCTTCCCCTCCACCTCGCTCTGCAGGGAGCCTCAGACTGCCTGGGATGTATAAATACATGGTTGTGAACATTATCAAGATGAGTGAGCGATTACTATGAAAAGCATGTAAAAGTTTACAGTCAAAAGAAAGATTCCTTGCAAACACTTTTTAGCATTCGAGAACTGGGACTCATCTTGATGGTGTGCCTTTTCCAAATGCATGCCAGGGTCCCTTCCAAAATAATCCCTTGGTTTTCTGCTGCTGAACTACCAGTAACCAAGAACTCAGAACAGATTAAACTAGTGTCACAGCGTGTGGGGGTTTTTTGTTTCAGTTTGTTTGTTTGGGTTTTTTGGGGGGGTAGCCTCCCCCTCTCTCTTAAATGCCACACCAAGACACTGGATTACAGATAAAACAAGCCAACAGACCAAATCCTTTAAGACAGAATGAAAAGAACAAAATAATGGTTTTATCTAGTAGGAAAAAAGGTCACTGTTTTTTCACTACAGAATTTATGATGATGTCAATATTCTGTTTCATGACAAAGTAATACTGTATGAAATGTACAATGCAGGACAGATATTTTAAAGACAAGATGTTAGAAGCAAAGGTTGTCTTTGGCTGGAGTCTGAAGTTAGGTGCTCGGGCACACAGCAGTGATGAAGACACTCGTAGTGCTTCTTGAGTTTGACGTAACTATACCCGTAAGTGTCTCAACCAAAATGTAGCAGACTCCGGTGTCTCCTGATACCAGACAGGATGCACAGTCATCATGTTACAAGCTCCTGCTCAGGTTCACAAGCTAGACTGTCCTTTCATCCCAAAGGCAGATCAAAAACATCTGCAATGATGTCTATGGAACTGCCTCATAAACCAACTGAAATATAAAGGTGAATCAGACTCCTGGTGTTTGTCTTCCCTGTATCCAAGAGAATAAGGCCTAAGCTGCAGCATTTGAGCTACGGTAAATTAATGGAAATTCCCACTGACATTGACAAGTTAACAGGAAGTCAAGAACTGTAGAAAGAAACTAAATGAAGGAGAGAGAAACTCAGTGGTAGGAAGGAAGAAGGCCAAAAAACTCCAGGTAACACCCTGTGTATCAGCATGATGCTCAACGTAAAACATCTATTTTTGGAGTCACAAGTCACACATCACCTGCCCAAATATCTTTGTAGTTATGCATGTTTCTAAATAAGTAAAGCAACAGAAGAAGTTTACCTGTACCTTTCATACACAGTGACTGGAAAGAAAATGAAAGAAGACTGACCAATAATATGAGTAAAATGGTAATTCTGCATTGTAAGTGAAACACTGCAAATTCATCGGAAAAGAGCATTATTCTTGTTCCAATCTTTCCTGTCTCAAATCTTGTTATTGCAAAGAAGAGCTAAGTCATCTACTTCCTGAATCTAATTTAACTCCTTTTCTATAAACTGAACAACAAAAATCAGTAAGATGAGATGGCAAAGAGTTCTCAAAATGGACTTCCATTTTTTCCCAAAAACCATTTCCACACAAGTAATTTGTTGTACCTAAAGTCAAGGCAGTTTCTTGGTCCTGTGTTAACTAAGGTGGGGACATGCAAACAGCCCGTATGGATCTGGTGCACCCCCACTCTGTGCCTCTCCCGTCCCCCCACCTCCACCCCAGCCAGTCCCCAGCAGCCGCTTTGCTCTTGCTGAGCCACAGGGACAACTGCTGTGGTTTCTCCTTCTCCTTGTAGTGAATCAGCAGGCTGCAGTGGCTCACCGCTGTGCCACATCAGCACCGAAGCCTGCACAAGAGAGTGGGACGGGGTGATATATGGCAGGATAGCAAGCAGGACATTAAGCACGATGTTATACTGTTTACGGTATTTCACCCTGAGCAGTCCACAGCAAAACCCTTCAGTAATCCTTCTGCCCATATCAAGGCTTTTTGTTCGTTTATTTCTGGTGTCAAGCCGTCAGCTGGATCTAAACAACTAGTGTGTTGCCTCAAATTGAAGGGAACTTTCTCAGGAGACTGATGGGACAGGACTGTGACAGTCTAATTTGCTGGACCATGGTTATAAATAAGCAAATGACATAGCACATGTCACATAATTTTCTCAAGCTCCAGAAGCTTGCTGAAATGTACTTATAGGTTTCAAACACTGAATTAATAAAATTAATCTCATACTGTCCTGACAATTTTACCTGGAACAAAATGCTAGCAATAGGTTCTAGTACCTGATTATTCTGAGATAGCTCCGGATAACAAGGAAACACAAGGATGCTTTTCCTCTACATTAAAAAAACCAGCACCAAACAAAAATAAAGTTTGCACCAAATCACTCAATAACCTGATTAAACAGACTATTTGGTGCTTTACATAGGTTATATTCAATTTTTGCTTTACCTCTTTAGATAAGTTATGTTTATTTGAGAAGACACAAAATAAAAATCTTTGTGAACCACCACTTTTACCGGTTGTTACTAACTCATGTAGTAACTCTTATTTTACTACCTGCTGTGCAACCATAATGCGTAATTAGTACTAGGAAAATCACATTTTTTAAACAGTTATGCCTCACTGCCTGATAGGAAGTTCACTGTTTTAAGTGTAACATCAAACAGTATGGAACTGCAGACTCTTGAATAGTAAGCTACCCCATTTCCCTGAAAAACACAAGGAAATCAGGGAGTTTCATGAAAAATCCTACATTTAATTATAGCACTAATCCTTCAGAAAGTTTAAAATCATGTCTAAAAGTAGCACCCCTAACATGAAAATATAAAATGTCTTAAAAGCCCCCCAGCTGGCTCAGACCCTATAAATCACTCCAAAGCAGGTCTTCAACAACATATGGAAACAAAAGGCAAGTTTTTCAGGTTTACTCCAGCAACAGTTGGGAAGCAAGTCGCAAAGCTGAGAACAATTGGGCAAGTAATTCTGACCTTAACAGACCTGAAATTTTACTTAGGTTTAGACAGATCCAGTAGGAGCTCACATAGGAATATATGGAATTAGTCCATGCAGGCACAACAGCAAAACTCTGCCCACTCAGAGCCCCACCCAAGCTACAAAACCCACCCCAGGAGCTATAAAGCTTGCACTCCGAGTAAGCACAGAAGTACAGATTGCTCCTGCAGTTACACTACTAGGAGTAGCAACAGATGAGTCCAAGTTACTAACACGCTGCCAACCAGAATGCAGATGTACCGATGTCCATAACTGTATGAGAAATCCCCAACCACCAAGCAAGGAGAAGTCTTTGGGCTGGATGCTATCTTCCATTGATGGGGTAATCTCAAAGCAAAGAGAACTAGGACAATAAGTCCTAGTCTGCCTTCTACTATTGACATTTCATTATTTTAGCACATTAAAAGAACACAACTTGAGAACTTGAAACTACACAACAGTTTTTTTTCTCACAATAAATACTTAGCAAACGGATATAAGAAACTTGTAGTGGACTTTTCTAACAAGTAATTTTATTCTCACTTAATTCAGTCCTGTTTTATCTTTTCAACAGGAGTTTCTTTGGTATACAAGTAGTATAAAATTTTTTGGAGATCAGTGAAAAAATTAGCATGAATTCAAAATCAACTTCTTTTTTTTTTGAGAATGGCTAGAAAAGATAACAAGCTTGTTTGTGCAACCCTACCAGAGCACACTGGCACATTCTGCCATCACCTGACTTTCACACATCCCTACTGCAGGCTTCAAGAACTATAGGGTGCTTCAGCAAAACACCTGCAATGGCTGAAACAAAGGTTTAAGGACTTTTTATTAAAAAAGGAACAAATGCCATGATTTACTGATTATCCCAAAGATTTCAAAGTAATAAAGAGAAACCTAAAAATATGAATAGTAAAAATCACACCTGAAAATACTCTTCCTGCATCCTTACCTACAGATGGGAACTAGAGTGGACATACTGGAGGACTGTAGAGGTTGATTGTATTTAGTTCGGTATACTCTTTCAACCAGTGCCTGATAGGAAACAGGAGATGTAGAAAACCTGTATTTACAGCTTTTAATACATTAACATTGAAGCACAGTTTACAAACATCTGAACAGGCAATATAACAAAATATTGCAGACCTGTTTTTTGTCCTGTCTTACCAATTTCCTGTTAAATAAAATTAGTATAGCTTCTGAAAATCCTTCACACAATTTCTGTTTGATAAGGAAAAATAGGCACATCAAATGCAAGAGTTTGACTGTTCAGTTAATACTAATAATTTCTTCCACATGGAGGAAATTCCTTTATTCCTTCCTGAAACCTCATCACCACTGTGGCTGGGTATCCCAGGCTTTTCAGAGCTCCCCCCATCCCACCACCCTGCAGGTGAGTTACCTGGGAGCACAACACAACACAACACACCAGCAGTCACCCTCAACGTCAGAGAAGTTATGGACTATTTACAGTTTGACTGAACTTTTTTTCTTTGAGGGGAGAAAGCACCATTTTCCAGATCTCTACGTTGCTACGGGTGAGATGGCTATTCCTCCTACAGTACTGGTGGCAAGGAAAACACAGCAGCTTGTGCAGCTTGTGTGAGGCTGCTGGAATTTGCCACCAAGCACTGCAAGCTGCTGGAATTTCTCTGGAAACCACTGCCACTTGCCTTTCCACTCTCTTGCAGCTAGTCCAGGTACAGCAAGGAAGTGAATCACGACAAGGACAATGACAATGTTCAGAAATTACCTTAGAAAGAGGCAGTGACTTTTTTTAAAAGCATCAGAGATGAGCGTAGGCTCACAGAAGCAGACTATGGTGGCCCGATCAGCTCCTGCATGATGCCAGAACAATAAGGGGCATTTTCCCTCCCCTCGGTACGATCCTGAGCTGTGGAGATCACACACTACCACAGGAATCCCTGTTCTGTTTCACGCCAACTTTCATCAGCTACCAGTATGATAGAAATCAAAGGATGCATTTAATTGCTAACCACTTGTCAGATCAGCTGTAGATGCTTCTCTGACAAGGGTGCACATAATTTAAAAGATAACGCAACAGGAATTACTTGGTATTTCTTAGAGAGATGAATGTACTCGTGTAGGATTTTTTTTCACTGACATTACTGAACTTGCTGTTTTTGTTACATCCTTCTACCCATAAAAACAGAGGTGCATTTTGTGTGCTCTGGTGCTTGATCAAACCACCACATATTCTAAACACTTCCATGGAAAAAATACAGCACATTACCATTTTAAGGAGCCTTGCCTGTTTTTCTTTAAAACTTTAGAGCTCACTAGCAGCTCACAGCAATATTCATATGCTCCAGCATTCCACCTTTTATCCCTGGACACTCCGCTTATGCTCTGCAACCAGATGGCTACAGAAATCCTTTTACCTGTTATTTGTATCAAATAAAGGAAGCAATTTTTACACTGTGATACAAGCATATGGAAGAGTAGCGATAGGTGACAAGAAACCGAGAGGCTTGAAACTCCTGAGGTCTACCTGTAGTGAATGATAACTCCATGTTATCTCAAATGTTTCACAGACTATAAAGAAGGGAAAACCTTATGGATGGTTATTCAGAACAAGGTAAAAAGATTCAGCTCTCAAGGAATGGCACAACTCCCGTTACAATGCAAACTACCACTACTGAGAGGTCTTTCTCAGGAAAGCAAATTTACTCCTGAAACACCTGCTGTCAGTAATGGGAACAGTATCCTTTTTCAATTACATTCTCTTTCTCAACACACATTATTTTCTGGCAGAATGTGGACTAAATGGATCTTTGGGAATTGGCAGTTTTCATCTTGGAGCTCTGAACTGCCTTTACTCAGTTACTTCATTGCTGATAAAACCCAACTCATTTGGGCTCGCAGAACTCTAAGGTTAATAAGTAAGTTTTCAATCTTTGAAGACAATATAAATGAACATCTATTGCATACATATGGAAGCAAAACTACTATAATTTTTAAGAAAATGAAAAGGGAGGATTAAGGCCACACAAATGTATAAATAATGCAGGGAAGGAGAAAAAGGTGGGGAAGCACAAACTTGTGTCTCCCTCACTGCATCTCATAATCTATCAGGAGACATATGGTGAGTAAGGGGGAAAAAGGAAGAAAGGTATTTACAGAAGGAACAAGACCCATCACTTTTGCTTTTTTCTGGTACAAACTATTGTATAAATGTAGCAGCAAACTTCAGGCAAACAGATGAACAGTCTGATTTTTTTCTGACTTCACAAAGAAAGAAAAACTTTTAAATACTTCACTGATAAAGCTTCATAAGGAGGGAGAAAGCAGCACAGATAACATCATTACTGTGATACACCATTTGGTTAATTAGCATTTTTAACCACTAAGGAAACAGTAAAAATGGGAATTGTGTGCTGTTGCAAGCACAGAGAGCCACACAGTAAGTTTTTTCTCAGGTGTTTGTTGCTAAGCAATCTCTATCACTGACATGCTTTAAAAAGCATGAGAAAACCTTATCATACACATAATTCAGAAGCAGCCACAATCGAGTATAAGAACAATTATTAACATCCTTTTTTGATTATAATAGATATTTAAGATAGAGAGCATAAATTCAATTCATTACCAACATGAGCAAAGACTGCAAATTGACCTACTCACTGAGGTAGGTCATGTGTGTAAAGACACTTGATTAAGGAAAGTCTGGGCAGCCAGCTTCTCATCTGGCAACAGCTCCTTTTCTGAAGGTGCTTAAAGGGACAGACTGGGATGGGAGGAAGGGATGTGATCTGTAGCACAAATCTGAAATATTCGACTGTGATCCCATGCACGCTGTCATGGCAGCATCAATTCCTGCTGCAGAACCTGCGCTATTTACTACAGAAACAAATGGACAGCATCCACCGGCAGTAACTGATGTTCCATTCCAGCTCCATCAGACTTCAAGACTCAAACTTTCACTCTGAACTTAGCATTCCCTATGTTTTTCAGTTTCTGCAGAAGCTTGTGAACAAATCACTATATTCCAAAAAAACAATTAACTTATTGAGTAAAGGTTATGCTACAGCTGGCTCACTATTGTTTCCTCTGTGGCCTCAATATTTAGGGTTTAAAATAAGATTTCAATGGAAATTATTGTCAGTTTGAATTCTTTAATGAAAAGCTTCAATTGCCTCCTTGCACAAGGAGGCTTTTTCATTGTGACTGGATCTGTACTAGCCTTTCCCATCTCGAGAGGAACACGGTGTCATTAACTGTCACACACAGCGCTCCCAGGCTGCATAAACACTGTCAGGCTTGTCCAGTTTCTGCTCTTTATCCATCATTACAGAAGCAATTGTAGGACCTAGACTAATTTATGTGTTAAAATATTTAAGTGCTGTTCTGTAAACTAAATTTCTTCCAATTATCCTATCACAGAAATATTTTTTCTAAACCTTCATTACTTGCAAAAAACATTAATAAAAAGATTCATGATAAAGCTGTTACTGTTATTACGATCTGTTTAAAATTCCTACAATATTATTTTAATCTGAATTGTCCAACTGTAAGAAAAATGTGAAGATCAACTTTAATGGTGCAAAAACATGCACTATGAACACTCAGGAACAAAATTAGATTAATGCTGCAAGGGCAACCACACAGAATTGTAATCCTACAGTCCAAGATGGCAAATTCCAGTGTAAAGTGATTACAATCCTAAATAGAAACACAGTACAGTCTGACCCTTTTCTGCTTACACGAGAACAACTCCCACAATCCAAACTGAGTCAGATGTTGCCATAAGAAGTGCACTGCATGGACAAGAATTTTGCAGTAAAATTCAGCTGAGAAAATAGAATATGACGCTGTGTTTACGATGTAAAATTTCTATTCGGAAACACCTGGTCAATGAGCACTGCCAAAATGACTTAAACCTTGTGCTTTTTAGGTTATGGTGTGTGTGGATTAAAACGCACAGCTTATGGGAATCTAAAATATGAAACCCCGCCATCACTAAGTAGTTTGCACCAGTTCCTTCCCCCTAGACTAAGTGGCTAAACTTGGGCTTGTACAGCAGCAGACTGACCTGACCTGGTTAGCAAAGTCCAGCTTCACCTGTCAAACAAACATCTGTACTGAATAATCATTGCATGAGCATGAATTCTCCTTCAGAGGCTGCAAGTCTTCAGCCTGTTCCGGGTAGTTTGATAAACCAGCTCTGGTCTTTCAGATTTTTTAATAAAAGTGCTTTATTAATAGAAGGAAGTGGAAAGTAAAACTTCTCTAATCAATTTCCACAGGGTTGTACAGAACAATGTCCAGTGCTTTTGTGAGAGGACTTTGGGGTTTTTTTTTCCCTTCTCCTTTCTCCCTTAAAGTGATGAAAAACAAATAAAAATTAGCTATGTTCATAAACCATATTTACATACTTACAATTCCACTATAGTAAAATTAACATTTTTGGTTCCACAGAAGTATTAAATATTAAGTCTTTGCTTACAGGAAGAAGACCAAGTTATTTCCTAGGAAGAGGTACAGCTTTCCTTTCTCCCTGTCCTTACATGTGGTCATATAGTGTCTTGGAAATGCAGGTCCACAGTCAGTGTTTGCTCACTGGCCCTTCAACAACCAATCCTTGCTCTCCTCCCCTGCAAATTAAAGCACATCTCTTTTCTTGGAGGTTGAATGTTTTAGAAGCTTCTGTACCCGCTCTAATTATTTTACAGCTTAATGTGGCAGCTTCACAAGCCAGTACCTCTGGTGTGTCTTTATTCTGCCACTTGGTGTTTATCACTGCTTTCAGTAGGCTGGTGTGATGCTGCAGCCACAGGGACAGACACGTACCACTTAGAGAGGATGCAAAAGCCCTCAAATGCTTTACTGCAAATTGTTCTCCAGAGATCTTTCAGAACTAACATACTCAGGCAACAACTTAGATGCTTTTAACCTCAGTCTTATCCTCAGCTCATCATCACAAATGCTGCTAAGACAAATTCTGAAAGTTCAAGAAGATTCACCGGGAGCATTAGAATAGCCCATCCCTAGATGAGGATGGCAGACAGATGCAACATGAAGGAAGAGAGTCATGAATACTTACAATGTGTTATCAGTAGGAGTATCTTAACAAGGCCCAGAGGAAATCTTAGCCTCTCCCACAGGACACATATTTCCTTGCAGTAAGTACTATCAGCATGATAAAGAACCTAAAATGTAACACGATTTCATTTTTTGTGTAATAAAGCCCACAGAATTCTTATATATCCTCCCACATACCTACCTCCCTGCTTGAAGAAAGCTAGATTTCACAAGGTACTTGATACTACTTTTCCCTCCACAAGGGTGGGGGTCTCTTAACCCACTTTTAACAAACTTAAATTTCCCTGCCAACTTCAGCTGTCAACAATAATGAATTAGAAACAAGTTATATATTCACCATCTCCCAGAAAGCTTCTGTAGGGAAATGAGCACCACATAGCCCAGCACAAGGTTTTACAGGAACAATAAGATTAAAAGAAAGAAAAAAAAAAAAAAAAAGGCAAATTGATTTGATGCTTTCACACTCTTAGATTTCAGTTGCTCACTCAATTGCCACACAATCCCAAGTACAAAGATATTGTGTCTGCCACATGGTTTTGCCATAGAGGGAAACCAACTTGTCCTCCTGAAATTTTGGGGATTCCTGACTGGTGATGAAAACTGAATCTTAGGCTGATTTTTTTATATCCTTTAGGAGTCACTAATTGATACCGGGTGGTCCTTTGTCTCAAAATCACTTCAACTTCAGTGTCTGCAGGCGTCAGGTCCGGCTGGATGCTCGTGATCCCGTTCCCCTCCCCAGCCAGACAGCGGAGGAGAGCACACGGGTACTGTGCTGCAGCTTCAGCACTGCCCTGGTGCTGGGATGCCGCGGGCCTTCATTTTAGCCTTTTGGTCTTGATACAAACACCACATTCCTCACAACTTGCAGCTAGGAATAGTGTCGTTGGCCTTTTTTTTAACCCTTTATTCTGTGGTTTTCCATGATCCTTACCCCACACATAGAAATTCATACTGCATTTGTATCAATCTTAATGCTTCCGTTACAAAACTCTACAGCTTTTTCAGATGACCACAGTGCTCAGGCCTAGATGAGCTCAAGCTTTTCTGTGGTCTAGTTCTGCTACAGGAAGGAGACAGAAAACACAAAACACCTTGGTTTTTTTCCTTTTGCCTCTGCATCTAAATCCCTGATAGCATATATACAGCATTTCAATCTGAAAACCATTTATGGGATATCACAAATAACCATCTGAAGTTTTGAAGCTCGTTATTCAGTAATAAAGCAGCAACAGATCAGAGGAAGAGCCTGTTTCAGAACAGAACACTTCTGTTAGGTAAAGCAAAATTGAAAACAAAACAAAAAAAGGACCACAGGTATAACATGAAGGGATGCATTGCATACGTCAAAAATCCCTTGATTTATATAATGCATATTAATCTTAATGCTTGAGCTTTAACTATTTTTTTCATTTACCAGTGACTAAATATACTCTCTACTTTTTTTAAATTATTATTATTTTTTTTTTGCTATGTTATATCGTGCATGCAGGTACGCACATAAACCTGTGGAAAACAGAAATTAAAGACCTCCTTGGCCTTTCAAAATATTAGAAAATGCCAGTTGACAATTACTCACAAAAATCCCAGCTTTTTCATTAAGAATTTCTATAGCATACTGAAAGAAGTTTAAAAATAGATAACAGCTAAAGAAGACTGCTTAAATAGTCTTGACTATAATGATTCTAGCAAAGCTGATTTTTTACTTATATGTGCTTTGCCATCCAACCAGATTACTTTTAATCACCATCTTTCAAGATTTTTGAGGTAGCATATTTCACTGTCTCATACCTCAGTTTTATTCATGTGTGGACCAAGAAAGAAAAAACTCTCAAAACTTTAAAATATCTACTTAAATAAGCTTAATTAAAAATAAAAAAGTCCTCTCAACAGCTACAAAACAGGCCTCTGCCAAGCAAAGCTAATTTTAACAGTCTAAAGTTTGGGCCACGGTAGTTACTGTAAACGAGCTCTTATTCCAGTTTAGTACTCTGATCTCTAAAATCTGAAGAAATAAGCATATTATACCTTCATATTTCCACTACTGTAGATATTGGCATTAACACTTTCAAGTTTAGAAAAAGACTGTGCCTGTGTTGCCTATTCACACAATGGATCGCTAAAACCCACATTTTAAAAGGGGCTTTAATTATATCATTTAAGAGATGATGGCTTGTTTGAGTAACTGGACTGAGGTGGAGGCATTAGGTGATGCCTTCATTGACATCTCCTTCTAAATAGAAGACTGTGTTCTCCAAAAATTATTATTTTTACAACTCTAGGCCAATCTGTTGTGGGATGTTTCTGGTGTTTTGTTTTTGTTTGTGTTTTTTGTTTGTTTGTTGTTGTTGCTTTGTTTGTTTGCTTGGGTGTTTCATTTGCGTTTTTTGCTTGTTTGGGGTTTTTTGTTGGTTTTGTTTTGTTTTTTTAACTCTTCAGCCATATACATCACCTCTTGAAGCACCAGGAGAAACCCCCATGCCTGGGGAGATCTGGTGAGTACCAGGTCTGGAGAGGCTGGAGCAAAGAACCCACCCCCCAAAGGTGGGTGGCAGCCCAGGGGGATGCACAGCAGGATTGTACCTTTGCATCTCTGCTTTAAATAAAGCAAAGGCACGTCCAAGCCACGCTTTGCTTTTACAGTCCAAACTCGAGGTCCAGACGAAGCTGCTAATTGTCTGTTTGGCAGCAGAGTGATATCTGGGATGAGAAGGTAGTGCCAGGAATCATTTTTACATTGAGAGAGAAGGAAAAGCAAGTCCCTTGTGTTCCCAAACCCATCAGCAAATGAGCAGAGTGAGAACGAAAACTCCATTAGGATCAGTTAGTCTTATTGATCTCACTGGAAGCTGGATAAAACCTTAGATCTCTGATTTCTTCCATGCTTCAGTCAAACCATGGCTTGTTCTATTTGGAAGCCACCTTCTCATAGGAATCACTATTTCGCTGTCATTTCTGTTCTCACTGTAATTATATGTAAAAATGGTGAACGTGTCAAACAGGAATATAAATTCATTAGAGAAAATAAGCCATATTTGTGCTCTTACCATACTCTTCATTCTCCTACTCCAAAAGTAAGTTATATGACCATTTACATGTCCAAGAACGTTTCTTTTAATATTAAAAGCTCAGACTCCACTGCTACACACTTTTAAGCTGATGGTAACTGTTAGAAGAAAGACACAGGCAGCACTGGGCATCAGGCAAACACACACCTTCTGCCAAAACAAATCCCAGGCAAACCCATGACAAACCAACAACCACTGCTTGTTTCATTTTATTTCCCTGTTGTTTTACCATGAGCACATACCCCCATCATTTGTTTTGTGCAAAAAGGTAACTAAACTAGTATAGGAGCAAGAGGTTAAAAGAGTTACCATCTCCAAAAAGTAAGAGAATGTGATTTTTCCAAGACAACAAAATTGTTTCTGCTATTACAAAGATCCACAACAACTACACGTACTACATTAAATCCTTACTTGTTCCAATGCTGTATGAAAATCTGTCACTATTGAGTTTTAAAGTGCAGCAACCTTAGTTTGATGTTACTAACTCCTGCTAATTTATAAGAGTCTTATTGTATAGGAAAGCTACAGTTTCTAGAATCACTGTTGGCATCTCTTTTTATATAAGAGCAAACATCAGAATGCCTAGCCCACACACTGGCAGAAAGAAGCCCAAGTATATAACCCACAGAGGTCTGAAGCTAAAAGCAAGCTCTGAATGAGTTTTCATTCTTTCCCAGGTCTTATCTTTGTATACCAGGGAAATGACAGTCTTGCTCTTATTGATGTTGAGTTTTCACGTTTTCCAGATGGAACTAGCCAGCTGATGCTGCTTTGTAGGTAGTAGGAACCTGAAGTGAATTCAAGCGGGATGATGCTTTTCTTCCAGGTTTTAAAGGAGCACTTATTTAAAAACTGGTCTGTTTTATTTTTCAAACAGTCTCTTATCTTTTGCAATCCAGTCTCTCTACTAGGAAGAGGCCTGAGCTTTTGGCCACAGTTGCACTGTGCATTCAATAATTAGCTAAATACAGCAGGATTAATTCAGATGCTCAAAACAACATAAGTAGGTACTAAAGCTTACTATTTTTCTTTTTTGGAGAAAGGGCTTCTGGGAGAAGAAAACTGTCTCATCCTGTCCCCAACCCCAAGCTTCATGTGAAATCACTCAGTTTTCTTCAAACCACCCTTTAGGAATACAGACTGGGAGAATGGACAGTTGTTTCTTTTGTAAGAGGTGGAAGGAGGAAGCAAAGGGCAGGAGAAAGGAGGCAGGGATGGGGTTTGTTGCCCATCTGGTTTTAAGTCAGCAGCCAAACAGTTCTGCTGGGCAGCTGCTGGTGCAGCCTCAAGGAGGATGGAATAGGTGAGACCTTTTAATGTCTTTTCTCCTTACATATGTTCAAAGCCCCTATGATATGAACAGCACTGTTACCTAGATGTTTTATAAATACCTTGCATATAACCTCCAAAAAGTTTTTAAAAGCATCTAAATACTTCATCCATCTGGAAAATAGGACGGGCATGTTCTATTGAGGTGGGAGGCACAGGGGGCAGTGCCTGCTCTCCAAAGGTTCCCCCCAGGGAACCAGTTCTCACCCCATTCTTACATCTGCCTCTCAGCTGCAGAAGTGGCATTTTAAGATTTAAAGTTCCAAGGCAAAGCTCTTAGTTTGTCTTTTTTATTTTTGTAGGTTTTGTTGTTTGTTTTTCCTTCTAAACAAGACATAGGTATTTTTCATCTTGGGGGCACTTACAGCTGTTACTACTGTATTTGGGCTGCAAAACATTAGGGGGAAAGTTCCTAAC
Organism: Columba livia; assembly: GCF_036013475.1. Taxonomy (NCBI): domain Eukaryota; kingdom Metazoa; phylum Chordata; class Aves; order Columbiformes; family Columbidae; genus Columba; species Columba livia. Next base: position 19,955,244 of record NC_088603.1, on the reverse strand, counting down.
TCAACAAGAGTTCAAACCAAAAGTATTTGTAGGTGTAACACCAGACTTACACCTTATAATTGCATGGGTTTCTACATGTGTCAACAGAGAACAGAAGACAGTAGCTTAACTAGTTTTTATTATCAGGAAGTTAATTCCGGAGTTTTTTCTAAAGATTTGTTAGTAGCACTAAATTTAGGACTAACTTGACCTTTCTCATTCACTTCAATGAATTTTTTTAAACACACAATTCGTAACTAATAACATGAGTAATTTGTAACTAGTATGTGAGGACACACTGATTAATTCTGCACAGGAAGTCTGGAAGAATGCAGGTGTAACTTTCTCCTTCCTTAGACTCAAACACAGTTATACTTCTTTTAAGCTTCTCAAAATGTTTCTGAAAACAATGGCTTCTTATCAAGATCAGTTCTGCTGGGGAATTGGATCTTGCAATATCCCCTCCCTTGCCATTTTGGCACCACCAAGTGTATTCTACACAATCCAGTACTGTTAAATGAAATTAAGCTTATGTTCCCCCTGATAAAACTGTAAATACAAGTTATTTCCTTCCATCTTTTCTTGATTATGATAAATACATCTGTGCTAGAATGTTTTTCATTCAAATTATCAAATTGAATACAGGAGTTCAATGCAGGGATTTCAGGGCTGACAGTTACTGAGTAATTGGATCAATTTTGCCTGGATAGGATTCTCTAACCAGAGAAACAGAGCTGGTATTCCTGCTAGCACACGGTGTCACAACAAGGCTTTATTTTATTCTCCATTTGCCTCTTCCAATCTCTTGCACGTATGCATGGGAAAAGAAAGAGACTTCTTTAAATATCATTGTCTGGCTTCAAATTAGTAACAGTTTAAGTCTAGCCTTCAGACGGTGCTAAATTCTTGAAAATCCATAAGGATTTTAAGAGTACGGCTTATTGCATTTTATGGAGCCTACAGAACAGCTCAAGCAGTCCCAGAAAGGGAAGTTCCTGCTGACTATTCCCCACCTACTTCCAGCCACACGTTCCTCCAGCCCTGCCTGCTCTTCCCCAGCTTCAAATGGGGAAGATAAACAGGTCAGTTTTCTGCTGTTCTGAAGAGCTAAAGGACCTTATGAGACCCTTTCTCTTTTTAAGCACAATCAAGTTGGTTAGCAATGCAGCTTGACATCACTTCTGAGCTTCCATGCAGCAAATACTGCAGTACAGAAGTATTCTGCCCAGCTAGTTTGCAGATTTATTTGTGTACCTGGAAAGTCCCAAAAAATTGCTCTTAGAGCCATGAATCTAAAGAGGAGCATAAGAAAAGGGGATTTTAAAATGTCTTAGGGCTTATGTCTGAGGTATTTTGCAATTTGTCAAAATTTAAGTATTAAAGTAATTTTGAGTACAAAATACAGGACAGAAAAAAGCTAAATGCATTCACCTTTATTGGGATCACTAGAGGAACAGAGAAGAAATGAACAGACACAAACAGTTGAAGTAAAGGGTAAGAGGAAGTACATACTAGACTGAGAAACAACTTATAAATATGGATAGGGGGAAGGCAGGGGTATTAGGGCTTAACAGTTTCAGTCTCCCCTCCCACATGTGCTGGCACTTGGGGGTGAAGAAAAAAATCAAACTTCCTTTCATGCTGCTTGTACAGTTACCTGAGACAGCCATTTGTTTCACAGTTTCACTTAAACAGGATTAACTATCACATGTCCTGGGAAATATTTTCTTCCTACAGATTTAATTTCAAAAAAATCATTGATACCCATGTATCACTGACAGTTACAGTTTTAATTCAGGAACAACTGAATCAATTTGCACAACAAAAGCTAACAGGTCTCTTAAAAAACATTACAAATCTTTAATAATCTCTTAGAACAAGGTCATTTGGCAGTAATTGCCCTGATTGTAAGTCAACACAGCTGTCTTCTGACCTTCTTCCAATGACCCTGGTCAACAAATATTGCCCTTACTATAGAATCATAGAATTGTTTAGGTTGGAAAAGACTTAAGATATTTAAGTCCAGTTAACCTGACACTGCCAACACTGCCACTAAACCACATCCCTAAGCACCACATCTACATGGCTTTTAACCACCACCAGGGATGGTGAATCAACCACTTCCCTGGGCAGCCTGTTCCAACATCTGACAACACTTTCCATGGAGAACTTTTTTCTAACACGCAACATAAACCTGCCACAGTGCAACTTGAGGCCACTTCCCCTTGTCTTATCACTTTTTACTCGGGAGAAGAGACCAACACCCTCCATGCTACAATCTCAGGTAGTTGTAGACAGCGATACAGTCTTCCCCTCAGCCTCCTGTTCTCCAGGCTGAACAGCCCCAGTTCTCTCAGTTGCTCCTCTTTAAGACTTGTGCTCCAGACCCTTCACCATTGTTGATCCCCCTAAAACTTTTTTTTTTAAACTTAGTGTGGAAATCTGTACCTAAATGACTATAAACACTTAATGTTACTGGACCTAATAAGATACTTCAGCATACAAACAAACTACAGATGTTAGAGCTGTAGTCCATGTTCTTTTATACACTTCGAAGCCTTAAAGCAATTTACAGCAAAGAGCAGAAACATGATCAGCTCTCTGACAATGTAAGAGTGGCTGCCTGTGAGGCAAAGGTGTTGTACAACCAGAAATAAACTGCTTTTGAGTAGAAAGGAAGCATTACAGGGCAAGAGAACAGGATGAGCCTCTTCTGACCCTAAAATACTCCTTAAATATCCTCATAAAACCGCAGATTAAAAGTCTGCTGATCCAGACAGTTTTTGTTCTGTTGGTTCGGTTTTTGTTTAGGGTTGTGTTCAGGTTTTTTTGTTTGTGTTTGGTTTTTGTTTGCTTTTTCCAGACGCTAAATGGAACAGCTTGTATTTCAATAACATGCTATGATGTCACCTCAATCAAGGAACAGAATCAACAGTGTCCACATCAGTGAAGCCTGATGCCGAGCTCACAGAAGCAACTGATGCCACCTTTGATCATCCCGTTGACATCCACAGACATCTCCCTTCACTTACAGGTATGGCAAAGATGATACAAAGTAAAATTTTCCTGTTGTACATGATTCAAGTCGACCAAAGAAAAGTAGAAGCAGTGTGTGCAGTGTCTCCATTTCAGTTTGTAGACCCATCAATACAACTTTTAACACAGAATATTTGCTCACAGAAACAGACCCTAAAAGGCAAAATTACAAGGCAAACCCAAAACAACAGAATGACAGGATTATAGTGCCTCTGTGCATAGACAACATGTTCAAATTTCAAAATAACTTCTCCCTTTTTCTGTGTTTCTTAGTTATCATACAAAGGAAAATGAAGAACACTTTCATCCTCCCTCAGGCAGAGAGAATGACACAACTAGAAAGTGACAAACTTCCATGTATTCCAAGCAGTCTTTTTATAACTGAGACCACATATGGTAATATCAGTGAGGTTTAAGAGGTTTTATATTAGAAAGTATGTCTTTAACTTCCAGCAATATCTATTACTAGTTTTTCAAGTCATCTTTTTGTATAAACTCAATCCAACTGAGCAGCTTTACACATCAGATGTGCTTTATGATAAGAGGGCAACAGAATCTAGTCACAAAGTATCCAGAAACTTCAAGTCTACCATGAATGTAACAAATGCAAGGCATGTAAATGTACACTTCATGCTGTCATATGAAAACCTCTTGAAATATTCACATAAAAAAATTTAAAAACCCCTTTCACTTAAACAAAAAGTACGTTGAATAGAAAACTAACTACATATCACATATTACAGAGAAGTAGGTAAGAAATCATTAATTACTTTCCTTTAATACTTTGTTTTATGTCATTAGTCAGGTTAGTTACTCTGCTCAGATCCTGTTAAAGCCTAAATAAAAGCATCAAAGCAGTTTCACTGTTGTTCTTAGATACCATAAAGAGATCAGTGTCCACCTCTGATTGCTCATTCCAATTCCTTCATTTCATTTCAGCGCTACAGTTTTTCATTAAGACTCAAAGAGAACAAGTGGGAGCTTTGGACTTTGATAAAAGGTCACTTCTCATAGTTTTGTACTTTATTAGTCTCCTTGGCTAAAAGCTATAGGAAAAAAAATTAATCTTCACTAATTCTTACACATCTTAACACAGAAGTTAAATGATGATGATAACACTCCATACAATACCAGATTTCATTTTCACAAAGGAGAGTGAGATGAAGCTAACACAGCAAGACAAATATGCTGAAGGAAGCCAGTGGTCCATGTAAGTAAGCACCACCACTGCTGGATGATGCAGCACTTGAGGAAAAGGCTTGAAAAGTATCAACTGTAAAAATCCTGTGTTTGAAGAGAAGCTATTAACCTAGCTGCTGATTACATTACTTGAATCAAGGAAACAATCTTTAATTTTAGCTGAGGTGGTGTGTCAAGGACAAGGGCAAGATTTACTTCTTACAGTAAACTGTTCAGCAAAGCTTTCCCTCCATCTGTCCTTTTACAAGGGAAAGTAAGGGTCATCATTTCAATTATCCAGGTGGATAACTGAAAGCACCAAGATTAGAGGTTAAAGCAAAGACTAAGCAGGTCTTGATTATCAGTTGCCTCCCTCGCAGTGATGAACCTTTTGTACAGTGTCTAACATAAAATTGATTGAAGTCTCACAGGTTAAACTGATGAAGGGAACATTAAGCTCTACCAGAGTAGCACCCTCTGTATGAACTTATGAGTAACCACATACTGCAACATTTCTCAGAAGAATTTTTATTTAGACTATTTTAATAACAATTATAATATACATAATCAAACTACAAATAATTAGCTAAGAAAGCCTTTAAGGCAAGTAAAAGAAAAAACTTAAAGGCAACACTATATTTGGATTGGTTTCAAATTCACTACAGCAAGATCATTAGAATTCAATTAAACTTCTACTGTGCTGTAATATGTTTAAGAAATACAGAAAAACATTAATTTTGAACTGGAGTAGCAATAACTTGTCACTGACAAAGCAAATGTCTATCATCCTAATAGTTTAAAATTCAGTGCTCCTCTTGCAATGTAGGCAGCAAGTCTACAGTATGTCACAATGATTTGTAATCAAAGATTAAATAAAGATTGTTAGCTTATATTCTCTAAAACCTCTAATTTGCTGCATAAAGAACCACCTGGTTGTTTTGAACCTGACTTCCACACCTTTAATGGAAAAAGGGAAAAATCACTTCCTACCCAGTCCTCAGTTTAACTTATGAGTTTTGAGAATTCACATCTCCTTCAGTCATCATTTTCCAGCCTGAGAAGTTTTGACTCTAAGTGAAGTCTTTAAATCAAAGCTGTTCCATATCTTTGATCATCCTGGTTGCCTTTGACTGAGCTTTAAGCTCTACCTCTTAGCTGAAAGAAGGGACCACACATACCATTCAAAAATGTGGATGCAAGCTGGATTTACACAGTAGCACAGCAACCTTTTTTGGTTTACTCTTTATTCCTCACAACAACTGCTCAGTTGACTCCTGTTGAATGTTGATATATGCCAAGACCTCACTCCTGAAAGGTTAGGGCCAGTTTAGCATCCATCACTATATGCAAAGCTGGGGCTGTCCTCCTCAATGCATCACATTCAGGTAGCTACCTTGACAAATTACAACATCAGAAATTCAGTCACTTGAGTTCTTCTGTGGCTCTTCGCAGTTGTGCCTCACCCTTACTATATTAAATAATGTAAGATCACCAGCAAGCTTTCTTCTCCACCGGTCACCAGGGCTCTCCCAGGTAATTAGGAAAACATTAAGATTCCCACAGTCATTTGTCCTGCCTAGAAGTGACTTTATCGATAAAGCCAAGCATTTACTTCTACTCTATGTTCTTTGTCTTATAGGGATTTATCCACACACAGGCCTTCCCTTATTATGCTATGCCTACCCAGCTCCCTCTAAAGCTAGTGAAAGACCCTCTCAAAATCCACTCTGGAATTAGAGACACCAAAAATCACTCTTACCCAGTTATTTGGCCTCCAAGAGCCTCCACAATAACACTACTAACTTAACTGTTCCAGACATCTAGATTGCAGCACCACAAGTACTACAGTATCCCTTACCTGAACTTTGGATTCACACCTGCCATTCTCTACACCCTTGCTACCTGGTAGATTTAGACAAGAACAGCAATTCTGTTATTTCATCTCTGAGTTTCAAGAACCAGAGTGAATACTATCCTGTCCTGGTACTTTGCTGCTGACCATGTTGCCAGCTACTTCCACAAACTCTTCTCCTGTCTCTGTGTTAGACCCAGCAGTTGAGGAGTCCCTCACAGAGAAGAGTTCAGAAACCAAAACATGCCCCAGTTTCCTCCCCCAAACAAAGATACAATTTAATTTTTGTGCAAAGGCTGTATCTACTACATGTGCTCTATTTACATCCCAATCAGCAGCAATTCCTAGAGGCAGTCTGGAAACTTCCTGATCTGTAGAAAGCAAGCATTATCAGTTTTGATACCTTTTGTAAACCACAAACTTTCCAGTGTTTTAACATCTAGACTACTAGACTCATTTTTACTTAACTCACTTAACATTCCTTCTTTTTTCTGTTTTATTTTGAAGGCAGTTTTCTGGCTTTTAAGTTGTCTCTTTCATACTACCCCACTTTCTTCTGCTCTTTTGCAATTCTCTTGCTAGATGGCACACACTGGCACCTGGCTTCAGATACTGTCTCCACATCCTGTATCTCCATCTCCTTCACTATGCTCCATGTCACCGTGAGACTCAGGTCTTGAGAAGTCTAATTACTTTCCTTTTAAGATGTTTCCTGTCTTTTTTATAGCACTCTTTGAATGAGACAAGACTTTGATACATGTATTGGATGATGTACAAAAGATTAGAAAGGCTTAAATATTCTTTTAAAGAATACAAACTAGTCTGCTCTCATCTATCATTCTTTTGAGCCATGCTGTGTGATGAGAAGTGTGTAATAAGCACAGGTGGTCCACACCACAGTATTTGTGTTACACAAGCAGACACTTCCATTGACTCTTAAATTATGTCTGTCCCCTGAAAAAAAAGGAGGGTACACAAAAAGTCCAAAGATACAGAAGCACAGACACTATATAAAGTTAGAATTATGGCTCTCCTAAATCTCTGCCAGATGGTAGTGTTTCTTTTAATATATAAAGTGGTTGCTGAGCTTTATTTGTTCACCAACTCCTTCACTAACTGCAAGATATAAGCACCAGTTTCCACATAAATAACATATGAGAAAAAAATAGATAAAAGACAGACAAAACAAATCAACACCACCACCACAAACAACAAAACACTCAGATCAAAACCCCCCCAGAACTCCACAACATTATTATTATTATCAAGACCGTGGGGCAGTTCAACAAAATGTTCTTGTAGACAGGGTCCATGTGGATTATTGACAAACTACACAAAACGTTTCACACACAAGAATGCTTTACAAACACTGACTATTACAGGAAACAAGTACATGACAGTAGCTTGTTACTTGTGAACTGCTCTGAACAGGAGGACAGTGCCTTTACATTGATCATAGGTCACGCACATACTAAATCAAGGTTCAGTTTAAAAGGCTTCAAAAAGGGTTTATACAGAAACAAGATTGATCTACGAAACGTTTTCAAAGAAGAGATGACAGGACAGAACAGTGCATTTGTGCTCAAAGATACGATTAATTACACACTAACATTATCTCAATGCTATCACATTTATATTAAAAAGTTTTTGCAGATAGGCTAAGCACATGTCTGCTTTCACATACAGATGAGTTTACAGTTGTGGAACAAGATACAAGAGCACTAGCATAATTTTTCACTTCAAGTACACAATGACTGCTTATCTTGAACCTGATCCTTTCATATGCATTGTCTCATATACACAATATGTCAGTTGAAGTCCCCATGTGCCTCAGGAATTTCTGCTGCCATCATTTAAAACAGATAAATTCAATGTGGTTTGAGTGATCTGTGGATATATTGCATAAATCAGTAATTTAGGTAAACAATATGATGCTGGTTTATGACTAAAACTGATGATAGGCAAGTTACTTAATGTTTTTGTTTTAGTCAGATACACACACTAACCGGATGCAAGCAACAGCCAGTAAATATCAGATATAGGTGGTACTGCTATATTCTTGCTTGGACAATACAAAAAGCTTTATAGATATACTGTAGACAAGAATATAGCCCTACATTTCATTTTTGGTGTAGCCCTTGTAAAAAGTTCTTTATTTATAAAAACTCTTACTTAAGATGCCTTATAAAAGCAATATTACTTTTAACCGCATGTTCCACACATCACAGCAAGGAGGAATTCATTTTCAGTAAGCCTTTCAGGGTTATAGTAGCTATTTCAACTCATCAAGCAGAAACCTGACATGCATAATAGAGTGTTTATTTCAACGCAACTATATATGCTGGCATTCTCACAAGTCAAATAACTGCAAAAACATACAGATCTCAGCACAGAGGAAAAACTCCAACCCTTATGGAACATTCATAAGGCCAAGAATTACTCAGTGCATGGGGAAACCAACTGCAACAGCTAAGAGAAAGCTACACTTTATGGCCAAAGTTTTAGGGTTTGTCTTTTTTCCTTCTTTTAAATAGTCCCTTCCTATCTCTTCCCCCAAACCCCTTATCCCCCAAACAGAAGGAAGGGACATAGCTCAATACATGTTTTTTCCAATATTTGCTAAAAGGTGGGAATGGGGGAAGACAATGGATTTTCTGAAATAACTAAATATGTCTTAAGAATTTCCATAAGTATAGGAAAACATACTTATACATTGCATTTATGATCAAGTTGAAACAATCTGGAGTAAGAGTATCCAGATATACACGAGCATGCTATAGACATTAAGCCACTTGCTGCAGAATATCACCTTCCTTTCATGTATTTTCTGTGCTCAAACTCACTTTGCTTTCATGTCACATCAGTGAAGAAACAATTGTAGTAAGTATCCTTTAAAACGTAAAATAATTTAGGTTGAAAAAGACCTTTAATATTGTAGAGTTTGACTGTTAACCTAATGCTGCCAACTCTGCCACTGAACCATGTCCCTAAGCACCACATGTACATACATGGCTTCTTAAAACCTCCAGGGATGGTGACTCCACCACTTCCCTGGGCAGCCTGTTCCAATGCTTCACAACCCTTTTCCATGGAGAACTTTTTCCTAATATCAAATCTAAACCTCCTCTGGTACAACTTGAGGCTGTTTTGTCCTATAACTTATTACTTTGGAGAAAAGACCAACACCCCCCATGGTGCAACCTCCTTTCAGGTAGCTGTAGAAAATAAGGTCTCCCCTCAGCCTCCTTTTCTCCAGGCATGAATGCTCTGATCAGACCAAACTCAAGCCTTTTGATATTGTAAAGCAAGCTGGAAATACCCATACATTAGAGATATTTCTCTATGAAGCTTTCTTCCTCCAACTACCACTGTAAATAAGCTGGTACTTCTTCCCCCCCCGGCCTGTAGTGACTTGCATAGTAAGGGAAAGCAGAACCCAGACTGTGAGCCAGGCATGAAACTTTTGGTGCATTTGAGAAAGGAAAGAGTAGAACCAACCGAATTCTCTGCTTCATGCAAACCAATGGTTTTCCAAAAGGTACTGGACTATACACAGACACTGAAGAACAACCCTTCACAGACACTGACAGCAGAACGTGTAGGAACAGAAGGTGCTGTACAAGCTAAAGTGCTCACTGTCTCACAGAAACCTCAAGCTATCGTTTGGGTTGGTGCTGTAATGAGGGGGAGAGGGAAGTCAAGTTATGTTTGCAAGACAGGAGTTAAATCCAGGATCAAATAAAAAACCAAACCAACCAAAAAAACCCAAAACAAAACACACACAACAAAAACAAAAAAACCCCACAACAAAAAAAAAATCACAAACCAAACAACAACACACCACAAATACAAAACCACAATCTTAATTATCAGATTCACATTAAGAAACTGTACTCAGTTAAGAAGTAGAAAATTATCCTAAATACATACTTGGCTGCTTCTTCCCAGTGCTAGCTTTGTGATATCTGCTCATGGACCTGTTAGATTTATCTGACATATGACAGCTTCAAAAGGGTCAATTGCTATTTGACAGGAAAGTGAAACTCTCCTCCAAAAAATTAATACAGCAACTACATAGAAGCACAGCTGTCTTTCACTCTTTCAGGTGTTAGTTCATGTGTATCATACACACACTATACAATAGATGATACTTATATGTCACTACATAAGGCCTTTACATAAAAAAAACCTATAAAGTTACATTCAAGTAATAAAACAAAACTTGTGGACTTTAACTATTACTGTTCAGCACAAGGACTAGAAAGACCTGAACAGTGTCATGCAGTCTTAATTTTATTCATTTTCCTACCCACAAGCTGTGCATCACTTCAGAGAGATAAGAATATCTGTAATTTACACCACAACATTAAATTTGCATTAGCTACAGAATTAGTTCTCATCACTTTCTATAACAATGGTACTTATAACAAAGCCAATGCACTTCAAAACAGTTTACCTTGTAGTTCCAGAGTGTGAAGGCAGGACCTTGATTTACCCAGAAGGCACAATAGAGGTTCAGAAATACTAAAAATAAATTTGATTTTTATTTCATTAGTCTTCCTCCCAAACATCAGTGTTAAAAATAAGATTACAGTACTTGGCATATTTAACATCCAACTGACATTCACACTTGTCTTGGAAATATTGAATACTTCTTCAGACTAAAAGTATAACATTGGCCTTAAAACATCTTGAAATACATGTATCTGTAATACTCACCTCATCATAACTAACAAGCCACTTAACCTTATGGGTTTTTTCAGTGATGGACAGAATACAACTCCCTGGTTTTACTTTCCCTTAACTTCCACCTTAGTTTTAATTGCCTTAGTCTCAATACGATTTAATTTTTTTTAGCTCCTCTGCACAATACACATTCCCATTTAATAAAGATACTACTCTGCACATAACAGCCTCCCTTCTCTATGCAGCCTTGCTCTATACCTTCAGCATAAAAAAAACCCCAGGCACAGCAAAGACTCGGGATTCTTGTTTAAAGATACAATGTGGTAAGTATTGGTGGAATCTCATCAGAAACATAATGAAGTTGAGCAGGAACTTTGAAGCCTCACTATACATAAGTAGACTTCAGCCTGTTCACCTCCAACAATTCTCAGGCTAACTGGAAACTGCTGCAAGGACTGAAGGCAAGACTGGAGAGAGAAATGCAGCAATTAATTGGACCCATCAAGAGGACAGGACCAGACTCCTTTCAGTGGTGCCCAGTGATAGGATAAGGGGCAACGGGCACAGACTAAAGCACAGGAGGTTCCATCTGAATGAGGAGAAACTTTTTTCCTTTGGGGGTGCCAGAGCACTGGAACAGGCTGCCCAGAGAGGTTGTGGAGTCTCATCTCTGGAGACATTCAAACCCACCTGGACACATTGCTGTGTGATTTGCTCTGGTGAACCTGCTTTAGCAGGTGGGTTGGACTAGATCTCCAGAGGTCCCTTCCAACCCTGACCATTCTGTGATTTAAAATTCACAGACCTTTATTATAACAAAATACATATGTAAGAGCACACTACAACATCATAAATTTTCTTGCAGAATTTAACAATACTGAAGAAATGACAAAGGCAGTTCAAAGACACTAAAAGCTATCTATATGATATGACTGCAGTTACATCACTGTATTGCAAAATGCTATATTAATAATTGGGAACAAAAACAGCTATGAAACAAGAACCTAAAGAGTTTCTCAAATCATTCAGATGGATGATTTCTACTTCTTACAGATATAGCTTATTTGAAGGCTTCTCATCAATTCTTTACAAGAAGTTTAATGAGGCATAACCATTTTCACAGACACTCATGCAGTTATGTTTTTGCATCAACTGTCCAAAATGTTTTCCAGATCTGTCTGGAAACTTCACTTTTTATTGCTATGGAATTCAAATAGATTGACTCCTTAACATGACAAACACATAATACACCAAAAAACCCACAAAAAAAACCAAAAACACCACACAAAAACAAACTGAACACACAAAACCACCACACACACAAACCTAATGTACTTTACATGGAGAGCTGAACTAATCCGATATATAGCTACCTACTCCATTTAATCATACCAACACTCATAAATGCTACAGTAATCTACTTTCCCATTCTCCCAAACTAGTTATGGTATCCAAGTAAAAAGCATTTTTAAGTATTTTAACAGGAACACACTTGCAGAACTAGACTTGTCTTTGACATTAGCCTAGTAATTTTTATGCATTTATTCTCTGGGGTCTGACATTTGATAAATGCCCCATTTCTTCAAAATCAAATTGAAGGAATACATTCATCCTACGGCTTGCTTTAATATGTTCCTCTCTGCAGCAACATATCTTGAAGCATGAGGAATCACTCTATCCTTCCATTTCTTTGCATCCATTCCAGCTGCAGTAAAACAGCTGAGCAGGCAAGTGATCCAGCAGGCTTGTATCCAAACTACAAGCCTGAAGTCTTATCAAAGGCCCCATCCACCACACCACAATTCTGATACATTAGATTTTTTTTTAACCAGTTAATTATCTCAACAATAGAACAGACTTCATATAAGTAATGCAGCAGTGTTTCTTGGGAAGATTTGAGGCTGCCAACACAAAAATATTTTCAAGCTTTTAGAACAGCTAGTTTTTATAGTAGAACCCTAGAAGATGTGATGTAGTAGACAGCTTCCGCTCACATAACTCTGGTGTTTCAATCTTTACTGTGCTTATACATATAGGAAAGATCCATGTCATGAGGATACTGTACAGCTGCCTTTGAGTATTACAATAGATTTTAAAATGAAATATTAATCATTAGAAAAGCATACATTTTAACACTTAGAGAAACAAGCAGACCAAGATACAGTGACCACAGTTAAATTTAATCAGAATCCACACTCCATTAGTGGCTGGAAGAGTTCCAGAAGCCGCCTGTGCCCTTGGTCACCTGCCAAGACTGCTGATTGTGTTTTAAGTCCCTTGAAATTACACGGATGTATTCCAATATGCCATTCTCCACTTTTGGTACAGTATTTAGTTTTCTTTTGTTGCACATACAAAAAGTAGCATCTACTTCCCCACCAATACATTTGCATTTTGCAGATGTACACAGTCAGACATACTTAATGTCACTTAAATTTCAAATATGTTTGGTATCTTTCGCAAAGATGCTACTAACCTTTACATTTCCAGGCTTCTTGAACCATGGGAAAGCAAAGCACTAGTGACACAATACAAACTATAGCTAGCATCCAAGATTTGAATTCGAGTATGAAATTTAATCTATGGAAATGAAAGTTTCCAAACATTTATCAGTGCTATCTACAAGTATGCCAGAGCCAAGTAACAATTTTTGGCGAAAAACCTCATTTAAATCTACTGCTTATAGGAGTCATAACATGCACTAATACATAACACCTACAACAGCATTGTGCAGAAAATGCTGAAAGGAGGAGGAAGTGTTAAAGCCAATCACAGTAACTAAAAGTCTTTATGATACAACGTCAAAATGAGATAAGCTGGTTCAGCGACAAACAAAGTTGTGGAGTGTAACATCTCTCAAGGAGATCTGCAGAAGCATGCAGTCAAAACTCTCTCTGAAGACCTTCATATGACAGCATTTTGTTGATCTAAGGTATCAGAGAACATCCAGGTTATTAAAAAATGTTGAGTTAGATAGCCATGACTGAAACAACTCTTGCAGAAACAACTGTAGGAAGGGAAGCAGAAAAAACACAAAACCACCACAGCACAAAACCACACAAAAATCTGGTCCAGCAGCAGGTCCAGAACACTCTGGAACTGTTTGATGCACATGTCCTATGTGTAGTCAACTCAACTCTGAAGATTCCTCAAGCCCATACTGAGGCCTGTCATCATTAAAGGAAGAACTAGAATATTTGCACAAAGTGGATGCATGGTAACTCACACATAGCCTATAACCTGGTCTTAAAAGCACATTAGTAGCATAATAAAGTGAAAATATTCATTGTCAGAATGACTGCTACAAACTCAAAAGACTACTGTACTATGCAACACAGCACTACAGTGTTAATTTTGCTCACCATCATCTCTAACAGTAGCTGTGTGGCTAAGCCAGCTTGTCAGCCAGATCCAGCCTCCCACTCCTCTGGCATTTGACAGACCTTTTGTTGAGCTCAGCTGGTGGAGACCGACCCGACCACTAGCCAGCCGTTAGATCAGCTCAGGCTGTGGGTTTCCAGCCTTTTGCTTCACAGCTGAGGCTGAATTACATGGTTTGCTACTTGGCAAGTGGGAACAGTCTTGCCTCCTCTTCCCCTCTCTACCAATCCCTTCAATCAGAGAGTCAATTCAGCCCATGAACACAGCAAAATGAGAACAAAAAAAGCCCAAAACACAGTTTTTGCCAGATTAGTATCTGGTCTTTCAGCAAGCTGAACTGATTTACTGGATGATCAGACAAATACTAGAGCCAGCATAAACTAAGCAGTAGGAAATGTGCCTCCTTTTATTAAAGCCACAGACACAGCTAAGAAGGGCTTGATCAGAGTTATTTATCCCTTTACCTTATGCCACAGGTAGTCCTGCTGATCTGCTGCAATTTGTGATGATGGGACACAGTCTAGTAAAAAGACCACATAAAAAAAGAAATAGATCACTCAGGGAAGAAACCACTTGAATTTGAAGCACGTGGTTTATCACAGTGGCAGAGAGAAGAGACTTACGTCAGCCTTGGAACAACGACACAAAATTGTGTGTTGGACAGCAGTAGATGCAGAAGCAAAGGGGTTTTCAACAAGCCAGTTAACTACTAGATGTACCATATAAAACACACAGCAGTGCACTGTGCCTGCAAAGAAAAAAGTACATAATTTTGAGTAGGGTCCTCTTACATTTTTTTTCCCATATAAATACTATACCTGCTTGCTCAAGACAGCTATAGACTAGTACTGCTGCAAGAGTTTGCAAGTGTACCCGATATGAATGAAATTAAAAATGAAAGAATGAGGCTGAAGGGATACAAGACACTAAACCAAACAGCTTGGGGGGCGGACTCATTGCCCTGCTACTCCCTGCAACCTGCCAGGTATGTTCTGCCTTTCCCTTTTGCACTGGCTCTGGTACCAGTCAGATCCCACCAAAACCTTAATACTTAATTTCCTATCAATATCTCCTTCTCCCCCCTAAAAATATATTTTTCCTTCTGAATTGAAGAGTTAAACAGCTTGACCAAGTGTACAATACTGAGGATGGTGAAAAAAAGGAAAGAATAGGACCAAGAACAATAATTCCTGCCACTGAAAGAAGGTAAAAGTGAAACAACATCTAAAATTAAACCACAAGTTAAAGTTGTGCCTTCCAAGACTCCTACTGAGAGCATATAATCAAATTCCCTAAATACAAGTAGATGCAAACAAGCTAATATAGCATTGCCTATCAAAAATTGTTATTCAGAGTAAGCATGAATTGCCCCTAAGGGGAAAGATGTAGACACAAAGTCAGACTGGAAAGGGACATAGCCTCAGAGTTGTAAGTGATGCACATTCAAAAACAGAAGAGATTCTAAGCATGGAAAAAAGTGATACAATTTATTTTCTGTAAATAAGACCTTCCATAGTCCCACACAATGCCAGGAAGGAGACACAGAGGACTAGCTGAAAAAGTAAAAACTTCCCTATTTCTTGACAAAGATACAGTAAAACAGTTTGCTGAGGTTTCTTTACCACTTGCTGCAAAACCCACAGCATAAAAGATAGAATACTAAAGTAGATTAAGTTTAATACATTCATTTTCAGGTTCAGCAATAGACTTAGCCCAGTGTCTACGTCTCCCACTAGTACAAACAGCATTTCCAATATCCCCAGAAGTTACTATGAGTAGAGACTACCTGTTTTCCAAAATGCGGTGTGGGTGGTGGGTTGTTTGTTTTTTTGGTGTGGTTTTGCTCGCTTGTTTTGTGTTTTGTTTGTTTGTGGGTTTTCTGGTTTTTTACAAAATCCCATACAGAGACTACACCTTCATTTCCTTTACTTTTTTTAGTTGGCTAGCATTTGCTGCAAATACACCTGAAAATCATTTCTAATAAGAGACTGGTATTTAAACTGGCAATATCAGTCTCATCAGATTTTACTGTTTCTTTTCACGACATAGAAAGTGTAATATTGATTAAGTGTTAAGAGGGGTGAAGCTAATTAGATGAGACATGATCAGACAATTTGGTGCCAGTTGCTAGAGAACAAGCTCAAGAATAAGCTCACTTATTCTCATAAGTATTGGTAAAGCCTATACCAGCAGAAATTTCAAGCAGCAGCTTAAGAGATTTTACTTTTTCCTCTATTGCTTCTCCTCTTGATCACCCCTAGAATTAAAACCTTCCACATTTCAAAGCCATTAGCCTCTGTGAGGGAGAGAAACCAATACAGCCCAGAGAAGGATCTGTTTCACTGCTTAGATCGAGCCTTAGCCATTCCTCTGCAGTAAGTAAGCACACAGCCCAGCTCCCCATGTGCTCTCCTGCCCACTAGCTACAGGACACGTGGAGAAGTCATTTTGCACATTAATTTAACCAAGAGCGCTTTACATCCCATCCCTGTCCTTTCCGCTCCTCCCTCCCTGCCTCCAGAGAGGGATAGTTTTCGGCAGGACACAAGGCTGACCTGGCTGACCACAGCAGCACTGGTGGCAGAGGGGGTCTTCTATGCCCAGGCAGGGTTTTAGGCAGGATCACCCCTTTGCACTGATGTTCCATCACATTTGCCCACCCTGATGATGAAGCCATGCCTTCATTTAACAACTTGGCCAGAAATCAGAGAAACTTAACTCTGTCCAAAACCACATAAATGCCCAAACAAAATTCCCCTCTGTTTTAGAAAACACTCTTCCTCTTCCAGATGGAGGGAGGAAAAGTGAAATGTCAGCTTTAGATCTCTGGAAATCTGTAGGAGCAAAGTCATTACACTGGATTACTGGCTGCAGGTTAGTTATTCCACGCTTCCTGACCTTAAGTACCCCTTGGAAAGGGAAAAAAAGCTAATAAATAATTGAAATAGTTCATTAGTAGATCACCATGGAAAGTTAACAAGATTAAATGCCTTCAGTTTCACTGTCAGAGCTGTGTCAAGGAAAAAGTCACTTGTGTAAAAGATGTTTATATTCACAAAGACAATATTTTGTATTTCCAATAAAGCAATGCAACTATTGAGTCACAGCCTGGATAGTTAAAGATGATTAACAAGGTTGTGGAGAGTTTCCACTGAGTGTTAGCTGAACTCAGCTTGGAAGCTATCTTGCACTACTTTTTGCTTAATTCTAATTTTTGGTGGCAATTATCTTTCCAAAACCTTAGATATCCACATAAGCACCTCTAGCTGATCCATCACCCTGCACACTTTTAAGAGCTGATTTCACTGTCTATAGCCCAGGCCAGCGTGACTAACCTAGGAGCAGAGCTCCAGGCTGGATTCATTCAGCTGCATTTCTATCACTACTTCACTTCATATGCCTTTTCCAAAGTAACTGCAAAGGTGTCTGCTCATAGAGGGAGATGTGAAACAGGTAACTAATGCAATAACAAACCCTGCCAAGTCCACCAGAAGCTCCAGTCAGATTCTCCAGAGCACTTTCCTCCTTGCATTACTTAAGCAAATCTATGTAAATGTAAGGATCAAGGCTTTAGAAAACACTTCACAAAGCAATCGGTTAATTATAGGCAGGAATCAGCTGTTCCATCCTGGAAGACACAGAAAAATTCAACAATACTAATCTTTTGACTAGTCTATTTCTGTTAAAAAAATAACACAAACAATAAAAAATTGCAAGCTCCCCTCAGTTATGCAGTGGTAGCGCTGTGACTCACTGCACATTGTTTATTCTATATTCAAGAAATCTAAAAGCTGAGCATTTTCCTTCCTGGCTTGTCAGGAAAAAAAAGTCTGAAGCCCCAGTTTGGAAGAGCTGTTATGGCAAAACAATTCCAAATAACATCAAATGCAGAAGAAGGGACTGGATCCTTTTGTCCACCCTACCTCAAGCTCTAAGCGATTAGATATATCCAAAAACTTGGGTAAAACTAATTGGAATTTTTCCATTTTTGCAAAGAAGAGTTAAGAAGTTTGGCACAAATTGCAGAGAGATTACTGCATGGCATAACTGCATCAACAACAATGCTATAACAAGGTTTAGCATTCCTGGACTAAATACATTTCAACAACCAAGATACCATTTTCATGAGCTAAATACCATATATTATTACAACCCACTGAATTCTATTTAAAATATTTGGCACATTAAGCATATGAGAAGAGGGAAAAACATGACTACCCAGACAACTACTATTAGCCCATATTGCAATCTGGAATTGAAAAAATGGGGTGTATCAGCATCACAGAGCAAAGCAATGTATATGCTCCATAGTATTTGGAAAGCTGAGTATTTGCATCCCTCAGGGGAGCTGCATGGCAGGGAAGGTGACACAGAATTACTACTGTGAAAAACTTGCTATAGAGTTCAATTCCTTAGTCTATCAAATAAGGGGAAAATGGCACAAAACACAGATAGCATGAATATGACAAATTCTGAGCTCCAACTTCTCAGGATGGAAAGCTATGGTAAAGCAGTGGAGAACATATAGCTCAGGGATCATGCTTTATGATCTCAACCCTCTGTTGCTTCTTTCACCTACTGAATACACAATATTAGGTATCCTCATCCAAGTGATACACAGCAGCTTGCACCTCTATTTGAGTCAGCTTTCAGCAGCAGGTGAAGCAAGCAGATCTTCATGGTAAAAATACTTGTCTTGATGAGTAGCTATACAACTTCCATCTTGAGAATGCTACACAACCAAATATTGGTTTAAAGAAAGGCCTCTATTTTTTAAAATATAAACAGTGCTTGCCACCTCAGAAATGAGTTGCTCTACCAAGTTAAGTCTTCTTAAACCCTTTGACTAGCAAGTCCAAAGTTCAACATTTCAAGCCTCCCTTTTTTTGTTTTTGAGGAACAGGCTATATGTCAAGCATCTATCAGCAATACACAGATGATCCAGGTTCCTTTCATTTTTGCCTATAACAAGAGGCTAATATTGGTCAGAATACAAGTTTGAAGAACAAGCAACCCTGAGATATTAGTTGCATGCCCATGTGTGACACACATCTCCTGGATGATGCCTTCAGTTCAGAAAGGGGTCCCACAGCACCACAAACAGAAGCAAGTAGGTTACTTCAGCTTCTGGTGTTACTTCCCACCAGCTGAGTACAAGGGATGTCTACACCCTTGGCCAATTTAACTAGAGAAAGTAACACACATTGTTTAAAAAGTGAAATTAAAATGTGATAGTTTAAATCAAAGTAACACATACTCCCTTAAACCATGAATGTAGTTTAAAATAACTTTTAGCCTTGCTATTGAGGGAAATATACACATATAGCAACAGCTATTTAAGTGGCTGAAGTACTGTCTGCGAGCAACTCTTATTTCTATAGCTCTCAACTCCCTCTGTTCTTAAACTTAATTTCCAAACTTGTTATGCATTGTGCTGCCACAAGATCAATATGCTATCCTGTGACAAAGCCAAACAACAGGAATGTTTTCCTGCCCCTAAGAGCCCTTAAGACATGTAGATAAGCAAGTATTTTTACATGCCAAGCGACTAAGGATGGTTTAGACACTCCAGCAGCACAAAGACACCCTCCAAACTACTCATCACTACATACATTTTACTGTAAAATAGTTACAAGCATGGCCTTTCAGGAAAGAGTCTCAGCATTTTGAAGGGCATTTATAGTGGTGTGAACAAGACCTCAGGTACACCATTCCAGATAAGTTAGTAAGAACAAGCACACTGTAAGAGTCACAACCCTTTACATCCCAGTGGACCTTCACCTTTCAGGTGACCAAGACATCATGCAGGAGAACCACTACCTTCAGGCTCTTCCAGTAAATTCTTAGGTGCTGAGCCCTTAATTGTGAAGCAAGTCACATTCAACCAGAAAACCTTAGGAAGTCTTCCACAGGAAAATGAAAGAGTTGATGACTTAAATATGAAAGCCTGAGAGATTTCCTCAACAAGACAGGAATATTAAGAAGTCTCCTACCAAATGACATCTTCAAAGGAGAAATTTGCAATATACCTTCTGTGAAAGATTCAGCAAGTACAAAAATTACATCTGAAGAGCAATTAGCTTTAAAAGTGATATAAAACCACCCATACAAACCACAGTTAATTGCTGTGTGTGAGGAAAAACTCTGACAACAGCTAGTGGGAGATGTGGTGCAAAAGGAAAAAAAAAAACCTCACACCACTCCCACCAAGAAAAAAGTGTAGAGTACTAGCAAGATTAAATTAAACATTTCAATAATGTTCTGCATTGATGTACTGCAACAGAAGGAGCTGGGGAGGGATGAAGAGTGCACAACTCTGTGAGCCCAGAGACATCTGAACCCTATTAACATCCCTGAGCCAACACAGCCCGAAGGTCATTGCTCACTCAAATGAAATAACCAGCTACAGCTGCCTGCAGCTGTAGGTAGAAAAGAGAAAGCAGCATTGTTGAATCAGCTGAAGCCCAAAATAATAGCTGGAGAAACTGCTATATCAGGAACTCCCTGCATCCACAGGAATGAGCAAGAGGTTGTGAAAACAGTGGCTGCAGTGCTTTCTGCCTGCAAGCAGGTACATGTATTTGTTAACAAACACTAAGATTGTGTTTCTCTAAATAAGTTTTACCACTTGTCTTCTGTGGGTCTGGGTAATAACCAGAAAGCTTTTCTTGTTTCTTTGGTCCCATCCACTGTGCAAGCACAGGAGAAGGCTGGTTTACATATCACAGACAACAAATGAATCATGAGTCAGACTGAAAACTCACTAATCTGACAATTCTGCTTAAGACCTTGAAGAATAATTATACCAGCAAAATCTCTCTTCAGTACCTCCTCTGCTAACCTTATTATCACCAGAGGGGGGAAAACATCAAGATCAGCAGGGAAACCCTAGTTTGCATCAGCCCCAAGCTGCTGCACAAGAGGGTGGTGCTGAGCTGCAGCATCTGACACCGCATGTCAGTGCGAGTGAGTCAGTTCCGAGTCCTCCAACTGCAAGTTTGCGGTGATGAGGAGGAGGCGGTTGGGTATGGGCTTTCCAGTGAAGTCAGCTTGTTTGAGACAGCTATCTTTCCCAGAAACACAACCAGCTCTTTAGAACAGCCAACTGAGACAGAATGTGTTGATAAGTACTTCCTCTTCAAGGACCTACTGTAAAAATAAATTTATTTCAAGGATAAGCCTTTAAATATTATCACTACTTCAACCAAGCAGTCTTAGATATGTACATTATGAACCAAGAGATGATTACATACTATCTTTAAAACTGGAGTTGCATATCTTTATATAGGCTGTTTGGGCAAATCTAGAAGAGATCACGTTTTTCTTTCAGGATTGGAAAAGGTACAGAAATCCCCTAGAAACAGAACAGTATATAAGAACAAACTCCAGAGAAGAGAGATCTACCCAAACAGTGTCTTAGTAATTATTTTCTTTATCTGCAAAAGACCAAGCATACTTCATTAAGAAAGGATATTCAATTAAATAGGCACAAGTTTTAGAACTGCTACCCTGAATGCAAGCATTTGTGCAACTGTTCTCAGAATTACATAGAAGCCAAGAGTAACCTTTTGTACCATTAGGCCTTTATTTTAAAATAAAGTAAAAAATCAGTATTAGGATCTAAAAACAGATATCCCATCCCATTTATCACTCGACTGCTTTCCAAGTTTTAGTTATTTTGCAATTTGGTCTCCCAAAACTAGCTGTAAATTCTGATCAAAATAGTGAAAGTCAGAAAGACTGAAGCAGGAAGCTCAGAGATTAGCAACCTCACTTCTGTTATGTCAGTCTTCTGATTTTTGCTCAGCACCAGACAATCCTAATACATCATATTTGCATGCCCTAAAGGCCCTGACAATTACCTACTTGAAGAGTATTTCTCTCTGAGCTCCTCCAGAAAGTTTTATAATCATCCAAAACCCAATCCATGATGAAGGCCATACCACATCACCAGTAAATACCCTCTAAATACAGACAACTTACATGAGACAGAAAACAAGTGCACTGAACAAATAAAACCAGCAAGACTGCAACATCAGAACCTGTTGTACCAAAAAAGGTTCTGGTACCTAAAAAAATCCTGGCAAGGGTCTACAAAACACTGGGCAACACAATCAAAGCAGAACTATACTCTGCAAAACAGCTTTAAGTCTACTTTGCAACAGAACATCCCATAGATGAAGGGCATTGTATCAGAACTATTAGTTTAATAACATAATTGAGGCCTGGCAACACAAGCTAATCAGATATTGCTTAGTTTCAGTTCAGTATAAAAAAGTTAATAAGCTGCTTTCTTTTGACTGGTTTCAGGCTAACCAAGTTGTGTATTTTCCCCTTCCTCCCCCAAAAACAAAAAACACCACCAAAACAACAACAAAAAACAACCAAACACCACACATACAAAAACAGCCAACAAAAGTAGGTGACTGCTACAGCCTCATGCTTGATATCCCACAAGAGAACATTTAAGGTACTCAAGGTACAATTACTGCTCTTTAGAAGGTCTTCCAAATGTTAGCGTTTACCTCTAAAAGCAACTTCAAAAGTTTCAGCCCCTAGGAAGCCATTGCAACTTCTCTGAAGACATTTACTCTCTATCTGGACAGGCAAATTGAGATTAGATGGTTCAGCATGTTCCAAAGACCAAAACTGAACAGATGACCAGAAACCAGCAGGTACAATATAGGCAGTTCTGTCTGCTACAAAATACATTACTATTTCAAAAGGTCACAACTGCTGACAAAGGCCTCCATGTTGGAAGTGCAGAATCTGCAGGGAGAGATCTCTACTCAAGGTGGTTTTTTTTGGGTTTTTTTTTTGTTTGTTTGTTTGTTTTTTTGGTTTTGTTTTTTTTTTTTTTTTTTTTTTTGCTATGTGTAACTCCAGGCTTCCAAACATGAAGTTGAGCTGTAGATAGATCACTGGTCAGAGTACAGTGAGCTATCAAGTCTCTCCAACTGTCCTAAGGAACTATAAAAACCTCACCTTACAGTGCACATACATCAGCTTCTTCCCTCCACTCTCCTTGCAGTGTGCTTGCAGCTCCTCTTTTACAGCAGGACTGACATTTGTGGGTATGGTCTGTTGTGGTATAAAAACTCAACCCTAGTCACAGAATGTTAGGGATTGGAAAGGATCTCAAAAGATCATCTAGTCCAATTCCCCCCACCAGAGCAGGAACACCTACTAGGTGAAGTTACACAGGAATGCATTCAGGTGGGTTTTGAATGTCTCCAAAGGAGGGGACTCCACAACCTCCCTGAGCAGCCTGTTCCAGTGCTCTGTCACCCTCACTGAGAAGTAGGTTTTTTTCAAATTTAAGTGGGACCTCTTGTGTTTCAGTCTGAACCCATTACCCCTTGTCTTCCCACTGGTTGTCACTGAGAAGAGCCTGCCTCCATCCTCATAACACTCACCCTTTATAAACATTAATGAGGTCACCCATCAGACTCCTCCAAACTAAAGAGCCCCAGCTCCCTCAGCCTTTGTTCATAAGGGAGATGGCTCCACTCCCTTAATCATCTTTGCTGCCCTACGCTGGACTCTCTGCAGCAGTTCCCTGTCCTTCTGGAACTGAGGGGCCCAGAGCTGGACACAATATTCCAGATGTGGTCTCACCAGGGCAGAGTAGAGGGGAAGGAGAACCTCTCTCGACCACCCCACTTCTAATACACCCCAGGATGCCATTGGCCTTCCCGGCCACAAGGGCACAGTGCTGGCTCATGGTCATCCTGCTGTCCACCAGGACCCCCAGGTCCCTTTCCTCTATGCTGCTCTCTAATGGGTCGTTCCCCAACTCATACTGGAACCTGGGGTTGTTCCTACCCAGATGCAGGACTCTACACTTTTCCTTGTTATATCTCATTAAATTTTTCCCTGCCCAACTCTCCAGCCTGTCCAGGTCACACTGGATGGCAGCACAGCCTTCTGGTGTCTCAGCCACTCCTCCCAGTTTTGTGTCATCAGCAAACTTGCTGACAGTGCACTCTACTCCCTCATCCAAGTCTTTGAGGAATATATTGACTAGTACTGGTCCCAGTACCGACCCCTGAGCACTCCACTACATACAGGCCTCACTCTTCTGCATTAGTTTTTCCTCTAGTGCATGTCCCCAAATGAACATACCACAGGATCAGATCAGTGCCAGAGAGAGCAGAAACAAATCCAGCAGCCCCAGCTTTAGTTGGCTTCAGTATTATGGAGGCTGTGGTTTGACTAACCTTATGTTAGCTTAAGCCAGCATTTCCATATTTTCTGCTTTTGCACCAACTCCACACTCTGTGCTGGCACAACTGTTTGCATGGCTGGACAGTGAACTTCAATGAATTATGGTCCATCTAAAAACTCTTAAAAATGTATTATTTTTGCTGGATTATTACTTTGGAGCTGGGTAACTACTGATAAGGAAAACAGATATGGCTGGACTCATTGACCAGGAAGACTGGAATGTCAGAGACTTGATGGATAAAATACAGACACAAGAACAGCACATATGCGAGACGGTATATGACTGAGACACCAAGAAGAAGACTGGGAAAAGTGAAAGATTAAACCAGTTCACTCAAGCAGCTGCAAAGTGGTTCTGTAAGTCTCAGCCTCACCAAGGAGCTCCACAGCCTTTCTAATTATGCCACATAAGGGAAAGTGATTTTTTTTTTCAGTTTTGTCTTACAACCTAAAGGATTATGAATATACTCACAGCTGTGTTAAGAATATTAAGGTTGCCTTGGGAACTTGCAATGCACACAAAAGAGCTGGATTAGACTAATTACTTTGCCTCTGTGCACAAGGCAGTTGTTCACTAAGTCTGATGAAAAATAAGTACTCTAAAAGGTGTATGGCCATCAGTATTTCTACTGCAAACTATTCAGCCCTGCTCTTTCAAGATAAAGCTCATGTTTTCTTCTCAGTTTGTGACATCCATCACTACAGCATTCAGCTACTTCAAACAATTTTCACAACACTCTTATTAAGCAATCTCTCAACACAAAACTAATTAACTTATTATAGAACAGCCCAGGCTCTACAGGAAGATCATAAGACAGATGTTCACATAGCAAACCACATGCAAGAAGTTACCATCTCAACAATTCAAAGCTAACCCATTTCACCACACATCAGGACACAGACCATGAAAACTAACCATGTTTGTCATTACCATCCCATAGCCAAGGCAGCAATTTCTTAGACTGCTTCAGCTATTTTTCTGAGTGCAAACATGTGCTCTACTAACAGTAAAAATGAGGACATTTGTCAGACATCTAGACAGTAAGCATCAAGAGTGGAAAAAAAAGCAAACATGGAAATAGGCCTTGGGAGTAAACAAAATAATGAATTCATACTGGAGTCCATTACCCACAACAGCACTCAATCACTTTAAAAAGACAGTATGAAGATGAACTTGTGCTTCTTCTAAGCCTTTAAAGCCTCATAGTTCAAAGATGACTAACATTGAAACAAGTCAAGATATCTGTAAGCCAACACAGCTACAACTCTAATTGAGCACTTCACTCTGGCAAGATTACACTGAAGATCAGTAAATAACAGGTAGTTTCACCTTACTCTATAGTTGTCATGAAGTTACATAATGTACAGCTAGCCTATAGAACCCTAGGGCACAAGATGTTTTCAAGGAAGAGCAGAAGACAGGACTGTACAGCAGGAACTGCAGAATGGGATGAGTCAGTTATATCAAAGTTTGCCACCCTCAAACTACAAGAGGAAAATAAACATCTAGCAGGGTCTGGCCAATGGGCATAACGTGTCTGCTTTAATGAGCAAGGAATTTGAAAATAACCCCCTAGAGACTCTTCTTTAACTCATCTGGTGCAGGATACTCAAATAAGATGACTGAGTCAGCAAAACAAATTTGCACCACCTGTTTGCTTTGCTGAACACTGTCCAGCCCTCCCCCCTGTGGTTAATGAAATTCAGTTGCAAAAACCTATAAGCAAAAAAAAAAAAATCCTTTTGCCTTTGCATCATCTTATCTTGTAAAGCAGAAAAAATACAGAAAGTAGCTTTGAAACTCCTGTCAGAGCTCTTTTCATAGCCCTTCCCATCTCATCCGTAACAGAAGCTATTGTATGTGTCCCTTTCAACAGATCAGAGAAAGAAGTTAAATACCACTCCCATTTGTATTTAATGCAGGAATGGTTACTACCTTTAACCCAACCATAATAAATATTTAAATGTGTTTTCACTAGTTCATCCACTCAGTCACAAAAGCAGTATCAAATTAATTTTTGCAGTACATAGAGCATGACACCCAAAAAAAGAAACAAGTTTTCAATAAATAGCTCTTCCCGTTCTACTTCCTTCTATATACAAACATCTGGGCTGAGTGCCCAGCTGACTTTTGGAAATAGTTTTAATTGCTTTGTTACCTGCTTTGCTGTAATCAATGCTTTTTAATACATTGTTTCTTCCTGCTTCTTAGAAAGAGCCTTCTCCCATGTAGTCTACCACCACCACTAAACAATTAATGAGTTAATTTTTTTCATTTGTTCAGTTTCTTGCAAGTTCACTGTTACGTATCTTAACTCTAAGATCAGTAACCTTAGTTTTGCTTTGTCTCAGTCATTTTGAAAAGCCACTTAGCGCATAACTACAGTAGTGATGTTCTGCATTAAATGCAAATACTAGCAACACAGTTGACAACACAGTTGACAACACAGCTGATGAGTGGCCCTCCCCTTCTCAGGCAGTTTCCAACCAACCTATTGTGCTGACAGCCAATGCCAAGAGTCAACATTATAGTTCCACATCCTCAGAACATCACTGGTGTTATCATCATGTAGGTGTATATTAAAAATACAGACCCAGAAGTTAAACTCCTGTAACTTAAGAGCTGTGGGTTTGTTTTCATGGATTTTCTTTCTTTCTCTCTTTAAAAGAAACTGAACATAAACATAAGTCAATAGTTTTTACTTCAGAAGGAATAACCTAGCTTTTCATTATTTTAGGCTTTATCTTACTAATGATCTACTCATTAAGGTCCTTTCAGTGTCATTTTCTGAAATGTAAAATGTTTCAAAATAAGAAGATCTTAGGAGAAATGTTAGATAAGCCAGTACTGAGTAGCTCAATTTATACCATAAACCAAGAGGGTACACATTTACTTAACAAGCTCTTGAGTGCCATGTTAAAACATACAGACAGGCAGGAGTAAGCAAGCTATTTGTATATTTTTCTGGATAAAAGTTTGTAACAGGAAAAGACAAATATGCTAGCTCAGAAAAAAAAACAACAACACAAACTGCAAAGAACAGAGACATTTTATGGCTTTCTGTAAAGATACAGAAGCTTTCCTAATGTGATCACATATATCCCAGTACCATCCCAGTACCTATGAGAGTGAAAGATGTGTTTACTTGTGCTCCCCCCCACCCCCTTTAACAGTGAATGAATACAGGAGTTACACTGGTTGACAGGAGTCACGGGGCTCTCACTCCTTTTGTTGCTGTGTCCTTGTGTTGTTCCAGTTTGGCTAAAAAGATCACGCCAGACTACAGCTGAGAGTGCAACAGCAGCATGAGGCTCACGGTGCCTCATGTGCAGTTGAAGGAGGTTGTGGAGTACATTATCTGTTGAATCCTTCACCCATGGAAAGTACACTCTTTCTGATGTACTCTGCAACATGCTAGAGGGAGAAAGTAATTTGATTCATGTATTCTTGTTGTTCCACTTGCTTATTAGGCAGCAAGTGCCATTGAGAAGTCAGGCGCTGCTAAATTTTTAGATCAGCTTGTAATCATCCAAGAAACAGATGGCGATTACAGATTCCAGGGGCTGGGTGGGAGGAGGTTTTTTTGTTTGGTTGTTTTTTTGGGTTTTTTTTTGGTTGTTGTTGTGGTTTTTTTTTTTGGTGGTGTTTTGTGTTTTGTGTTTTTCTTTTTAACTTGTACAATATGCTCAATAGCTTCACTAGGCATTCACTCTCTTATCCTAAATATATTTAATTTATTGGTTAGCTCAGTAGGTGAGGTCTGCAGCAGTTCATTCTTTGTGTCAAAATTAGTTACAAAACCCCCTACTTCTATTAATTTCCTTCCACCTTTTAGGAGTGATATGTTTTGAAGGATGTTAAGCCTAGTTCCCTACAAATTCCCAGCTTTCCTAAGCAGCTTCTAACAGAAGCAGACAACCAACACGAATGAGAGCAGACTCACCATCATTGTGCCTAGGATGATCATCAGAAGCTGCAGAAAACACAAAATGCCTGGCTTTTGTTTTTGGCACATAAAACAAGGGGAGAATTACTTCCAAAAGCATTAGGCAAAAAGTTACATCCCACAGTCACTGGAAATCCACCAGCAGTGACAACATAGAGGTAAGAACATGGATGCTATTTACCGTATCAGTTGGAAATGAAATATTATTACCATTATGTTAATTAGCTAAAAATATGGCTTAAAGTCACACTAACCACTAAGTATTTGTTTCAGTAGCACATCCAGATTATTTTTGACACAGGCTAAAAGACCAAGATAAAAATCAAC
Source organism: Columba livia (assembly GCF_036013475.1). Taxonomy (NCBI): domain Eukaryota; kingdom Metazoa; phylum Chordata; class Aves; order Columbiformes; family Columbidae; genus Columba; species Columba livia. The sequence continues at coordinate 19,926,630 of NC_088603.1, read as the reverse complement.
TCTCCATGATGCAGATGCTTGCAAGATCCAAGCACACAGGGCAATTTGTCTTTGCTGCTACAAGTCAGTGTTATAACCTTATCTACAAAGTAGGACATCATTGCTTTCCATTTCACTTACCAGAAAGTTTCATTCAACAGCATATTTCAGCATACCAAGAAATGAATTTACAGCTCTGAATGAGAGCACCTATTTGCTCACTGCTTAAGATATTTGGGTAATGTTCACATGTTCTCCCCTCACATGCCCTACTAAGGTATTAATGAATTTGACTGCATTACCAAGCAGGATTTTGCATTAGGTATCTCTCTACTTTTACCTAAACAACAACTGAGAACACCAAAGCAATTTGCTTACAGCTTCTTGGATGGGGCAGAATTTATAAGATCCTTGGGTAAACAGTTACCTCCCTGCAGATTTTTTCCTATTAGGAACTCACATAAGCCCAACTGCTTTGTGACACCAGTGCTCGAGATCTCCCTTTTTAGATTCTTCATGGTAGCTATTGTGGAACTACATTTTGGATTTGTGCTGGAAACAGCGTTGATAATGCAGGGATGTTTCAGTTGCTGCTGAGAGAGTCAAGGTCTTTTCTGCTTCTCACTCTGTCCCACCAGTGAGTGGGCTTGGGGGTGCACAAGAAGTTGTGAGGGGACACAGCTGGGAAAACTGACCAAAAGAATATTCCATCCCATAAGACATCATCCTCAGTATATAAAGCTGGGGGAAAAAAGAAAGGGAAACATTCAGAGTTATGGTGTTCATCTTCCCAAGTTAGGGTTACTTGTGATGGAGACCAGCTTTCCTGGAGATGGCCAAACACTTGCCTGCCGATGAGAAGGAGTGATGGAATTCCTTGTTTTGCTTTGCTTGTGTGCGCAGCTTTTGCTTTACCTATTAAACTGTTTTTACCTCAACCCATGAGTTTTCTCATTTTTACTCTTCTGACTCTCTCCCCCATCCCATCAGCTGGGGGAGCAGGGGGAATGAGTGGCTGTGTGGGGCTTAGTTACCAGCTGGGGTTAAAGCACAACAGAGTCACATTCTGCCCTAGGACAGGACAGTTAAGAGAACAGTTCTTTTAACTTTTTCTTTAGATGGAGCTTCTTCACACATTCAATTTAAAAATCTTAAAATCCTCTAAAACTCAGCTATCATGTATAGCAGTATTTTGACCCCAACATCCAAAAGTTTAAAAGACTACAGAAAAATCTGCTATTCCCTTTTTATCTCCATCAAGTGCTTCCTTCCAATATATGCTGCATCTTGTAGAAATGTGGAAACTGCATCTCAGCTTCACCACTTCAATACATATGTACTTCTCAGGACAGTTACTAAAACTCAGAGACTGCTGTTGTCTCATTAATAGATACACATCACACTGGAAGCAGTCTTAAATGTGATTTTTCAGACTACTGCTATGGTCTAAGTTCATTTAATTACCATCGTCATGAAATATGTTCATCTCCTAGCCTAACCTTTTCTTATAGATTTCTGTTTATTCTGTTAACAAACTTAAGGATCCTCAATTCCTGTTCTTAATGAATCCATGCACATAATTTGTATTTCTCCCATGAGAAACTCTTACTTCTGATAGAGTCCAAACACACTGAACACTTATTTTCATTTGCTGGACAGTGCCACATCAAGCATTACAAACTGTCAGGGTGAGCATCTAACAGAAGAGTCTGCAATACTTCAGTGCTCTCCTTAGCCAAGAACACAGATGTTTAGATTTGGATGCATCCTATTAACTTACTTTTTCCATGCTCACTCATTCAGAGGGATTTTGCTTCCATGAGGCCCAAAGCATTATTCATGATTACACCTCGCATCAGAGTAAAGAAATAGGACAACATTTGCAGAGCATGCAGCAGATACTCACACCCACGACCATCATCTTGATATGAACACAAAGCTGCATTTCTCTGAGCCTACTATATTGCTGAGTTTGCTCTTTGAGCCTCCCCAATGAAAGGACTTTAGTCTACAATTTTTATATTTATGTGCATGAACCAGTATGCTGATTTAATACATTTTCTAAGGGAAACAGCTACGTACACCACAGTAGCATATGATCACAGGAGTCATATACAGTGTTGTGTTTGTCACTATTTACTTCGTTGTTATTTGCACAGCACCAGAGAGGACTTTCTTCTGAAAGTAGTGGTATTTCCAGTACGAATACATGTAGCAACATGCTGTTGCAACAGGAAGATCTGCGTTCTCAGAGACCTTCTCCCTCTCTCTCCCCAGGGAGATAGCTAGCACACTGCCATTCAGCAGAAGTCTCTCACCCTGTAATTATCAGCTTGCTTGCTTTCATTAAGGAGGCTCATTTTGGAATTTTTCTATGAATAATGCTGCAATAAATAAATAATAATGCACTACAAATAAATAATAATGCACTAAAAGAGAAGCAAGAAAAATTAATGTATTTAAGCCCAGTTCTGGCAAACAGCATATTATACACTTCCACAACTGCAGATATTTTTGCTTTGTAGATAAATATCTCGTTTCTTATCAGCTCATGATATAGGACGTCAGGGCTTACAACTGACCTACAGAAAACTTGAAATCCTTTGTCACCATTTCCTACCGACACACAGGGCTATCTTAAGCAGGCTATTTAACCTCACTAGAGCTTCTCTGTCATCCATACCGTATTGGTATGTACATTTACAGCATTTCCCCCTAGATCATCACTTCAGGCATTGTGCTGTTTGGCGTAGATCTAACAGTGCTAAGCCTTGATGCTCAGCCTCCAGGCTTTAGGCAAAGGCTACCAAAAGGCACACAAAGAATAAACCTCACAGGATTTGGACATGCAGGAAATAAAAGGAACACTGAGTTAACACTACAGGCTGCTTTGCCTGTTTAATGAAGCTGTTACAAAATTTGTAGCCTAATCTCAAATTGCACATTGACAGTTATTCACACTTAAGCAGCAGCAAGAAGTAACCCATACAAACCCAACATCTGAACCACCAAGAGAAGACAAGTTTTTGGCTTAAGTGCCCAGATACCTGATTTTAGGTGATCTTTGGGCTCTACACTTTTAACCTGCCGTGACAGCTATTTAAAGATACAAAGCTGCGACTTGAGCCTCATAATGCCCCAACCATGTGACATCTTTACCAGGCTCTTAATTTTAACGCTTAACAGCAGCAATTCGACGTTATTGCGCCTAGTTACGGGGACTCTTGAAGACAGAGAAGCCCATCATCCGCAGGGTGATATAGCACTCCGCAAATGTTGCAATTCTGCTGCTTTACCACATCAAAACCAGCCCTCCTCCCCTCCCCCAAGAGCACAAAGCCGTCAATAGACACTTGCTTAAGCAAACTGCACGGAAGGCGGTAAAAACTTCGCCACTTAAACGCTAAAAACTGAGTATCTTTTTTTTTTAACCGCAGTACATTTATGCAACGCCCGCTCGCGGGTGGCGACAGGAGCGGAGCTGCCCGGGCTCCGCTCGCAGCACCGTCCCCACACGGGCACCACCCGGGTGCTCTTCAGCGAGCGGAACCGCGGATCGATAGGACACGGGCTACCGCGGGCACCCCGCGGCCGGTGCAGCCCCGCGCCCCCCGGGCAGCCGGGCGCGCATCGCCCCCGCGGGACGCCGCAGCACCCCCGGCACCCCCACCCGCACTCACCGCCCCCGGGGACGCTGTCCCAGCCCCGCCGGGGCGCAGGGCGACAGCCGGCGGGCGGCTCCCGGTGGCACGTGCCTCCCCGATCCCGCCCGTGCCCCCGCAGCCGCGCTGCATCGCTCCCCCCGCAGCTCCCGGGGGGCGATGCCCCGGTGGGGCGGGCAGGCGGCAGTCAGGCGTAGCGCTTACCGAGTGGTTGACCCCCCACATGAGGACGCTGAGCAGCGGGTCGCTGGCCCGGAACAACTTCACTTTCTGCGCCACGAAGTGCTTTTTCTTGGTCTTGGTTTTACTCGCCATGACGGGCACGATGCTGCTGGGGGCCGCCATGGCGCAGCCGGCGGCGGAGGCAGGGGCGGGAGAGAGAAGGAAGGCGGGAGAGCAGTGCAGGGGCTCCTCAGCGCCGCAGCCCCGCGGGCAGGCGGCCGGCGGCGGGCGGGCAGCCGCGGGACGCCGCGCGCATCCCGGCCTGCCTGCCGGTGCCGCGCGCTGAAATGGCCCCGCTCGCGCGCCACGGCCCCGCCCCTCTGCCCCCCGCCCCCCCGCAGGGAGCCGCCGCCCGCCACGCACCGCGCGCCGCCGCGCCCCGCCCCCGCGGCCGGCGCGGGAACAGCGGCGGAGTTTCGGTTCCTGCCGCGCACTGCGCATGCTCCCCCAGCACCCCGGGCTCGCGCCTGCGCGGCCGCTGCGAGGAAGCCGGCGTCCGGACGGCGGCCCCGGGCGGGTCGAGCGGCGGGAGCCAGCGGGGGCGGGAGAGGAGGGTGCGAGGGAGGGCTGGGAAGAGAGGGGGTCGCCGTCGCTCCTCTCGCTGACGGGAGGGGGTCCTTCGGAGGCGAAAGCCGGCTCAGCGCCCGCCCGTTCTTGCCCCCTGCCCCGCTTCTCACCCTCCTGCTCGCCTCCAGGCCCTCGGGGAAACAAAACCCACCATCGTCCTAATCTTTATTTAATCATACACATCTTTACTTTGTCCAGGCTTTGTAACATTTATATAAGGTTCCAGTTCCCGTAAAGGGACCTCTAGGAGTGCTCAGACTCTGTGAGGGAGGACAGCTGCTCCTGACCGAGCTCCAGCCTGTGAGCAGAGCGAATGGTTTCAGCCGGCGTACAGCGAGCACCGAAAGCTCAGTCTCCTGCAGAAGTATTGAACACCTACAAACTGCACTCCTCCGTTCATATCCACAGGAAAAAAAAGTTCAAAATGTTTCACAGAGGATGTGGTCAGTGATAGATGACATCCTGCAAAAAGCACATCTGCCCACCTCAGAAATGTTGTGCACAACATGCGCTTTCCTCCCTTGTGTAATGAGGGACCTTAATGACAACTGTGGTCACTGTTCAGGGTCAACACACACAGATAACACAGCCTACATCTGTGCATTTACAGTAAGTCATCCATCAGCTTCTCAAACATGCAAGCTGACCTGCCTGCTGCAGATCCTGCTTTGTTCATGAGCTGATTGCTCAGCAAGGTGACCAGATCCCGATGGAGCAGCAAGAGCAGGGCTGCTCCATGAGGCCGGACAAATCACAGAATCACAGAACGTTAGGGATTGGAAGGGACCTCGAAAGATCATTTAGTCCAATGCCCCCACCGGAGCAGGAACACCTAGATGATGTTACACAGGAATGTGTCCAGGCGGGTTTTGAATGTCTCCAGAGAAGGAGTCTCCACAACCGCCCTGGGCAGCCTGTTCCAGTGCTCTGTCACCATCACTGTGAGGAAGTTTCTTCGCATATTTAAGTGGAACCTCCAGTTTGTACCCATTGCCCCTTGTCCTATAATTGGTTGTCACTGAGAAGAGCCCGGCTCCATCATATACATATTTATAAACATTAATTTGGTCACCCCTCAGTCTCCTCCAAGCTAAAGAGACCCAGCTCCCTCAGCCTTCCCTCATAAGGGAGACGACAAACCAGCAGCCAAGGGTCATCCCAGTCCAGGCAATGCCACCAGTGGCGGGGCCCAGTCCCAAGGGGTCAAGGCCAGGTGCTGGTGACAACACACATCAGCAGTCCCAGAGAAGCTGAAGTGATGAACCAGGTACATCCAGGAAGGCACAATGTAGGCACAGAGTCCATCCAGGAGACAGGGCCAGTAACAGGTCTGCAGGCAAGATGAATACAACAAGGTCTAAAGTGTATGCAGAAGACAGTGCTGGAAACAGGTGTGTCTACAACAGACTCTGGTTTCCCAAAAATAAGGCAGGGTCTTATTAATTTTTGCTCCAAAGCTTATTATTTTTTTACATGTACAGCTGCCTGAACAGTATTTAAATTAACTTTTCTTATGAACTGTAACTAGGGCTTATTTTTTGAGTAGGGCTTGTATTTCGAGCATCCTCAAAAATCCTGAAAAATCATGCTAGGGCTTATTTTAGGGGTAGCTTTTATTTTCAGGGAAACAGGGAAGCTCAGGTGAAGACCTAAACTGAGCCCTCCCTGAGCTTAGATGGAGGCGTTGGGCAGAGGGTGCTCCCAGGTGAGGCTGCTCAGGGCAACGAAGGTCAATAGGTGCACTCAGGGCCCTGACTCAGACTTATACAGCTGCTCATAAGTTTAAACATTTTTTTCACCAAACACGGTTGTTCAAGTGTCGCATCCACTCAGTTTCTGTTTTGCTTTTGTGATTTCAGTAGCTGGAGTCCACACCTGTCGTGTTTAATTCCCACGCATAGAAGCAATTACTGCGGCTTGTTATATGGTCTGTTTTCTGCATCTTATGGAGAGCAGGAGATAATAGAGATACAATGCTTCATTTTCTGTTTTTCTTTTTTTGTGGTTTTGTTTGTTTGTTTGTTTGTTTGTTGAGCAAGGAGTTACTTAAGAGTTACAGAGAGACTCTAATTTTTGTCTTGAAAATAGATTCAATAAAAAATTTCCTTGTGTTTCTACTGCAGTCAATGGAAGCAGCTGAATAGTCAGCACCTTTGAATAAAAGCAGGTCACTTAGATGCTTAAATATAGATTTGAAGTCAGATTTTCAAAAGACTTCAATACCCATTTTATTCCTCACATTATGCTTAGAACATGACATCTGAACACCATGCAACGCTGCACACATCCACTGACTAACATCTGTCACATATTGTGTGTTTCATCTTCTTTCCAGAGTAAATCCATATAGTGAATCTTTTTGGTTTATAACTGTGTAATAAAGAGAAAACATTTTGGTAGGTTTATTATAGAGGAGGCAAGGCTGAGGAAGGAAGTTGCTCTTTTTTTTCTAGACTTTCTTGTCATCTTGGCCTAGATTCTAAAGAACTCTTTTCTGCAAATATGAATCCTTACCAATGAAGGCTGTATGGTCAGAGGAAAAAAAAGACGTTGACTGTAACCTTTACAGCAGAATTAAAATAAATCAAGGGCCTGGGCTATCTTCGTGACAAGGTCTGGCGCAAAGATTTGTCCTCTCCAATGTTAAGCACCAAGAACAGGACATTTGCCTGTGCCTGTCTATCCTGTAGCGATCACCGTAGGCATAGGTTTTCCACCGAATCCATGATATACGTGCAACTGGACACAAGAGTAGCTTGAAGAGATTCGACTACGCTGGCAGCCTATGCTCCTCTTGGGAAGTCTCTGGTTGCGCTTCAACTAGAGCTCCAGGCTCTTTCTTTCCCTCAACCATAACCCTAACACTATCCCTTAACATAAAACTGACCAGAAATTGAGTCTGGAACCAGGCTACTCAAACATTGCCCATGGCAAGAAATTCCTTGGCCAAGTTCTTGCAGCCTAGACTTCCCTTTCAAGCCTTTCTAGCTGCCCTCCAGTTGGAGCACCTGGGCTGTCTCAGCTCCAACACTGACCCTGAGAGGAAACCTAATCTTATGCTAAGCCTCAGCCCAGGTTCATCAGCCAGTGCCCACTTCAAAGCAATCTCACAGCCACATTCTCTTCACGGTTCACCTTTTCCTTTGGCATGTTCCCTTTTAAGCTCCCCTCCAACAGCAGCTCTGTGCTGTCTCTGTCCGAATGCCCACCTCAACACCAACACAGATCCTTAGATAGGATTCCCTCAATAAAATGTTCTCTGCCACATTTTCTCTATCCCACTGCCTTTCTTTTCAAAGCTCCTTTCTAGCTCCACTTCAGCTACAGCTCCAGGCCTTCTCTTTCTCTCAGCCTTAACCTCAACCTTCCCACAAACCATACGCTGGACTTCAGACATGGCCTCCAGCCAGTGCCCACACTAGGAGGTTCTTGCAGCCAAGTTCTCCTTGCAGCCTACACTTCCCTGGAACAGTCACTTTCTAGCCTCAAGCCAGCTGCAGCTCTTGGCTCTTTCTTTCTGCCAAGCATAACCTCAAACCTCACCCTAAGCCTGACAGTTGTGTTGAGCCTTAGACCAGGCCCCTCAGCCAGTGCCTCCACCTAAAAGTTTTTGCAGCCTAGTTATCTCTGTGGCCCAGCCTTTTCACTAGCAGCTACTTTCAAGCCTCCCTCCAGCTGGAGCTCTAGGATCTCTCTCTCTCCCAGCACTAACCCCAGCCCTCACACTAGCTGTATGCTGAGCCTCAGATCAGGACAGCCGAGCAGCATCCACAACAAAAATTTCTTGCAACTGAGTTCTTCCTGCACCACACGCTTTCTAGGCCCATCCTAATCACAGCACTAGCCTCTCCTTGTCAAAGTTAACCCAGCTGTAACTCCAACCCTAACAGGAGGCTAAGGCTCAGACCAGACAGTCTAGCAAAGTTCTCCTTGCAGCATAGACTTCCCCTCCATAGCCCCTTTCTGGCTCCCCTCCAGCTGGAATGCTAGGCTCTCTCTTTCTTCTAGCCCTAACTCTAACCCTGGCGTAAACCTAACTATATGCTGAGACTTGTCCTAGCCCCACTTTTAGTGCCCACACCAAAATATTCTTCCAGCCAAGTTCTCCTTGCAGCCCACCTCTTTTCTAATCCCTCTCCCACTGGAGCTCTAGGCTCTGACCTTCGACCTTAATCCTAACCCTAGCCATATCAATAAACCCAAACAAAGGTTAAACCTTGGACTAAAACTCAGTAGGCCAAACCAAAAAGTTCTGGTAACTAAATTCCCCTTGCAGCCTACGCTGCCAGTTACATGTTCCTTCCGAGTCCCACTGCAGCTGGAGCTCTTGGCTCTCTTTTTGTCTTGAACCTAACCCTGAGTTTAAGCTCAACCAGATGCTGAGCCTCAGACATGCCCCTCAGCCAGTGCCCACAGCAAAAAGCTCTTGAAGTCCATTTCTCCTTGCAGCCCACCCTCCACTTTGATGGCTCCCTCCAACTGCAGCTCTAGCCCTTCTCAATGCTAGCTCTTAGTCCAACCCTAAAAGCAAACCTAACAGAAGACTTGAGCCTTCTTCTGCTGCCCACACCAAAGGGGAGCCAAGTTTCCCATGCAGGCTTCACTTCTGATTAGCAGATCCTTCCCAGTGCCACTGCAGGTGGAGTGCCTGGCTCTGTCTTTCTCTGAACCCTAAACCTAACTGTGCACTGAACCATAGACCAGGACACCCAAGGAGACCCCACAACAAAAACTCGTCTCAACCAAGTTATCCTTTTACCCCCAAAGCACCTTTCTAGCCCCTCTCCAGTTGCAGCAAGTGTCTTACTCTTTCTCTCAACCCAAGCCCTAATCCAAACTGCAGTTTGAGCCCTATCCAACCCCGCCCCCCTCAGCCCCGTGCAGGCACTGATAAGTTCTTACAGCCAAATTCCTTGTGCTGCCTACGCTTCCACTTCAAAGCCCCTATCTAGCCCCTCTACAGCTGCATCTCCAGGATCCTTCTTCCAAAACAAACCTTAGCAGTAAAACTAACTGAAAGCTGAGCCATGTCAAACCCCACTCCAAGGGCAGCTCTAGGCTCTCTCTCAGCCCTAACTCTCATGTGAAACTATATGCCGAGACCAAGACCCACAGCGAGTGCCCGCACCATGAACTCCTCCCGGCCATGTTCTCCTTGCAACACACACTTTCCTTTTGCAGCCTCTTTCACGTGTCTCCGCAACTGGAGCTCTTGGCTTTCTCTTTTTCTCACCCCTAACCATGACCACAAGGTAAGCCTTAGACCAGGACACCCCACCAGTGCCCACACAAAAAAAATGCCTTTCCAAGTTCTCTCTGAAGCTCCTTTGTGACCCCATATCAGCTGCTGCAGCAGGTTCTTCGTCCCTCAACCATAATCCTAACTGTAGCCCTAATCTTTACTGGAGGCTGCGCCTTGGACATCGTCCCCTTCCAGCACGGACACCACAAACTTCACTTGTTAGCCATATTGTCTTGGCAGCCTGCCCTTTCCTTTGGTGGCCTCTTTGGAGCCCTCCAATGCAGGCCGATTGTGTTCAGAGGGAGCTCACAGCCCAGGTATTCTATTTGTTCCTTTATGCCTTATGGACATACTTGTGCATGTGTGAGGGAGGTGTTTATTCATACAGCCTGGAATAACATAAAGGTTGTATTTCAGTCCATTAACAGTTTTTTTATAGCATGACACTGTGAGTGTATGTCAGTGGTCATGGTGCATGTACAGTGTTGGGAGATGAAAGGACTTCTGGGACAGTATTGAGCTAAGACCAAACCTCCTACAGTGTTGCCTGTAGTGCCCACAGAGAGACATCTCTGGGGCAATCTATACCCACAACTGCATTCATGCTGCGTTGCGGGTAAAACTGCTTGTTTTACTTCACAGATAACATGTAAGCAAACTAACTTAGATGCTGCGATGATGATCCAGGCACTGACAGAATACCAAAGGGCCAAATTATGACCATACCACCTCTTCTGAGGTTGCAGTGGGTAATTAGCTGGCTCTTGGAAGTCTACTCAGGATCTGTAGGTTTCAGTGCTAGTAAGAACACTTATGAAAATAGAAGAGGAGATTCATTCTCTGACTTACTGTGTGTTTTAAATCCTGACCAGCACTTCCTACTTGACTTTAAAGAAATCCACCCCACACAGGTATACAAGTGTTTGAGACTCCTTCAGTGTGTCCAGAGTTTTTTGATAACTGAAGGTAAAGCTTTTGCACTCCACAAGGACGGAACAGGGGAGCACTGTTAGGGTCAATTCACCATGCTTGCAAAATTTATTAAATCAGTGTGATCAGTTATTAAACCAGTGGATCAAGCTGATCTTTTTGCAAACACGGAATGTGCTCTGACTCCAATGAACTTGTTTTCTGTCCTTCATGGAGATGAGTGTATTGGGAAGCTCCAGTGGAGACTGAAAGGAAGATCCTCCAGGCTTCTAACAAGTTGCAAGGTAGGCTTGGGGAAAGCCTCATTTTGTTTTGTCCTGCCTGCTCCAGGCTTTTTTTCTGCCATTGGTACAAAAAATTCCACATTGTCCCACTTCTGATCCAAGATGCTCTCAGTTGGAACCTGGTGGACAGAGGAAAGAGAAGAAAAGAGAATGATCTAGCAAGACTGTGCTAATGAATGGCTGTCGTTGCTTGACTTCATCAACAGCTAGAATAAATTGAAAAAAGGGTGCGAGCTCCCTTGAATTTCCCAGGATTCACCATGACTAGCAAGCTCATTTTTTAAATCTATTTGATCTTTTTGATGCTTGCACCAGAATTTTGTTTAGTTTTATTGTTTAAACAACACTTTCAAATTTGTTACTTTATTCCAAGTATGTATGTGAATGACTTGCTTTTTGTTTCGCTGGTCATCACAAGCAACTCTACTGGTGTATTAGGGTCTCTAATTTTAAGGAAAGGGATATCATATAGTTTGTAAGTGAGGCTTTGCCTAGCTACTGGAAGGTAATATTTCCCTTTAGAATTACTTTCTGCAGCTGCAAAGAACAGAAGGCCCACAGAGTTTGCCTAGGCCAACTGCCATAGAAACTAATTTCAGCTAAGGCAGACTCATAAATTGTTCCATTACTCTATAAATTGGTTTGGGTACATGTCACTTCAAGCCAAGCTGGGTTACGTTAAATCTAGTCTGTAGTTCTAAAATACTGCTGCTTTTTTAAAGAACATGTCTTAAAGACATGACGAAAATAAATAATATCTGAAGTGAGTTAATCCACAGGAGTGTGAAACCTACATCAAATTATTTACTGTTTTATTGGAAATACATAATGACCAGACCAAATATTTTGAAGACAAAACATTTCCTTCATTTATAAAACAGAAAAGGAGAAATACAAAACTGCTACCTATAAACTATTTAAAATGCAGACTCCTTAATTGCTCTGTATTCAGAAGAACAAATACAAACTGTATGTGGGAATGATTACTGGCTACATATGTTTACAGACAGAAAGCATCACCTGCTAGTTTTCAGGTGTGCCATCAAGAGCTACCAGATTCACAGCACTTCACATTACAAAAGATTCCAAACAGTCTATGAGACAGAATTTAAAATACAAAATAAAAATTATTAAAATTTAATTATTTTACAAAGATCAATGTAACTATTTCTTAAGCATAAAAGACTCAGACATTTCATTTTAAGCTCTGCCTATTTCCTTCTGTTTCTCAAGAGGAAGTACAGTACATAACCAAAGGCCTGCAAAGAAACTATCAGCCCCAATTAGAGATGAAACATGTAACCTAAGTGATGCTTTGTTTGTTTGGTTTTTTAAGGTAAAGAAAACAGATAACCCACTCCAGTCTAAGCTTGGGAAACCAGTACAGCCAGGTGTAGTTCCATTAGTCACAATTCTAAAAGGGGCAGAAGCCAGGACAGCTCCTTTTCCCCATAAACAAGCCAATGAAAACCTCCCTGTAACCAGCACCCAGCAGCAGCACTGTCCATGTTAGTTCAGACAAAGCCAAGTCTCCCTGGACAGAGGAACACTGAAGGTCCCCTGTCCCTCTGGGGCCCTTTGCTTCCCTTTACAACTTCCCTCACTCGGGCAGCTTAACAAGCCACAACTGCCGGTTTTGCAGCTTATATAGTCTTTAAGGGCAAAGCTCTTCCTTTTCCTTTAGTGAAGGCTTTTAACCCTTTTTAGGTTTGTCATTGCTACAGCTCAAAGTTGTGAGCTGTTTGTGTGCAGCTTTCTAGAGAAACTGGGATTTTCTAGTGTCTCTCCATTGATCTGAACTCCTGTCTCATCAGATGTAGTCAGCTGGGACATGACAGAGCTGTCCCCATACACTATTGCTCCAGCTCGGGGGTTAGAAAATGCCTGGTGCAAATCTTATCTCAGTTGGTAAAAAACACTCTAAGTTCCATTTTCCTCAAGCCGTTATTTTTATTATTTGTAAAATTTCTGAAGAATTTTAGTTCCTGCTACAGCATTCAGCAGCCTTTTCAATTTGTAGCCCCAAAGTACAGCTTCCTTAGCATATGCCATTTTAGCATTTCTTGCTTACTGTGGTTAATCACAGGAACTACAATAGCTGAAGAGCTGTTAGAGAATTACAGTTGTTCCCACATGTTCTAATTTAAGACAGTTGCCACTGTTACTGAGGGTTTTGTTTTGAGAGAAGGTTATGTTTGTGCACTCTTTCAATGTCGTTATAGGACTTTCTAACATTTTCCTTCTAGAGACATTGAAAAGCTAAACTGGTGCCAATTAGGTTAGCCCGGGAAAAGTCTCAGGAAAGTAATGGAAACGTAAGATACAGAGTTTTCAAAGCTTAGTTTACCAAAAAAAAAAAATCCTTTAACTTTGGATGCTTCTGTTTTGGGCAGAAAACACCAGATACCAAGACCCTGAGCGCTGACGACAGTAATTGAATCTTGAAGCTCTAGCAGTACAGTCCTTGTGAAAATCAGGTCTCACATGTATCCATATGGTATGCAAACAAAGTAACATTTAAAACATCTGGCCCTACGTACATTTAAATAATTCACAGGGTCAGCAGTTCATTACACATCAGTTTGCTACAGACTTCCTCCATTACAGTTCTGAAATATCCAAAGGAGTAAATCCTACAATTTTCCCCTTTTTGGGGTTGTTCAGCCTGGGAGAAGGTTCCAGGGACACCTTATTGTGACCTTTCAGTACTTAAAAGGGGCCTGTAAGAAAGCTGTGGACAGACTTTTTAGCAGGGCCTGTTGCAACAGGACAAGAGGTAATGGTTTTAAACTAAAAGAGAGGAGATTCAGGTTAGATATGAGGAAGAAATTTTTTACAATGAGGGTGATGAAACACTGGCCCAGGTTGCCTGGAGAGGTCATGGGTGCCCCATCCCTGGAGACATTCAAGGCCAGGCTGGATGGGGCTCTGAGCAACCTGATCTAGTTGAAGATGCCCCTGCTCATTGCAGGGGGCTGGACTAGATGACCTTTGAAGGGCCCTTCCTACAAAACTGTTCTGTGATTCTATGCTCCAACTTGTGTCTGTTGCTGCTTGTCCTGTCACCAAGCGCCTCTGACAAGAGCCCAGTTCTGTCTTCTCTATGCTTCTCTCCCACTGGGTATTTGGAGGCAGCAATAAAACCCTCCCTTCACCTTCATTTGTCACTGCTGAACAAATGCAGATCTCTCAGCCTGTTCTCACATAGCACGTTACGCAGTCCCATAGCCGTCCTGGTGGCCTTTCCCTGGGCTTGCTTCAATATGTCAATGCCTTTCTTGTCCTGGATACCCTCAAACTGGACACAGCACCCCAGATACAGCCTCACAAGTGTGGAATGGGGGGAATAAACACTGTCCCCAAACAGATGGCTACAATTTTGCTAATACAAACCATTTATTCTGTCTCAGATGCAAGATGCAAGATCCCAGATCCTGTTTGCCCTGTTGAACTTCATGAGTTTCTGTCAGATCATTCTGCAGCCTATCCAGATCCGACTGAACAGCAGCCCTGTTGTCCCAGCATAACAGCTGCTCCCTCCAATGTCATATTGCCTACAAACCTCCTCAGAGTGCACTCCATCCCACCACGCAGGTCATGAATAAAGATATTAAACTGTATTATCTACACTATGAATCCTTGAGGGATACTACTTGTACAACCAGTCACCAGCTCTGCTTCATGTTGTTGGTTGCAACTCTTGGAGCACAGTGGTCCAGCTGATTTTCTACACGTTATCACCCACTTATAGAGTCCATACCTCACTAATTTGGCTGTAAGGAGATAATGGGAGACCGTATCAAAGGCCTTGCTAGAATCAAAGTAAACCACATTCAGTGTTTCTCCCTTCACCCTGGAGCAAGTCATCTCATCACAGAAGGCAATCAGGTTGTTGAGGCATAATTTGCCTTTGATAATTCTGTGCTGGCTGTTCCAAATCACCTTGTTATCTTTCCTGTAGGAGAATTCAGTCCATAACATTCCTGGGGAGTGCAGTTCAGCTGAGCGGCCTGGGCTTCCTCAGATTCTCCTTTGCCTTCTCCAAGATGGATGTGAGTTTGCATCCTTTCTTCTTTATGGCTTGTTTGTAATATGTTATTATTTCAATCAACAAATAAATGACAATGGCAGCTGAATATGCTATTAGAGGATTACAATCTATCAAGTTTCTCTTTTTAAAGGAAATTTTATATTCTAATGTAAAAAACTTGCAATATTTAGGTTTCAATAAATCGTGACATGGTTCTGCTAGAGAGATTTTTACCATAGGCAGCAGTCTTGTCTCAAATTCTTTTGATTTGTGTAACAAGTACATGTTTTTCAAGAAATATTCCATAAGAAAATGGAAATAAGACAAATTCACTCCCTTAAATCTATTTTCTTTACTAAAAAAACTTTTATCATGCCAATAGACATTTAAAATATTTTAATAAAATAAATGTAAATAATCAGCTTGATAAATACCAGAATAAAAAAGGAGAAAAAAAATTATAGGAAGAAAAACTTGTCCGTCTTAACTACTTTGTAACTACTACGTAAAACTCAAAGGACTTCAGAGAAAATGAAACTTGTTTCTTATGAGAACAGAAGGAAGAATGGTGTAAGAGCTGCTTAGGGACAAGACAAGGAAAGAGATTCTAATGACATCTCCAAGAAACTGTGTAAAATGCTGTAGACCTGAGTAAAGAGAAAGGTTTTTGAGTGTATGGTAATGTGTTGCAAACCTGTGATTGGGCTCATCTTTGATGTGATTAAGCAGCTGCAAGCCACAAGACCACTGCTGTTTTATGTGAGGCAGTGGTACTGCTTGAATTTAGTTTACTAAAACTCTTCCCTCTTGTACACGTTTGAAAATACATGTGTATGAGGCCTGTCTACACAATCCTTTTTGTTAATGTTTTGTAATTAAATGAGCAGTGTAACTTTTAATGTAAATAGTTATACAAGCACAGAATGACTGCAGCTGCTTATACTTAATGATTTTTCTAGCAAAGTTAGGCTATTTCCTGTTCTTGGAAGAAGTTGCTATATCATAAGAGCACCTTTTTACATGTATGACATCCTCTACCCTAAGAGATTGTAGTGCTTGGCTAATTCTGGTTTTAAAAAGCAGGTTAAACAAAACAATTGCAGCTGCTCTAGAACTGCAAAGGTGTCTCTTTGACCAAAGTTTCTTCCTTGGTAAGCGTTAGTGGAGGTGGCACTTGCTGGCGTTCAGAGGGATGATAAGATGCTGCTCAGTCTGCACATGTGGCTTGGTGTTAGTAACCAGAGTCCTGGTATGAGATCAGCTAGTAGGGATTACTAGTGTTGTTCAGTGTGACCTGTGTGCAGACAAAGCTTTGATCTTTATACGATGTCATAAAAATCTTCATAGCAGCCATCAGCAGCACATCTCCCAGGTTTGTTATCAGAGCAAACAGGCCTGAGGTTCTCTCCATTTTACTAGGGGACCACTGGCTTTCTCCAAAGCTTCCCCAGTGAAACGGAGAGAACCTAAAGCCTGTTACTTCTGATAACAAACCTGGGAGATGTCACAGAAAACTTCATAGCAGTCTTCAGCAGTACATGTACCCACAGCAAAAAAAAGAGCCATTATAGGCAGGGGCCTGATCAGTTTGTTTGTTCCAAATTGTGTTACATCACTACCAATAATTATTCGATAAGTATTGGAGGACTTTGGAAGGCAGACATGGCCGGGGCTAGGCCCAGCACTATTTCCATTGCAGATATTTTTTTTACAAGCAAATGAAGGTAAACTTCCCCCAAATTTTGGTGGTGGTAAAATATATGGTCAACTAATACGAACTGCACTTTATTTTAAACTTAAAGTGACACAATATAGGTATGTGATTTATAATAGCTTATAATTTGGTTATTAGTGTATTCTACATTGTTTTAAACTACTTTTCTTACCTGTTTTCTTTTTTGTTTTCACATGCTCAAGAATCCAGTTTGTATTTGTTTTGCATGAGAGAAAAATCCATCAGAGAGTGGATGTACAATTGACATACCACAGATGAGGGCAGGGTATTGAATTATCCATGCAAATTACTATAGGCATTTTCTAAGCACAGAACACATCCCAGCCCCAGCTAGTTCCTTTCCTCACATAAAAAACATAGTTCTTTTAAAAACAAAGAAGATACAATGATTAATACTAGGAGAGTGTCTTGTCTGTGGTTACATATAAAGCATGCTTGGTGATTAATTCATTAGTGGAGGGAAAAAGGACTTAAATCATAGGTGAACAACAGATATATGCCCAGTGCTCTGAAGTATATGGTTTTGTATGTGTGAGGTGGGTACAATTACATTGGCAGAAAATGGAAGCAAAAGAAGACATACCACAAACCACAGCTGATTTGGCTCTCAACTTTCTTACGCTGTCACCCTTTCTGCATTTGCAGATGAAGTTGCAGCCACATGTCCTCTGCAAGGCAGGCAGAAAGGGCAGCCAAGAAGCTTGCAAACTGCAGAGTAAGTTCAGCACTGCAGGAGTTTCCATACTGATACAAATGGCAGCTCTTTGATGTGAGGTACTGCACAGTCCTGCAGAAATTAAGGCAGAGTTACCATCCTACGTCAAAGAACACAATGAGGAAGCCAAGAAGATTTGCTTTGCTTTGCTTTGAAGCAAGGATGAATAAAGACTGTCTACTAATGAAATATTCATGAGTTTCAGTGTGTTTTTTCAGTTCCTTGAACAACTGTATTTTGATTTGAACTCAAGCTTAAGAGATGTCTTAAACTACTGCCCAAGGTAGGGAAAGGCTCCAGGGCATAAAGGCTGTGCTGAATACAAGGAACAGGGTACCAGTGACACTGGACCAATGCCATGCTTGCTGTTGCAGACCCTACTTTTCAGTTTAAACCCAATACACAGTGACAGAAAATTGTCAAAACAAAAATAAGTCAGATATGCTTAAATATTTGTGATGGGGATGGAAACCATTTTTATGCTGCTTACAGTTTGCAGACCACATAGTTTCTGTTCAGGTTCCTGCAGGGAAAGCAGGGGAGGAAAGAAAACCTGTGGTAGACTCTGGGGTCTTTTCTATTTCCATAGCACAGAAAACTCCAGTAAACATAACCATGTAACCTGATATTTGTGTGTCCCTTTCCCTATTATTTTGGCTGCTGAATATTGCAAAGGAAAGGCTTTAGCCATTCTTAGGCATGGCAAACAGGTCTGGTCTTCCCGCTGACTGGCAGGCAGATTCTTTTTTTCAGGATCATTATCTGACTACCAAAGAATAGCGTGAAGATGCCATTTAAAGAAAAATAAAATTATTCCTTGTCATTTATTACTTGCACAACTATGCAGACACGCACACACTAATACCCCAGCCAGAAAGAAGGAGGACTGTTGCAGAAAAGAGCTGACAAAAAGGGAAATGAAGGAGACACAAGTAAATAATACTATGAAAAGGGAGGTGGGAGGGAGGAAGCAGTGGGTGTTACTTTCCTCTTCTGCATTCTTTTTGTGACAAGAAAACAACTTCAGAGGCTTGGATGTTAGATTAGATATTTAAAAAGGAATAGCAGGGAAAGCATGAATGAGACTGGTCTTTTGAAGCAAACATTACCTTATAAATGAAATCAAATATCTTCTGGTGGGCCAGCAGGGCTGGTGAAGTGTGCCATCAAAGTGACCTACTCTGTCAGACAGCAAGCCATGCTTCCCCTTTCGCTCAGAGCAAAGAAACAATTTGTATGACTTATCACGTCACTATGTTATTAATTTGCTTTCTCATCCATTACTGGGTTATTTTCTATCAGTTACCAGGTTCCTCTTGTCTCTGTCCTTTGTCATGTTCACTGGCAGAAAGTAGTATTAGCTTGGAACAAATCTCTCAAGGAGAAAGACCTATTTCTCTAGGCATTTCAATAAGTCTGAAATATTGTTGCTTCTAGTGATCTCCAAGGAAAAGTAGGAAAAAAAACCCAAGTCTGAGTAACATATGAATGTAACAATTTAAAAATACATGTAGTCTTTTGTATATTAATTTGGTTTCTGTGAAGAAAATAATATTGGCATGTCAGAGAGCGTAAGGTATGGTGAAGGAATGGTCCAGACTGTGGTTAGCCCTAACAAGCTACAGAGAGAAATACAATCCCCTCTCTTCCATGCACGAAGAGCTACACTGGTCAGCTCTTTGTCACATCTGAGTATTGCAGACATCATCGCCCAGGCACCGTTCTCTGACAGTTTTAGAGTGTCCCAGCTGGTACCCAAAGAAATTGTATTCCAGTAAATTCTTCATGTTCTTCCAACTACCTGTCCTGGTTTTGTTAAAAAAAACAAGTTTCTCTTTTAGTGAATTTGCCTGTCAGCTAAAGCCTTCATATTAACTGCATTTTCCTGGATAACCAGATACATGTTTTGGTAAACCTAGCAATGGAATGCAAACTTATTGATAAGCACAGATGGACATCTCGCGAGAGGGGCAACGAGAAACAAGTGACCAAGAAACTGACCAACTGGGTATAACATTCCATTCACATGAATACTTCATATAAAAGTGCGAGATCATGAGGATCTCGTCCCTTTTGCCTTTTTTCCCTTCTGCTTATGGCCGACATTAGGAGAGGACCTTGCTGGTCGTCCCTGTGAACTGAGGCCTAGTGACAGACTGAATCCAGCTCCAGTGGCTGCAGAGTCCAATCCAGGACTTTGGTTGCCGGCTCTGCAGTTGCTGAGGCTTTCAAGATTGGTTTTGTATATTTCGTATTATTTTCTCTATTGTTATTAGTAGCATTAATAAAACATTTTTAATTTTTCCAACTCTCTTCTCTCTGTCCTTCTTTCCCTCCCGATCGCCTGTCCAGAGTGGGAAGGGGGAAGTGGGAGGGGCAGAAAGGGGGAAGCGGGGGGGAGAGGAGGTTAACAATACATCTGCCAGGGTTTTATTGTCACTCTGCAATCTAAACCCTCGACACTACCACACCAGTCATTAGTTAATAATAGTAGTAACACTTAAGAGTAATCACAAGTGTAGTAATATTAAAAAATGAAAAGAGAAAAAAAAAAAGTCATTACAAAAGCAGTTGGCAATTTATAGGGGAAAGTAAGCAATTTAGCTGTACTGCAGCTCAGAGATTATTCCCACAGTTAAGTGTTTTAAGAATTATACTTTGACAATTTTAGGCAGCAGTCTAAAAAAGTGGATAGATATATTAAATATAAGATTAATATAGGATATAGATTAAAACTTACAGCCATATAAATAACATGAACGTAAGGGATTAAGGTTGATGTCTGAATCAATTAAAACTCCAGTTTCTAAAAGCTCCACCGCTGTTCTGGAGAGTTTCAGAGCTGATTTCCACTGGGGTGGAAAATTTTTTGGTTTTAAAATCTCATCCTTAAAATTATCCAAAAATACGCAGACTTATTTTCCATTATTTCCAGGTGAAATTTGTCAAGGTTACAAGTAATGGTCAATCTCAAAACTCAGCCTCCAGTTTGAGGGTCTTTTCCCTTTCCCTTTCCCTTTCCCTTTCCCTTTCCCTTTCCCTTTCCCTTTCCTTTTCCCTTTCCCTTTCCCTCTCCCTTCCCCTTTCTCTTTCCCTTTCCCTTTCCCATCTCTGGTACTAAAAGTTCGGCAGCAGAAGTTGTACCCTCATTGACTTCACCTGGTCGGCTGACTGGGTTGGACATCAGTGAAGAGTTCTGGTCACACACAAAGTCCTTTCAGAAAGATTGGCTCTGCGTCTGTGTGTAGTAGTGAAGCGCTGGAACTATATTTTAACTACTTCAGTAAAGAGTCATCATGCCAACTGTACACAAAAGAGGGAACTGAGGAGAAGGAAAGTGTCAATGATATATTTATCACCAAAGCAGAAGTGCACTTGAAAAACATTCAGATAGAAAGAACTACCTGGAAAATAGCTATTCTATCATAAAACTAATTCAAGCTGGTACCTAGAGAGAAGAAAATGTGAATAATGACATCTGAGAACTGGTTCTTTTGCTCAGGACAACTCTAACTGGTGAGAATTTTGCCTGAAGAAGCATGACACCCTTTGGGTGACTTGGTATCTACTTAGGCTGGCCTTGCTAAAAACATATCTGCCTTGGAAATGAAAATGAATGGTTTAAAGGAAAGGCTGTAGCCCAATGGATGGGAGCACTGGAACCGGTATGGGGTCAGGTACGGCCAGACCTTGGGGCACAGCAGACAACCAGACCGTGGGAAACCGCTCAGTGGGAAGAGGGAAAAGACAGAGCAAGACACAGGAAGCCTTCATATCTAAAGTGAAATGAAACCACACATCTCCCACCTCTCAGGCTAGAAATGATGGGTTTGGGCATTCTTAGCTTCCTGATAGGGAGAAATTTCCAGTATTTTTGCCCTTTGCAAAATGGACATTTTGCCTCCCAGGACTTGTTTGGCTGAGAGAAACCTGAAGTTTTGGCTGCCAGGATACATTTGTCTTTTGCTAATCAGAACCTGTTTTTATTTTAGGAAAAGTTTTATAAAGTATCCCAAAGGAAGTTGCTAGTATTATTAGACATTTATATATCATATTAGCTTCTTAAAGCACAGGACAAATTACAGTTGACTTGTTAATTAACTTACTTCCAGCAGATGGAGAAACCAGACATGGAGAGTTTAAAATAAATTGGCCGTACAAGATAATGGCAGTCAGGAACATGAATCAGTATCTTCTGGCAAACAGGGCACAAGTCTTTGCCAACTGTGCCCCTGTGGCAATATGGGCTTATCTGGTATCACGTGCTCATTCTCTCCATGTTTGCCTCCTGCCAAGAGGTGCTGTGTTCTGCCTGCTAGGAGAGCCCTCATCCCCGGCACCTGGGGTGGTCTGGCCACAGCCACCGCCCTACACCGGCCCTCTTTGCTCAGTAAAGGATCCACTTTTCACACACCAAAAAACCTTAACTGTTGACTTTTCAAGGCTTAAGCTCAAGCTTCTTTCTTCATGTAACTGTCAAAAGCCTTGTAGACCTGGTCCACAGCAATTAGGTTTACTAATGCATTTTTATCCTCAACCCCTTTAGTCACTTTCTAAGAAATCATCTAGTTTATGAGGTTATTTACGTGATTAAAATCATGAATTTTTTTAGGTCTTTGAATTCCAGCCAAGGCATTTCAGGTATGATGAATGACTGTTCAATATAACAATCTTAAACAGTTTATAATCTATTACTCGGTCTTCCATCACTCTATTAAAAACTGCCAAGTCTTACGCTTTCAGGTTGGAATCAGACAATCCATTTTGTGTGTCTCTGGATGACACACAACTGTCAAAGACAGTTTAAAAAAAAACCTCCTTGGTGCACTCCCCTTCTCTGTAGAGGAGGCTCACTTCATTGACATCTGTGGATGCCAACACCAACAGTGCTGGCTACAAAAATGTCAAAAGAAAAGATACTAAAAAACCTGAGAACCATACTGGTACATAACTAGTCAGAATCCTCCTTGGCCACAACAAAATAAACTACCTTTTTCGTGTCTTATTTTAAAGAAATGGCAAAAAGTACCACAAAGACCCCATCCCCCACCACACCCACAATAATGTTATGATTTACCCATTGTGAAAGTTTTGCAAAAAGGAGTGAATGATTCAGTATTACCTGCCATAGCCACAATATATATATTGCTATTGAAACAGCAGCTTATGAAGCAGATACTCAGACACGCAATGGCACTGAGGAGTTACTCATATGCTGTTTTTCGCCTCACATTATCCTGCATGCCACTGTTTAGCATTTAAATCATACTACATCCTTTTGCTCTGTTCAAATCTGACCCCAGTTTTTAAGCGGAAAATTATATTAAGAGACTCATAATCATAATGCTCCCTTTGGTTCCATTAGCTTTGGAAGAGCTGCACTTCATGCATTATACGTGACCAAATTAAAAGGCCCAAGTTTTTGTGTGTGATTCCTGGCTGGGTATAATTATTTCTTCTTGAGTATTGCATTATACTATAATTTGCACAATGGTCCAAAAGCCTTCCAATGTGCCAGCAGAATCAAAAACTCAACCACTTTGTAGTCAAGTGCAGTGCTGCTTCTCTACTCGTTTTAGTGTGGGTAGACAATTACATAATTAGGGTGGAATTAACCCCCTCATCCCCAAATTAGGGGTTATACCGATACATAGAAAGAAACTCCACGTTTGGAACATAAACCTATTGATCTAATTTCATCAAAAATCACAAACATAATATTAAGTTACACATGAAGTAATTATTTTTAAGTATGGAACTTCAAATGTTGAAGAGGTTGTAAATACGATCTTCATACTGAGATTCATAAAGCTGTTCCCTCTGCAGTCTTTGAAAGCAGACGCCGTCTTTCCTGTGCTTCTGTACATGTAAAATGAGGTACCGTTGAATCACAGCCATCTCAGTGGACAGAAACAACTTTTATTGTGACAAAAAGTACCCTCATATAAAGCATTTCAGTAACGTCACCATTTCAGCTGTCAGCCGACATTCAGCTTGACATTTATAAGGTGACTTCAGTAGCATTTCTGTAATTTGACTAACTAATGAACCTGAATAATCAACGGATGATAGCTGAGATCAAACCCAAACATCTCAAACACATCTTCAACTTATATTTATGATCCAAATTGCTATGAAATGTTGAAGATTCTAAATAATTTTGTGGTTTGTTTGAATCTTGACAATTGACATCACAAAAGCAAAATAAAGGATAAATAAAATAAATTCATATCAAAGCATTGTAGAATTTGTGCACCTGGGCTTACCATTCGCTTCTTACAGAAAGTGGGTGTCTTGTTCTTAACACTACAGGCATTTTTTAATAACTTATAATAAAACTCAATGGTTTCTCTGCTCCCAGATTAAACTGTGCTTTCTTGAGACTGGATGAATTCAGTGAATTGCCGTTTTCAATAGAATGGTTGAAATGGAAAAGATAACTGTTATGGAACAGTACCAAAGAAAAATATAAAAAAATAAAATTTTATCCTTTTATTTGCATTGTCAAACCAATTACTTAAGCTCTCAGTTTAGGAACCTTTGATGCAATTTCAGAATTTCCCATTATATTCAGAAAACTATGCATTATTATGCTTCAATTATTCTGCATTATTACCTTTTGTCAGACACAGAATTATAAAATCATAGAATGGTTTGAGTTGGAGGAGACATTAGACATCATTCTAGTCCCGATCCCCCCCACCTTCCACTAGACCAGGTTGCTCAAAGCCCCATCCAGCCTGGCCTTGAACACTCTCTGGGATGGGACATCCACAGCTTCTCTGGGCAGCCTGTTCCAGGGCCTCACCACCCTCATGGTGAAGAATTTCTTCCTCATATCTAATCTAAATCTACCCTCTTTCAGTTTAAAGCCATTACCCCTTGTCCTGTCACTACATGCCCTTATGAAAAGTCCTTCTCCAGCTTTCTGGTAGGCCCTTTAGGTACCGGAAGGCTGCAATAAGGTCTCCCTGGAGCCTTCTCTTCTCCAGGCTGAAGAACCCCAACTCTCCTGGCTTCACAGGAGAGGTGCCCCAGGCCTCTGATCATCTTCATGGTCTCCTCTGGAGTCACTCCAACAGGTCCATGTCCTTCTTATACAGGAGGCAGGAGGCCACAGAGCTGGACACAGTATTGCAGGTGGGGTCTCACAAGAGCAGAGGGGCAGAATCACCTCCCTCGACCTGCTGGTTCTGCTTCTTTTGATGCAGCCCAGGATATGGTTGGCTTTCTGGGCTGCAAGCACACATTGTGGGGTCATGTTGAGCCCCATCAACTGACACCCCCAAGTCCTCCTCAAGGCTGTTTTCAATCAATATAGAAAACAAAGCCTCAGGGAAGCATACCATGATTTGTATTTAATATGGTTAAATATATAATTTCAATTATATTTTCTATTAATGTTGTGAGTTCATATAGTACTTACTCTGTAACTATGATTTTAAAGATTTCCTGATCTGCAAAATTAAAATATGTCACTGCAGTGATTGCTGTCACTCATTCTTTCTCTTGTTATAGCATGGCTAATGTTGTCATTACAAATAATTTCATCTGTGCTCTTGAATATGTTTATTCAGATACACCCATTTTCTTTTTTCCTTCAGAAGTGCTGGAAACTATCACTTGCTATTATAACCTTATAAAGAAATGCAGTCGCTTTTCATAATTCAAAGATAGCTCATATCTCTTCAGCACTTACCTCAAGCTCTTCTTTCTTTCTTTCTGATTTGGGAGATTGCAATTCTCTAAAAGTTTCACTTTTGCGCTTACAAGCACATAGTTTCTAAAATCTGTAGAACAGCAATGAACATGGAGATTTCCATCTCTTGAAGAGATTTTTGTCAACTCAGAAGAGTTGCCATGTTCATCTGAACTAGTCATCTGGACTCCTTTCTCAGTGCTGGAGATCCAGTCATCACATCCTAGAGCAGGACAGGTGGACCATGCCCTGATAGTGTCTGTTCCCTCTGACATTAATATAAAAGGAGGTTAGGATGACTTTTTCTGATAGAGACCACTTGCCATCCAAAGTTAAGGGAGATTAAGCCCTCGCAAAGCCCCCATCTATACAGAAGCTGTAACAGAGCCACTGGAAATTGTCAGCTTGGCCTACGTAGAAAGATCAGCCTGCTGAAGAAAAACACACGGAGAAAGATATGTTTCTGATGAGGCAATCTAGAAACAGCAACGCTGTCAGGCATCTGGCATTTGGTTCCTATTACAGGGAACAGTAAGGACAGATCAATGCTACAAGCAAGAGAAATTAATTTCCTTACAGGAAGCGAACTGGCTGTATTTTTAATTACTTCTGTTTCAAATGCTTTCATTTTATGCCTTTGAAAATATGCACTTCTTTTTTATACTTCAGTGGGTGATCATCCACCTATCTAGACTGGCAAATAGTCATCTAGTGTGTTTCTTTCAAGGAGGCAAAAAATACCCTAAAGCTCACAGTGTTTTGGTAAACTTAAACTTTAGTGAGTATTTTGGTTTACATTGTCATTCTATAGAACAGTCTATAACAGGACAGAATTTTTAGAGGATCACCCTCAACCCAATTTGCATTATTATACTGGAATGTAGCTGCTTTTCTGTATCCACTGTCATTCTTGTACCTGAGTTTGTCCCAAAGGTGTAGTACCTGCCTCAACCAACAGATATACCCAGAGAGAAAGAAGTCCTTGAGTAGAAAAGAGGCTCAGAAGTCTTCATGACTTGGAATGTTATTTATAGGACTGAGTGGGGATTTTCTGAATATACTGTTTTGCCAGGAAATGTTTATTAGTCAAAATAAGGAAAAATATTTTGCAGGAATATTTGTACCACTTTGGATGAGTATTAAATGTCTGTCCCAAACCACCTGGCCTTCTCCCAAGAAGCCAAAGCCTAATAGTCACAGGTCTCTGGTGTGATGTAGCAAACTGAAGTCCAAATCTGCACTCTGCCCACTGCTGACCAAAACCTGTGTTGGAGTCACACCTCTCTTGTGGTTGCCCTGTCATCTGGTCTAGTGGTTATTGAGGAAAGGGTCTCTTGTTCTCTCCTTTTGCAGCCTTTCCAGCACTGTAGCAACCAGGATGCAGAGCCAGTCTCTGACGAAATGAATATTTCACTTATACAAGGTGGAACTGCTCCAGTAGAAGAGAACAAAAGAATAAGTGACTGAAAGGCTGCTCATTAGTTGAATACTATACATCCTGCAACCAGAAAAATGAAGTCTTTTAATGAAAAATATAATATGCAATAAAGAAATTTTAATCTGAGCACCAAGTATATACAAACTGAGCACCAAGTATATACAGGGGAGGACGAGGATCACCAGAAGAGGGTGATTAAGTTCAGATCTACTCCAAAGACACCTGCCATTTAAGTTAGTGCAGTAATTTGCAGTGTGGTGGAGTTGGTTGGTTGGTTGGTTTGTTTGTGTGTGTTTGTTTTTGGTTTTGGTTTTGTGTGTGATTTTTGGTTGGTTGGTTGGTTTGTTTTTGTCTCTGCATGGACTGATAACAGAGGGGAACAGGATGGGGGACACACCTTTTTATGGAAGTTGTTGACTTTTGTTGACAGTGACTAAAGAAGACTTTAAAATCTTCTGTTCTTTTCTATCCTTTGAAAAGGAGGTGTCATTTAGTTGAAATGGCTTCTTCTTCCTATTGCTCCCAGGCCTGAACTCTTTTCTGCTGTCCCTTCAGTCTGTTCTTACCCCAGCTCTCCATTTCTCATTGCCCTTCACCATCTCATACTCCTCTACAAGTCACTGCTCTAGTCTTCTAAGACTCTTACCCCAGTAAATCCCCATGTCATTAGTTTAGACTGCCAGTTAAGGCTTATTTTGTCCATGCTTTCCTATTCCACTGTGCTTTTCTGGCTCATTATCTTTGTCCACTGATGGGATAGATGCCCAGGAAACTGTGTAAGCACAGGGCAAGCTTGCAGTCAACCTACAAGTTTCCCAGTAAAATACTCTCAGGTCTCAGTACTTCTCAGCCTAGAATTCCACGTATCTTTTTATTTAATGGGTATCAATGGATTTCAAATAGGACAGGATGAACTTCAAGCTCAGCCTCACCTCTTCCAGAGTGTAGATCACCATAAAGAAAGTTCAGCTTTGTCCTTGCATCCTCAGGCTAGAAAGAAGATGCTCACTTATTTTGTGGACATAGTTCTTGCGAAGTCTTGGCAATCCTGGAAGCTGTAAGACACTTGAGCATGTTAGGGAAAGTAGAATCTTCACATTTTTTAGTGTCAAAATGCAAATTTCTCTGCTGGTATAAGCAACCTGTGGTTTTATAAGAATTTACGAGACTCACAAGAAGGAAATACTGACTGACTGCATATTTTTTTCCATGCAAAATGGACAATTTCAGCCCAAGTTGCTGGAGATGTGCAAAGCTACAAGTAACTGGGGGAAAAAATCTACAATGAAAAGTATGAGCTGACCATGATAACTGCTGCCTTCTGCCCTGCCTCACAATCTTCTGCTGACTCACAGGCACAACACTTGTATCACAATGAATTAGGTATCTCTATGTTCTCACCAAACTAGGTATTTGAAATATTGTATGCCTGTTTGCTATAGACAAAACCAACATTGTACCACTGTACTAGGAACGCAGATTACTTCCTTTTCTTGACACTGGAAGTGCTGGAAGCATGCAACAGATTTATTTTCTCCTGCCAGCTCTTGTGATCATCCTTCTTTCTGCTCTAGTCACTCGAAGCTCAGGAATGATGCAAGTCCCTTTCAGTGGAGACTTCAGACTCTTGCACCAAGCCCCATCCTTCAGCATGTGATGTAGGATGCACACTTCAGACTTAGAACTGGTCATCGCAGTTTTGCATCCTGGCCACTTCATTTCATGTTTCATGGATGGGAAGCTACAGCTAACTCCATGTTCTTACAAAACATCATCTGCTGAGGCTGGGGCTAATATGGAATCTGCCTCAAAACCAAGGAGGTTCAGCAGATCCAGCAGTCCTCAGCATTGTTACCTCAGTCTCCATGAGGAGACACCTCACGTGTTGATGGTCTAAGCCAATTGCCTTCTAGACCATTTATGAGAAATGTAAACCCAGACAGGGTATGCTGGTGTTTATGCTGATGTTATGAAGCAGCATAATATATTCACTATGAAAAAAACAGAATAGCTATTAATCTATACATTTGGGGGGGTGTGGGGGTGTAGAAGTTTCCAAGATGGTTTTCATAAAAAGTTTTGACAATCTATTCTCCCAGTTTTCTGAAAAGTTTTTTCTAACTTGTTCTCATCCCTCACATCACTGCAATACCTCAATTAATCTATTTGTAAAGCCTTTAAACTGCAAGCAAAGTCTGTTTCCATGAGTATACCCCATATTATTGTTTATTGCAACCTGCATACCAAAGCCACGCAGCTAATAGAACACTGTGCTTGCTTTTAGCCTTCCTCCCATGCACAAAATTGCATGTGGAGAAGCAGCAATTTAAGGACACAATCGATTTTTGTCTACTTCTACAGAAGCCTGTACAGCTAGCCAGTAAACTGAAAGCTTTAAACTATGTTTGACTTGTTTAAATTAATCACTCCGACAGTCTTTAGGATATTTTTTTATTACAATGGAAAATCAAAATATATTGAATTACTACCAGTATGAAACACTATTTGCAGTCCATGGTCTGATAATAATTATTTAGTTAAAAAAAACCACAACAAAATAGCACACAGCAAAGGCTAAGCCAAATTTGCCCAATAGCTCAGTGGGTCTCAACTTCACACTTGCAATCAGTGGTGTTCTACCAGCAGAGAATATAGCCCATACCTTTGATTTTGCTAGCAGTTAGCTAATATAATATTCCATATGAAAGGATATCACTTACATTAATACAAATATGATGGGTAAAAAGAAAGAGAAATAGTGATGCAAGTAAGTTAACAGAAGTTAGGAAAAATATGAAGCAGAACATTTGTTCTTCAGATTTGGACAGTGATGGCTAACCACAATTATGAATAATTCCTTACAGTTTTTTATCACTTTCTGCTCCAGAAGCTAAATTAGTTTTACAACTATTAATTGAATTGTCTAACTTCACTACACATTGGGAGATAGAAAGGATTATTAACTCCACTTTACAGATAAGGAAACTGAGACAGGGAGAGGAAGCGATTAGCTGGAGGTCACACAGGGACAGATAAATCCCAGATCCCTCCATTCAATGCATTAAGTGCTCAAGATTGTTCTTTCTCCACACAAACAACCAGCAGAAATGAGACACCTTTCAAAGAGAAACAAAGCACCATTTCATCAAAGATAAAAGCTTCTGAAATTCATCCTGTGCTGGTGATCCCAAATGTTGTTCTCTTTTGTCTCTGTCACATTGTTTTAAGTGCAGATTATCCCTCCTCCCTTGCTTCCTGCACCATTAGGGCAGCGTGTGCAGCACATGCACTTGCATCTCTCGGTACAGCCAAGAGACAAACATCTGCCCTACCTATGTGCTGCACACTGCTCTATGTACAGTTAGTGGTGGCTTTCCTTAGCTAGCAGGTATAATGCATTCAATGTTAACATTCGGTCTAGATATAGAAAAAAATATCTATTTTGCTTGTGAAGTGACTACTCTTATTCACTTGTAATTATTTTTGGGGCCATTTACGTTTTGTTGGAATAAACCTATAATGTGTAAAGAACAACAGATGAATATTTGAAAAATAGCCAAAATGAATTTATTTAAAGTAAGGCTTTCTAAAAGTAAGAAAGAGAATTTGAAATGAAACTCTTTTTTTCTTCTCAATTACAGTTACAATAGCCTGCCTTAAACTCAAACCCACGTTCAGACTACAGCTGTAGGCCATTAAACACCTGTGACCTTCTGCCATGTCCTGCTGAAGATCTTTGAAAATGACTCTTTAAGGAATGGCAACTGTGTAGTCAAAAAAACAAAAACAAAACCAAAAAACAAATGGAAAACAAAACCAACCACCACCACCAAAAAAAACAAACAGCCAAACAAGTCCCCAAACCAATCCCAAAACTCTGAAATGAAGCAGCGTCCCCCTTCCAGGGGACACTGCCCCTGAATCTTCCAAGCTGGAAGAGGCATGTTCCTCCACCAGTGGTATTCCTCAGAGGGCAGGTTTGCTTGGTGTGTGATCTCATTAAAGGCCTAGGGCTGTGTAAGGGCACTGATTGTCATGTCTGCACACAGAGTAATTTTCAAACTCATCTCCAGAAATTCTTCTGATTCTTATCTCCGCCTGTTGAGTACCAGCACAGAGGCTTGGTCTGCTTCAGCTCCATTTTAGATGCCAAAAAGAACTGAATGTTCTGCCACAAAATCAAGGCTACAACTGCATCTATATTAGTGTTGTGTTTTGAGTCAATGCAAATCCCGACAGTCCTCATTTACTGAATGTTGGTGCGGTCTGCAGCACAGGATTTATATTAACTGGGTTTCCTTTCAGAGAAATCTAACCTGATGGCTGTGCTCCATATGGCAACCAATGGCACTTCAGTCCCTAATGGGAACACACAAGCCTGTGACAGTGTTTGCTGCTTCAGGGTATGTCTACATTGCTGCTTGCCAGTACAGATCACAAACGTGCATTTGGAGCACATCTCCTGCCTGTCCCACTCTCTGGTTCATTCTGCAGAGGGGTCTCAGAGAGCCTAAACCAGATTCCTTGTAGGTGAAACTAAACTGGAAAATGTACTCCAAGGGTTCCTCCTAATGTGCTCCAGCTACTAATGGACATTCAGTACGTAAGACCAAGACCAGATGAGATCTGACTTGAAGTAAACCCTCTGAAAACATATAATGTAGTCCTCAGCACCAGCTACTTCACTCTGCAAACCTGCTTTTCTCACAGTCCACTACTTGTGAACTTAAATGCAGCCTCAGGTAGATTCAGACCACGTGTGATGATGATGATTGTGGTGGTTCAGGGCACCAAATTAAAACCGCTGCAAAGTAAAACCACTGAACTGCACATAATGTAGCTCTACAGGCCTCGGTACTGGTTACTTCATTAACAGAGCCTTTTATTGCACCAAATTACTTGCTAATGTGGACATAGCAGAGTGCTCTTTGCCATTAGACAGTGGCCTCTGATGCTTAGTCACGCTAACCAGAGGGCAGATATTTTAGCCCTTTTTAAAAAATACATGCAGTTTTATCACATTTTTTCCACCTGAACACTTACATTCATCTCTCTGTTGCTTTAACTCCGTGGCATTGCTGACAGTGAGGCTGCAAGTAGGGAAAGGTGAGAGATGTGCCACCATGGAGGCTCTGAAGAGGGCTGAGAAGGGTTGTTGGTTTTTATAGCTCTGCTTGGTTAAGACTTAAATTTCATCATATGGCTTATACTGATGGTTTATTTAAATCCTGCAAATGCAGTTTTATTTTATTAATGTGCTCAATATCCGATTAAATTTTGTGTATTTTTTTTTGTCTCTATGTATCACCTAGCATTAAAAGTAGATTCACTGGAATATAAATAAATACATAAGTGAACTCAAATCCACCATAATTCTGCTGGTCTGATTCTGATTTCATGCTAGCATTAATCAGTACTAAAACAAGTGAAAAAAAATCAGAGCCAGATACTTCCAGAGTTTGTACTAGTGCACTCAATAGATGGTATCAGAACGTAGGCCGCTAACAGCACAGCAGCTTCTGCCGTTGCAGATTATAAATACTAAAGTAAAGAGGAAATCATGATAAAGCCTCAAATTAGTCTGATGCAAAGCCCAAGACAAATCCTCCAACGTCCTTGTCAAAAGGGAACACGAAAGATTTGACCAAATGTTATTGGTCAGAATTTAAAAAGTGGAAATGAAGGTTTCCCCATAACTCTGTCTTGTGCCTTGTGATTTCAGTCTGCAACAGAATTAATGTACAATAAAAAATAAATTGTGGCAGAACTACAGACAGAGATCAAGGCTGCTTTAGATTAAGTTCTCTGTATGCATCATGGATCTGTACCATCTGTTTTGTATTGAAAAAGACTAATATTTTAAGGCACATTTATTACAATATGTTAAGAATCTTAAGAGCTCACGTAGTTCTTTAAAATATATACTGAAATTAAAGACAAAGTCCTATAGGGGAAACTGAGGGTCCTCAGCATCTTTCGAGAGACATTAAACAATTTCATTATAGCACTGTAAATTAAAAACAGGCCTAATATACAGGATTCTTGCCTCACCCAGTAAAAATAATCAACATTACTTATACTGCACTACTCACATATGTTACACTCATATCCAGTAAGTTACAAAGAATAAACTTCTGTCATAATATTCACGGATAGATTTCTGTTATACAACTATATGGAGAAGTTTATAAAAACAAAGAATTTGTTTCTTTCTTGTCATGGATGGACCTACTGCGTTTTCATATACTAGACTTCAGATAAACTGGATTTAAAATACATACAGCTTTTTATTTATGCACCATATATGGAATTCATGCACTTTTTTGTTGGGGTTGTATAACTTTTCTCCTATTATTCAGAGTTCACAATGTCCTTGCATCGTATGCCTCAGTGAATTCATTATTTTTTGTTTTTGCTAGCAAAAAAAATAATTTATGATCAACCACATGTTATCATTGAGCACTACAGTTACACTTTATGCAATTTAGGCTACTCACCCATGCTAGGTCAACTCTCCATTGTCTGTTTAAATGAGTTATCCAACATCATGATAGATGTAAAAGGCCCCTAATGGGATCTGTGAGTTTTTAATAGTGCTTAGAAACTAGAGTTACAAAGACCACTTCTCTGCAGACTTCCTTCTCTCTGGCTCTGAGTATCAGTGCAGCAGCAATGCCAATGCCACGCTGGGCTGCACTAGCCACAGCATTGCCAGCTGGCAGACAGGAGCATCTCCTCTGTTTGACACGTCCAGTTTTGGCAACCTCAGCACAAGAAAGACATGGGCATTCTGAACCGAGGCCCACAGACCGTCACCAGGACGCTTAAGGGACCAGAAACATAACTTAGGAGAAGCTGAGGTAGCTGGGTTTGCTTAGCCTGGAGAAGAGATGGTAAGTGGGAAGCTAGCTGCTGCTTTGAACTACCTGGTCTTACAGAAAGGATGAAGCCAGACTGTTCTCAGAGATGCCCAGGGAAAGGGCAAGAGACAACAGTCAGGTTGCAATAAAGGAAATTCTGAGTGGACACAGAAGAATATTCCTCTGAGAGGGTATTTAAAGACAGGGACAGGCTGCCCAGAAAGGGTAGGAATTTATCCTTGAAGATACTCAGAATTCAGCTGGACTGCAACTTGAAAGTTTATCTTGCTTTGAGCAAGGAGCTGGATTTGATATCTCCAGAAGTCCTTTCCAACTAAATTCTAAGCCTATGTGCATGGGTTGCTACTCCTGCCACTGTAATACTTCTCATATCTAGCTTTTCTGCATCTAGACACTAAATCTGTCATCTAGATCCTCATAATCTTGCATCGTGATTAATTAAAAACTGCTGTTTTCAAGCCATCTGTTATACATATTCCCCCCTCAATTGAGTATATATTATACAAAATGCAGTGGTTATGATATTCCCTGACCACAACTCTGACATTACTGCCTTTTTGTGTCTCGTCACAGCATTTCTTATCTCCCCCAACAGCACCGCGGATTTGCTTGCCCATTTGTCAGATTCTGCTGGAGGGAAATGCCTGTGCTGGCAGATGTGCGTGGCGAATCATGCGCCGTGACCAGCACTTCTGAGCTGGTGCAGATACACCTTCCATCCTCCCACGCTCTCCCACACAGAGTTCAATTATTGTGAAGCTGCCAGATGATACATAGCTAGAAGGATCACGGTGTTTGTCAGTCTCTTTCTTTAAAATGATTATATATTCTATGTATTCCCCAGTACTTCTGATCTGGTGTGTCTTAAATTTCTGACCACAGTTCAGAAGTTACTTGCCTTCAATTAAATAATTACAGAGGTTTTTCAAAGTACATAGGTTCCCATAGATACTACAGGACATGCTCCTTTCTGAATGCCTAAAAAGAGCAAATGTCTTATTTTCAGAAATACCAGTGAGAGTTAGGTGTGCCCTCTTGCAACATATTTATCCTGCTTAGGTGCTTTTTAAAGTCCCACCAGGCAGAAATCTACATGTTTAGCCAAACAAGTATTGAAATTTTGGTTGTTAATGTGATATGAGAACAACAGCAACGATAAAAATGCTTCAAAGTATCTTAATTAATCTTTGGGTTGTTTTTCAGTCCAGTACTCTTCAGGGTTTTTGTTGACTGCATTTTTGGAGATGACTGTAGGATGTTGTGCTCTGTGTAGATACAGAAATCTGCAAAGTAGAGTCCATTGCAAAGGTTTGATTCATGTACTTGTCACAGGCACCTAGTGATGCCACTTGAGATGTCCTGGCTTCCCATTACCCCCCTGGCCACGAACTGGGCACTATAAGAAGATAATCAATCCCACACTGCATTTGGCAGCTACCTGAGGATGTCTGAGCTCCTCTAGGATATCTGAAGAGCTATGGAGTACCTTCATGTGCAGGCAACTAAATTGGAGGTCCTCGTCCCCAGTTTGTACACAGCTTGTAAAATAATACAATAACAATAACAATCCTACAAAATACGCTGAAACAATTAAAAGAAAAATGTAAGAAATCCAGAGGAACAACAACAACAAAGCTTCAAATGTGAGGTGAATAGGTACTTGGCACACTGAAGTGGAAAGGGCTCCAGTGTCAGTGAGTCCAGTCCCTGTCATCATTGGCACAACAACCTACAATCCTCTCCAGTACAGATACTTGTCTTATAACAAGTACAGATATTTGTCTGTAACTATCTGTCTACAACTTTGTCAGAGAAAGTGGAAACACTCACTAGACAACAACTCTCTATTTTTCATGTCTTCAGAATAAAAACTATGAATAATGACATCTTTCGCATGGCTTCTGTCCATTTTGGACCGACAATCAGCTGTCTAAAACCTGATATTTGGTTTATCTGTTCTCAAGTGAAGAGAGAAGAAATAAATTCAGGACTGAGACATCAACACAGAGAAAATAACCTCATTTTCGAAGCGGTCTGACAAACAATAGCCCCAGTAAGGGAAGATTAGTAATATAACAAATTAGCTTTGTACTAGATTTTCTGCTTCAGAAATGTTTGTGGCTGGACCTCAAACTAAGTGGTCAATAGAATTTAAACCCACTGAGATGTGGATTTGATTCTCATTTCAAAGGAAGTGAGCACTAATCACTTGCTATATCTTTGGTCATTTTTTGTTTGAAGTTCTTTACTGGAAAGTTCAAAATAAGACAGAGGAGGAGGAGGAATATAATACAAACTTGGTGTTTCAAAAAAATGAATGTAGTGTTCATCAAAATTATAGAAAGCCTTGCCCACCAGAAAACTACAAGGTGCAAGACCATAAATAACTGCATAACTCCATGTGAATATAACCACTGGCAAAATCTTAAATAATACTGTCTATATCAGTCAAAACATTTGTATACTGATCTCACCAGAATACCCCCAAATACATCCACATAATCATTATTCAGCACAATATATACTATTAATTACTTGGCAGCTATGACCAGCTTCATAGAAGCATTCTGACATAAAGTTTAACCCATGATTGTACTTATAGTAAAGGATTCTTTTCTGGTTTTACATCACTTTTTATAACAATCAGTATCTTCTTTTAGAATGTTATTACTATATTCTCTCCTTACTTAGCAGAGAAATTGAAAACATCCGATGGTTTTCAACTTATTTTTTTGCTGTATGTTGTTTCTGGCATAGTGAGCACAATGTGGTTATAGCCTTCCATCTTTTTCATCTGAAAGATGTGCATGATTGTACAATATGCTAGTCTGTGGCAATCACATCCACTGTGTCACTGAATTTAGACTTCAGACCTGCCAAGTATTTCACGCTGCTTGCAGGGTTCATGCAGCTGGCTCCCACTTGGCATTCTCTTGCAGCTGGGGATCCAACACACACGTTTATTCAGCATTTACACAGACCCTTTGATTTGGCGCATGAGATCAGGGAGCAGGAATGAAGCTGTCGCATGTCCACGCCATCCTAATGGGGCCTCCTGCTCTCAGGGGTCCTGCTGGGGGCTGGAGTCTCTGGATGCAGCCCATTCCCCAGCTCCATGTTAGCCCATCACTCAGTGCTCCCTCTGTCCCCTGGCCTAACACAGCATTCTCACAGGTACTGAAATAAAGGGGACATAAAAGCAATGATATCTGATACCGTACAATGCACAGAACTTGCAGTTTATTATAAAGCAGACAGTGCAATAAATCCCTCTGTATTATATTTAGTAATGGTATCATTTGTGTCATTCAGGAAAGTGATCTTGATAGTTTGGAAAAACCCCACGGCTTTGAATAAATCACTTCCATAGTGAAGTATTTGACTGATGAGACACTAACTGTCCTACAGCGAGAAAATTATTCAGGCTGGGAAGATGACAGGTTCAGAGCACAAAAAACAATAAGCCATAGAGAAGCTGGAAAGAACAACATGTACAAAAGACCAAAGGGCAATTGTCACTATCCCTGAGTAATGACCATAACAACAGGTGCTAAAACATACAATACAACTATATAGTCCTAGCCAATTTCTAAACTGGCAGAAAGCTCAATAGCCAAGTGAAACCCTTTATAAGCAAGAGAGTCTCATTAGCACAATGAAAGGGACAAATAAAAATGGCTAGGTTTTGTTTGCAATACCCATTACAGTCGCCTGCGATGTGAAAGAGCTTCCTGTTTTCTATTTCCATTTGATCTCCCTATGCTATTGCTAATATAATAGTTGCCAAGTGAAAAAATAAGTAGAATCTTCAGTTAAAATTGTCTGTGGCCTTGAAATTGTTATAATTTCTTTTCTCATCTTTCTTTCCAACAAAATCCCCGTCTTATCGAGTACAATGCACAATTATTCCAATTTTTCCTCATGAAGATGTTTATCCTTCCTTATCTAGCCTTCACGTCATATCTTGTTATAATTTACAGAAATCTGAAATATGCTGTTCTGATAAGCCTGCTAGAATAATAACAGAAATACATGTAATCATTGTGATACAGTTTCCACATTATTCTGAGAAATAATTGAATATTATTAAAAACACTCTAAATGTAATTTATATGAATGTATAAATCCTTACCACTGCTTTCCATTTTCTAATCTTGAAATTTTATCAGATATTAATTGCTAATAAGCATGATTCATTACGACTTACTGCGCACAGATTTACTGTTCATGACAGTGAAGTAAGCGAACAGACATGGGCATGGAGTATTCCTGAAATTTAAAAAGAAAAGAAGTTTTCTATAGGCCTGGAAAATACGAAGTAATACTTGTTCTATAGAATGTCAGTGTATCTGTGTTGGTCTTCAGTACCTATGTTACTCTGAGCCTTTTTTTCAGTATATATTTACCAACACTTTACAGAAGAAAATAGAGGAACTCTACTGTAACACTACACAGCAGAGCTGAGCTAGCTGGAGATAAGAAGCGGTATCGAGCTGTCATTTGGAGAAACGTTGCATCCAGATTCTTCAGGTCCAGTCTGGGTGACCTGAAGGGAGATTTATCTTCTCCCATATAATTGCTAATGACTTTAGTGTTGAATCCAAGAGTTCTGAGAAAAGAAAACATAAACCCCAGAGAATTGTTTGAAAGGCACATTAGCTTTAATCCTAAGCATATGTCTCTGCCTCCTGAACGAACATAGGAAAATCCAACAAAATAAGCAATGCCATCCCTTGATTTATTTCTCTGACTGCTTGTGCTTTGGCTTTGTCACCAAGCGATGCATTTCAGCCTCCTCTGTGCACCTCACACCTCTTTCTTTGTTGCTGTTTCTCATTGCAGCAATTCTTGCTGCTACTGCCACCTGAGTCACTCAGAAAGAGATTTAGGCATGAACATTTGACGGCAAAGGCCTTTGAAAATTACAGAACTATTTTTTAAAAATTGTTTTTGTCTAGTTGATAGCTTCCAGCACCAAACCAAACAGAATCATTAAATGGTTCAGTGGACTAAGATCAAAGACAGACACCTGTGAGCAAAATCCTCTATTATCATTTCACTGTCAAAAGTAATTGTTGCTAATTGGACAAGTTTGTTTAATTCTAATATAGCTCAAGAGACCATATCCTGAGCTGCTGGAAATAGATCTGGTTCTGCTGAAGTCAGCTCCACTAATCTATAGCAACTGAGGAACTGTCAGGAGGAGAGAAACAGTTAACCCATTGCTTAACTGCATGGGCTGCGTGACCAGCTACTGCAACAAAAAAGCATGTCTAAAAACTTGGGCTGACCAAGGAAAAAAAAATACCACAGTCATCTTTGCCTAATTTTAAGTGAGAAGCTATTAAATACACACTTTGTCATCAGTAGACTAGAAGATGTTCAATAGAATTTGATGAAGGTAAACATTAAAATATGCTGAAAGGTCTGAAAGCAGACACCAGTCATCATTTTCTAAATGTCTTTAAAATCTGATTTCCCTTTGCAAGAAAGGAAGCTGTACTCCTCCCTCCTCTAGTTTAACACACAGCCACAATCAACCAGCAAGCAATAAAAAGCAGTGCTAGTTAAATGTTTAGAAAGTAAATCATCACAAATCTAGCACATCTTCAAATCAGGCATCTTTACAAAAAGAGCTCAGAATAAAGTGTGGTTCTTTCTGCCACGTCTTAATTCCTGGCACAGTGAATGGAAAAAACAAAACCACCAAGCAATCACCAAAATGACTTCCTGTAAGGGCAAATTAGATAGAGCTGTAAGATATAGGTCTGTTACACACATCACACCAGCCCGATTATCAACAGTAAAATTACATACAAGCAATGCGTTCTGAGGTAACAGCGCACATTAAAAATGAAATAATGTGATTTAGGGAGAGATTTAAAATAATTGTAACCATGAATACAAATATTATTGACTTCAGAGTCAGTGCTGGTTCCTTCATTCAGTTAAGTTAGGAGAGCCTACAAATATCTCCTGTAAAATCCTGACTTAATCTGTTTCTCTGTCCATGTGTTCCTGTTTTACCAGGGCTTGCAGCAATTCCACAGTTACAATGGAATGCCAGTGCAACACAGAACTGACATGCAAATCGTTAAGTAAATCTTTAAAAGACTCCATATTATCAAGACAGCTGTAGATACAGTCTGTAGAGAGACTGGTGCAACTACACAGATGTATCATGAACGCAACAGCACGCTGCGTCATGGGGGCTAAGGATGGCCAAACTCCACTTAGTCTCCTTGCTAACTTCAGTGCTATTTACTTAAAATACTTATTTTACTATTATTATTGTTGTTGCTTACCACTTTTTTTCTATCTTTTTCGTTGAGCTATTCTAAGTCTCCAACCATTACCTTTAGCTCTTATTACCTTGCAGTTACATTGAAAAAAAAATCTATAAATCACTGAAGAAGCTGACACATTATAAAGAGAGCTTGTTAAAGCTTACTTGTGCAAGCGTATGTGCATGACAGATGCCATATGTTCAGCATACATGTAAGAAGTCACCAAGTCCCTTTTTTTTGGAGCACGAGACTATCCAAACCAAGGTAACATTAAGAGCCATTGCCCAAAATATAGGGCACATGTAGACCATACCAATGACCGAGCTATGTGCATACCAGGTCCTGGGACCTAGATGTAAGTGTCGATACTTGGGATTATTAAATGGAGAAATGGACTGAGGATCTGAAGCAGGTATAGAAGGCAGCAGATAAAACAACACATAGCAAGTAGTAATATATAGCCCAGAGCTGAAGAGTTTTTGTGAGAAGGCTGTCTGGAGGGAGGCTTGGCACTACAACCAAAGAAACTTCTGCTGTTGTGGAAAGAACTGTCTCGAAACACATAAGATTTTACAATTGTGTGTCTACTTTGATTCCAGCATAGAGAACCTGAATGTTAACCAATTGCACGTCACAGGGAAGACAATATAGAAAATATAC
Organism: Columba livia; assembly: GCF_036013475.1. NCBI lineage: Eukaryota > Metazoa > Chordata > Aves > Columbiformes > Columbidae > Columba > Columba livia. Next base: position 19,886,299 of record NC_088603.1, on the reverse strand, counting down.
AAACAATATACAAACCAGCATCATTTAAACACTGTCTACTAATTCTATATTGGCTGTGATAGCATCTCTTACTCCAGTGTAACCACAATGGAAAGGAGACAAGACCATCTGGCCTAAAAATAGCTTTTTGGTAACAACCGTTCATTTGCTGGTGGCTTCTTGGATTGGTTAATGAGGGCATGAGGTGCATAGTACACAGATACATACTATTGTTGCATTTATAACTTAGTTCATCTCAGATGACTTGCAAAACTTTACAGGTCAAGATGCAATGCTTTGATTTTGTGTCGTGTGCCACAACACGTTTTCTACAAAAGTTGATCTATTAAGAGTATGTGTCATGTAAAGAAATTATTTTAAATGATCACCAAAACACAGAGACTTGCAGTTAGTAACTAACTTGTCCGATCCTGCTCTGTGCTATGGTAAAAGAATGTTGCACAACACCAGGCTCTCAAGAACAAAAGTCCTGGGCATCAGTACATTACCACACCTCATTAGCTTAAACCAGAGACCCAGGAGTGCTCCTGAGCTCCCTGGTTTGAGTGTGTTTGGCTGCATGTGTCGCATGTCAAGGACTAAAACCCATGAACTCTCCAGCTTGCATCCTTCCCCTTCTTGCCCCTGCTCTGGTTTCTGCAGGATGGTTCCTGAATCTGAAAGGTGAAAAGGACAAGATCCCAAGGTACCACAAAGGCAGCCCTTGTTCTGCCTAGATACAGCCACTTGCATGTCTACTTAATCATAAGGAAGGTGATCAAAACACAATTATATGCTGTAAAAGCATTTTTTGATACCATTAGCCTCTGCATTGGAAACCACATCCTCAGGTTATGGATTTTCTAAACTTTTCTGAAAAGTTCATACTATCCTTCAATGAATCATGTAAGGCAACTAAACACAAATTATTGCTGCTCTGGACAATAATGATTTTGCAAAACCACACAGCATTCAGTCCTATCTGATTTAAGCATAGATAAGGTGCATTTGTTTGTATCTACTCAGAAATCAGGACTGGGCAGGTACAAAACAAATACCACTTCTAGAGTCAAAGGGAGCGCAAGATCCAACAACCCCTAACTGAACACAGGCAAAGCAGAAGACAAAGGAGGGCTGTGTTGCAGAACATGTTAGCATCTTATTCAGCATCCTAAACTAAACACAGCTCTGAAACAATTCTGTGCAGATGCCCTGCCAAACGCTCCTAAATGCACTCTGCCAAACACCTAAAACGAACAGACTGATGACCAATTCCTTAACATCCAGAAATAGGTAACATTTTGGTAGGCTGACAATATGCCAAGATAGTTTTCAACAGAAATAATGCCAAAACAAGAATTGGCTAGTAATCAACTAGGAAATGTGTGAAATTCAAAATAATTTCAAGTTAAAACAAGACCCTCGTTTATTGCCACACAGTTTCAAGTTTGCTGACCTAAAGCATGGCTCATCTCGCTTTTTGTGCTCCTCTTCCACTTCGCGTAGGTTTTATAGGAGCAAAAATATAAGAGCTTGGGTGATAGATCTAGATATAGATCTAGATCTAATTCAAGCTATGAATCACGCTATTCTAACAATAAGGCCTGGCACCGCAAACAGGCTTCAGAGACAGCAGTGCTGGCACCTTCCAAGCCACCTGTGGGGTCATTAAACAGCAAGATGTTAGATTCTCATATCTGGCCTGAGTCTGGCAAAAGCACTCCAAAATGAATGTTTCCTTAAAAATTAGTAGGGTTGGTAACAAATAGATGCTCTTACTTTTACAAAAATTCCACTGACTCTGAGGTGGAAAGAGAGGAAAGAGTTTGGAGATACTTGGCTATCCCTAAATATCTGCATCTGACTTAATATTTCAGTAATAACAGGCTATTTAGATACTCTCTCAACTTAACATCAGAAAGCACAACAGAGAGAGGTATCCCAGCTGCGATTAAGGAATGTGATAAATAATATTTATAAAGACTGATATTTAAAATACAATTTCTCATCTCTGAACCCATTTTCTAGATATAAAGAAGATTTTCAGTTAAAAAAAAATCACAGCAATAAATGGACCTTCATCCAAACTAGTATCTTTCTCAGGAAAATCTATTTGTATGACTTAGGAGTATAACTTCAAAATTTAAAATGTTTATTTATTTTCTGATTTCCAAATTAAAAAAAAATATATCTTTATATGGAGTGTTTCTTCTCTTTCTCTCAGCTGCAGACCTATTTTGCCTCAAGTTTTCAAAAGCTCCATAGTAAGCCAAAGGAAAATGAAACTGTAATTCTATGCTCTGTACTGTTTTCTGAGTTGAGATTTATGTAAATTGCAGAGTAGATAAATGAAGAGGAACTGACAAAAAGTGAAAAAATTGCTCAATTTCCCCTTTGAGCCAGAAAGAAACACAGGGAGGAAAAGAAAGGGACCAAAACCTCAAATTCTGAGAATTCTAAAACTATAACTAAAAGGGCAAAGACTTTGACCACGAAAAAATTTCCATTTTGAATGCTAAAGTATTGAAACACCTTTAAAATATTCATTAAACTATCTTCTATATTTTGTGACTCTAGCCTTCAAATCCAAGATAAGAGCAGAGTTGTCATTCCTTGTTGAAACACAGGCTTTGGCAAGGCTTCAGAGGATCAGAGTTGTTATGAGAATGGAAACAAGGCAGCACAATTTGTCCTGAGGACACTACAGAGTGTTTCATCTTTGAAGACTGAAGTTGTAAACTGAAATGTGGGCAAGAATAATCTCATTTTTTTAAAACACAATCTGTGTATTCCTTCATCAGCACGAGAGATTATGGCCTCTGAGAACACACAATATCAAACTTAGCATGTCCAAGATGACACTTAATACTATCCCAGAGAATTGATTCAGTTTAGCCTTGAAAAGGATATAAGTGTGGGGGAAACAAGTGATGTTTTAAAATGTATTTGCTAAGAGACTGTGAAAGTATTCAGGCAGAATTATCTGATCTGTGTTAGATGTAAGGTCAAAAAGGTTATTTCCTCAGCTACCCCTTCCTTCAGTCATTCCTCACAGTCACTCCTTAACATCTCTGGTAACATCTACAGTTTTCAAATATCACTTTAGACAAAAACCACACTTGTATACATCCATTTGTGTTAGCTGACTGAGGTCACTCCTAACTCACTGTTTCATAAAAACAAAAAATACGATGGTCATGGTGACTTAAAAAAGATTCTCACTTTCTTGGGATACAGATGCCCTAAGAAACAAGTGTGCCACCTATCGATTTACCAGATACCAGTTAAGCATATCCTTTCTATTTTTGTAAAGCCTATATGCTCCACAAACAGTATTTGAAGACCTTAGTGAACTTCAATTCAAAACACTGTGTCTGATGAGGACTTCAGAAGTGTCCAGTTTCATAGGCAGAAATTCAAGTGTAAAAATACTAAGGTATTTGGTCATTCCAGTTAAACAACCAAATTGGTTTCATTTTACGCGGTTTATTCAGGATTATGCAGGAAGTCCACAGTCTCAACTCCCAGCTTAAAACTTTTGCCCGCCCTCTTCTGAGAGTGTCTGCAGATATTAAGTGCATGGGCACACACATGCTGGTGTTATACACGCTACCAGCAGTCAGGGATCTGGGCCGTAGATCTGGGTACAAGCTATGGCTACAGATCACCAGTTTCGAAATGATGGTGCTATACAATTTGCCTTTTACAAACTATGATTAATACATTTGCTAAAAATAATCATCCGTTAATTTATTTTTACTGCTGTATAGAAGAAAAACTGGCTAGAGAATACAACTACACTGGGAGGGCATTTTTCAATACTCCCACACCATACACTTGGTGCAGGCAGGGTGCCTGCGAAAAATGAAGACTTACAAATCCCACTTGCAAGCCAAAAGAATGAAAGGCTTGTTCTTTGTTTTGATTTCCATTTTTTTCCTAGAGAAAGAGGTCCATTTACATTGATACTGAGTATTTTAACGTGTGAAGTAATACAGCAAACTGAAGTGCCAAGATGATATGTTGTAAATTCATCACTCCCTAAGCCAGCTGCTTCTTGTCAGAAAAGGAAAGTTCCTTTTAAGTGTCTTTTGAGACTGATATAAAACAAGTTATATGACAAGACTGTTTGTACTGTATGTCATCAGGTATTTCTTAAAGCATAAATTATGACTGATTTTTTTTTTTAAATGGAGAAAAGAATTATTTCAGACAAGCAATCCAGCAAATAATAATTCTACTTCTGTTGTTTCAGGAAATGAGAAATGACTCCCCCAGTGGTGCTTTCGGTAACACTGGAAAGATAATTTCAAACACCTCAACATGCAAATTTCCAACACTTAAATTCAACAAATACTTTGATTTAGTAGCAGCCGATGCATTTAAAACCCTTTTGAAATTAAATATTTAAAGCGTTGTTCCACAATATTCTTTCAAATATATTTTTAACCCACACTTGATTCATTTTTGCAGAAGCCTTAATTAAATAAAATTGATAGGATATTTGGCCCCGTTCCTTCATAGGAAAGCACACAATTTCTATACTGACTTTACCAAAAGATAAGTCATGAAGTTTCATTAAAATGTGTGGTTAATAAAGTCCTTATTCCCATTATTAGGTATTTAGTCTCTAGAAAGCTCCTCACTTTCATAATCTATATTTAATGCAATTTGTATGATTGTGGTTTGTGTATTTTTTCAATCAAATGTTTCTGTCATTTATAACTATTTGTCAGTTGTGACTTCTCATGATATTTTGTCACTGTTCTGCTCATTAGTTCTCTTCCTTTGCTTCCTTATTAGTATGTTGTTACTTAATGACACCCCCAAAATATTTTCACAAAATTAGATTTTAAAATATATGTTATATATTTGCATGATTGTGCCCAAACATAATAAAAATACTGCAATTACATGACTGTCTCACAGTGCTTCATTGCCTCTACCCAGGGCAAACACAGATAAAAGTAGAGGCAGAAAGGATAACCTCTGCATTTCCATAGAATGGTAAGACCACACTTGTTTAGACCATGGAGTAGGTAGGTGCCCACATTGTCCTCATGGCCTTTAATTCCCGGGCACACAACTGAATAGAAAATAACACTGGACTTAGGAACACAGAAGGGACGTGCTCACACACAGGTTTCCAGGGAAGGTAATTATACATCTTTGTAAATTTTGTAGGGGAGTGGTGATGTTAAAAGTAGAATGAGACACCTTCACACACATGGCTTGTTTACACCTGAAAATGACCCATCAACTCTTCTGTTATGCTGGAAGTCACATTTATCTTAGTATAAACCAACAAGGTCAGGACCTGTTTGTGCTATGACCTCAACAGATTGATATGGCATGTAAAAACAGAACTAAATTTATACTTGCAGTACAACTTTATAAGAAATCTATGGAGAAAGCAATGAGTTTTGTGATAAAAAGGAATCACAGGAGAGAGTTGATAACAGCTGCAATTCTCTGCCTTTTGTTACTTGACTTCAAGGCCCCAAAATTATTATATTTGCCTGTTTCCTGTTACTGCTGCAGTTATGGATAGCAATCAGTCTGTATTTCAAAATAGAAAATGTTATTTCATTTCAGAATTTGGCTTAGTATTTCTTCCAAAATAGCCCTGGCTGGCAAAAGAAAATACTACAATGAATTGTTATTCTGAGAATAGCACAATTATCCGTACAGCACGGCTTTCTCCATCATCAGCCTACAGCTGATAACAGAAAGGAGATGACTCTTGGCCCTCTGACAAAGCTCTGTGCTCGTGTCTCGCCAGAGGGGCCACAACAGGTGATGCTCTGACTGGCGTTTCCCTGCAACTTTGAATTTTTAGGCAGACTGTACACATTTATTAATTTTCAGAAATAGTATTATTTGGGTGAGAAAGTAGCCTTTTCCTTTAGTTCTGAGAAATAACTGATTTAGTTTTTCATCACCACCCCAGGCCATCAATATTAAAGACTTAATGCTTCCTCCAAAGACGCGTTACAGCAGCACTTTGGAGCTGGGATGAATTGTGAAGAAATGGATTAATGCACGTGTCCTGGTGAAATCACTCCGCAAGGACCCTGCAGATTCTTCTCAAAGAACACCCCGGGACGCCTGGGGCAGAGGCGGGAGGGCAGGAGGCCCGGCCCCACCTTCCCGCCCGCTGCCCCGCGCGGCGCCCGGCGCACGCGCCGCAGGCGTCTCCTAGCAACCGGCGACACAGCGGCCGGGCCACGGCTGCGTGGGGGCCGCCGGACGGTGCGTCCTGTCCCGGCCGCGTCCCGTCCCGTCCTGCCCGGCCGCGGCGGGTGAGTGGGGGCCCCTCCCGCCCCGGCTCTCCAGGGCGGCCGGCGGCAAGCCCGGAACAGGCGAGGGGAAAGGGGCGCTGGGTCAAGGAGCCCGTAGCGGAGAGCCAGCGCCGCGGCTGAGGGGAGGCGGGTGAAGGGCGCAGGTACAGCGAGACCGGAGGGCCTGGGCGCTACCAGCGCCAAGTAAGCAGATATGATCCGGTTTCTGTAGCTGGCGAGGCACCGGTTACAGCCCTAAGGCCACGAAGGCGAGGGGGCGGCGGTGCCGGGCGGCGTCGGTCGGGAGGCGGCCGGTAGAGCCGCTGCCCGCGGGCCTGGGGACCCCGGTTCGAACCTCGCCCCGGTGGGTTTGCCCCCTTTGTGCTTTACCGGTGAACTGAAGTACTGCACACTTTCGAGAGTCAAAGTTAAGAAACAGTCGTCATTCTTCATTATAATTATTATCTTTAAAGGCATACGTTGAAGTTTTCACCAACCACAACAATTTACTGTCTGCTTGATAACGGCATCTACACCTTTAAGAAAAGCAGTGACAACTGCAGGTTTTATAATAAAATTGTAAGATTTCATAACACCTGAGGTATATCATAGTGAACAGAAATAACATTTAAAATCCTGCACTTAGGTGCTCCTGACACTGTTTCCTACTAGAAACTGGGAGCTTAGGCATTGCTGTCAGCAAAGGTGGGGAAAGACATGGATGGGCTAGTTCGGCAGAAGAAAACTGTGACCAGTATTCTTAGATGTGAACTGGAAACCAAGAAACTGCAGTGGACCTGCCCTAAGGACACTTATATGGTAGAGAAAAGGCATTTTATTTAAAAATTTGAATAGGCAATATGAACAAAGAAAGAACAGTGCACTACAGATAGATAGAATTTATGTGTGACAGTAACATGAAGGTATGAGACTTAAAATTGTATAGATAATAGATGAGAGGGGGAGAAAAAAAATAAAACAATAAAATTTTAAATACACAAGCTTTATCGTGATGAACACTAGCAGGTGATTAGGCTATTGGGGAGGAAACCTCACCCCCACTTTAATGATGTTTTAAAGGCTTTGGGGTGTCTGCAGACAGGAATTTCAAAACCGAGTACAGATTTGCTGGCAGAGGAGCATCATCTGTAGAGCAGAACTCTTTTATAATCTTATTGCTAACCTGAGATTTTTTATATATGGTAGTCTGATATTGTATTATCTTAACCTATGCAAGATAAATACATCTGCTTTCTGTTGTGAGCAAGCTCACTTTCTCACCTTTATTGCTGGAAGCAACACTTCTTTTTTTACTATTATATTTCCTTTATTTTTTGTGATTTTTATCACACTGCTGATTTCTGATTGTCTAATGTTCTACTCACATGATTAATGCCAAGATGGGTTCATATATCCTCTAGTTCCTGCTTTTGTTTTCAAACAACCTGCTGCCTGTATTTTTGTCCTAAATTGTAACAAAAGTTGGGGGGGGGGTGGTGTTTGGTTGGTTGGTTTTTGTTTGTTTGTTTTACTGTTAATGTATGAAAGCCTTGTAAATGAGCGGTTAAAATTAGATGGTAGGGCTACTAAGTCGCGAACGCGATAGTAACACAGCTGAGGTATTTCCGATGTCGACAAGGAAATGTGAGTACAATTTTGTACAAGACAGGAAAGGCTTCATCTGGGATGCCGTGTTCGGCTGATGTCATCCATGTTTTTAAGAGGTTGTCTTTAAAAAGGCTTATAAGGATGATGTGGGGAATGAAGAAGCATTTTTTGGAGGAAATTATAAGAGTTCTTTAACCTAACAAATGAAAACAGAGTGGGGATGTGTTTGTTATCTTCAAATACATTCTGATTCTATATAGTGTATATATATACTACATAGTATGTGTGGAATATAATGTATATATTGTATAATATAAATATTTAGTACAAATAATATATTTGTATATATGCCAGCAAAGAAAGTAATCCACAAATGTTTGAACATGACATGAATAAAGAAAACTGGTCATCAGTAAATGTAGACTAAAAATTTTCAAAGGTCCCTGGCTGTCCGAGTAGTGGTTGGCTTTTTAATAAGAGAAGCGGGAACAGAAGACCTATTGTTTTTTAAGATACACCATGGAAGGTATCTGATGGGATTAACATGATGCCATGGCTGTGATGGGGGAAGGGAATAAATCTGATGATTCCAAGTGTCCGTTTTACCCGATGTCCCTGTGACACTTGCAGGAGGAGGCATTCATTTCAAAACATGTAGATTGGCACAGCTGGCCAAAATCTTAGGAGTGTCTTTAACTTTTTACTCACCTTCAAAATGTTTTTCTTCCTAAGGCAGACCATATTTAACTTCTGTATGAAAAGTGTCCTGCTATTATTGCTCAGACCGTGGTTTCATAACTGCTCTCTCTCATTTGTTTTAGATTAAGTCAATTTTACTTTAGTGTCTCTCTCATGGGATGAGGGATTTCACTGTGCATCTCAGTGAGACATTTAAAATCACACACATAATTTCTAAAAATCTCCTTCATTCAGGTTGTCACAGCTTGGATTCTCCAAGGGTAGATTCTAGGTCTGATGTTAATATAATTATAGGTCTGATGTTATTATAATTTGGAAATGAGCAATAACATAGAGAAACCAAAATTTTCTGGTGAGACAAAATAATTTATCTTAAGACTAAAGAAAGCTGCTAGAAACTGGTGGCACTGTGACAGATAAAATTCATTGTTGATGAGAACAATGTCATTTACACTGTCAAGGAGTATTTGGAACAATATACTCTTGAGCAGTGAACCTAAATTAATTGTGATCAACTTGGAAAATTACCTGTTTACCATATGTGGATAGCTTAGTGAAAATCTCCGTTGAGGAAATTTAATAAAAATTAATACCCAAGAAGTTATAATGTCACTGGAATAAATCAGTAGTGTTGTAGAATTGATTATGGTATTTCATGTTAGGTTCATCATACCTGAGAAAGATTTAATAGTCACAGAGGGACTCGGAAACAAGAAACATATATGTCTGGAAATGTTGTATGGAAAAAAATAATTAAGGCAGCTTAGAAAGGTTATAAATCACAATGTACAGGGAATTTTAAAGTAAAGTAGAAAAGATCAAGTCAGGGCATCTTTTAACTTAAGTTGTGATACAAGAACAAGGGGATGTTGTGTTGAGTTTAATAACACATTTAAACTGTTTGCATACTTTTTAAATCTAAGAAGTAGTTCCTTACAGAATACACTTGACAATTGGATCTGTGCTATAGCATGTCAGGCTAAGAATGAAGAGTAAAAGGATTAAGCATTTTTGTGGACAGTAAAACTAGCTACTATTGTTAGCCAGAACATTAAAACTTCAGGAGATATAAACCTTCGTACTTTAGGGAAATAAAAAATCTGTAACAGATGGAGGAAATCTGACTTTTGGGATAGGTTTCATGCATTATCAGAAGCATTTGGCTCTTACTGCTTTGGAGGCAGGACACTGATCTGCTGTGGAAGACTGTTCTTACTCATTGAAGGAAGTTTTTTGTGTTGAGGCCTCTTAGTTATTCTGTGGTTTGGAAAAAATGCTATCATGTTCTTTAATTCCCATTACTTCTTTTTTTATTGACATTCATACCTCATCATTTACACTGTACAGATTGGAAAACACATTCTGTCTCAACAGCTTAGGACCATAACACAACTGAAATGCTCCTGACTTAGTACACTTCTTACTAGGTGTACCAATCTTTTCAGCTCCAGAAAACAGCAAAGTATGGTCCTTGGGCAGTATGAAAAAAGGCACTGCTATCAATCAGAGGCTGTACATGAGTCAAAATTTTATTGCAAATCTTACATGTTTTCATAGCATCGGGTTGTAGAATCAAATACCCGAGAATCTTGGCTTTTGTTAAAAATCTAAGCATTTACCTTTGGGCTTTTGAAAGTAGCACTCAGCTGAATGTTAATGTGACATCAGAATTCAAATTAAAAGTATTGATATATCTTAAAAGTTCTGAAATTTTAAACATTTATAATATTTTTAGCTCATCTGAAATCCCCACCTTTTCTCTCTCATAGTTGTTTCCTCACCCTGGCCTCTGACTACAAAGTCATTTTGGTTTTAAGGGTTTGTCTGCAGAGTACTCTACTCTGCATCTCAGTATTTTTTTAAATTATTCTTTTTGTTTGTGTGTACATAATTTAAAAACTAATAGATCATTTGAAAGAATTGAATCTTTGAATGAACTCTCAGAGTGATCAGAGTATAGTCTTCTTTTTTTTTCCTTCAATGGGAGGAACTTTGTCCAACTGAATCAAAATATAAAATACTATCTTGTATCTAGGAACAGATTCTAGTTAAGTTTGGTTAGTTAACATCTGTAACACAGTATCTAATTCTTTACTTAATCCTGATCATCTTTTTGCCTAATATACACATGGGCATGGATAAAATAGTGGGCAGATTCAAAGGTCTTGATTTAATTGGTCTCTCATACAATGTATTATTTTCATAAAGCATATATCTCTAGGAACTGAGTATTAAGAGGTACTTGGTATAGTATTAAGAGGTACTTGGTATCTCTTTTTAACTCTCTTCTTCTATGAAGCCGTTTTTTGTAATGATGATTGCACTATCATTACAACATTGGGCAGGGGGAGTCTGTTGACCTATATTTAAGGAGAAGTACAGAAGAAAGCCAAAAGAAGAATTTAGGAGAAAGAAAGGAGTTTCAAGATTATTCCACATGGTTCTCTAAATTATGGCAAAGCTACCTGAGAATGATGATGATATTTAAGCTGGCATACAAAGAATTTACTAGTTTATGGACTCAAGAAAGGAGTGAGATTGTCTGCTAATGCTATGTTTATACTTTTAGTGTGTTCCTTTTGATTGCATGGGAAGGCAACAGAACTAGAGTGTCCATACAGAAATCAGTTGAAATAATCAACAAAGATGACCAATTTATAGGCAATTTTCACTGTTATTGCAGAAAAAAAAAGTCTGTAAGACAAGAAGAAACAGCAAGACTTCACTTAAACTAGCTGGGCTAAATTGAGATTACATGATTATCACTTGGAAGACAAAAAGAATCTCACTTGTGCATCATTTTTGGGAAGAATCTGAAAATCATGGCCAGGTTGTAGTAACACGACTTTAGACTGTCTTAAAGCATGGAACAATTAATTCGCAAAGTGGATCATATAATAAATAACTGGTTAGAAGCTATTCTGAAATCCTTCTCTTTGCACTGCTTTTCCATAGGAGTAATTGCTCTCAGAAGAGACCTTTGATTCATTGACTAAGAGGTAAGTTCCACAGCTGGCTGTGTCTTTGACTTGTTCCAGTTCTTAGTCCCATGTCTCACAAAAATTCAGTATATGCAGGATCTTAGGTTGTTGTGTCCTTTTTTTAAGGTTTTAGAAACAGAAGATGCAAGTGGAACAAGTAGTGTTTTCTAAATGCATTGCCTGACTTAAATACACAAAATATTGTGGACTTTAAGCGTATGCAACTGGACTCATAGTATACATACACACTCTATACTGTAAAGGAAGTGTTTATAAGATTTCAGAATTTTGAACAGAAAAACACCAGAAGACTTTCCTCATTGTTCAAAGTCTGATTTATAGACCCTTTTTTTTTTTTGGGGGGGGGGGGGGAAGCTCACTTTCCATCCATCATCTCATAATTAAAAAAAAAAAAAAAAAGTATAGTGACTAGAGGTAAGTGGATATCTCAGATTTGCAATCTAAGAAACTATTCACACTGAGCAGAGAGGTTCCTAGAGAATAAAATGAAGTACAGGGATAGTGGTCATAAACCTTTCTGTGAAGAAATCTTTCCTAATATCTGATCTGAACCTTCTCTGGTGCAACTTGAGGCCATTTCCTCTCGTCCTGTCATTTGCTACTTGGGAGAAGAGTCCAACAGCCTTCATGCTACAACCTCCTTTCAGGTAGCTGTAGACAGTGATAAGGTCTCCCCTCAGCCTCATTTTCTCCAGGATAAACAGCCCCAGTTCCCTCAGCTGCTCCTCATCAGACTTGTACTCCAGGCCCCTCACCAGCTTCGTTGCCCTTCTCTGAACTCTCTCCAGCACCTCAATGCCCAGGTCTTTTTCCTCCAGGCAGCTTTCCAACCACTCTCCCCCGAGCCTGTAGCACTGCCTGGGATTGTTGTGACCAAAGTGCAGGACCCAGCACTTGGCCTTGTTGAACCTCATACAATTGGCCTCAGTTCATCGATCCAGCTGGTCCAGATCCCTCTGTAGAGCCTTCCTACCCTCCAGCAGATCAACACTCCCACCCAACTTGGTGTCATCTGCAGATTTACTGAGGGTGCACTTGATCTCCTTGTCCAGATCATTGATAAAAATATTAAACAGAACTGGCCTCAATAGTGAGCCCTGGGGATCACCACTCGTGACCAGCTGCCAACCTGTCCAGGCCATAAGCAGTCAATTTCTCCAGAAATTAATTAATTAATCTCATTAATTACACTTAATTACTAGTGAATAGAGTTTTAGATTTTAAAATTAATTTTTCAGTTAACGCAGACCCAACATTTAATCACATTTAAAAATCTAAATCCTGCTACAATTTTTTTCTGAATTCTAAATATATTGAATAGTAATTTGAGAATCAAAGATATGTGTACTGTAAACCTACTGAGGAAAAGATAACATGCAGTTATCATGGAAAGAAAGAGATTTGAATAAGAAGTTCTTTTATGGGTCAGTAGCCTTTCAATACCTGTACACATTGATTGTCTGCGATAATTAAAATTCAATGCAGAAGACACATTTTTAATTATCAGTAAGCCAAAGAATTCCACGTGCCTCGTTGCCTCAAGTCAGAGAATGACCGCTGAATACAGAGAGCTTTATGGGAACAAAGCTAACAACATTTGATGGCAGATTGCATTGAAATCCAGAATAGTAACTGCATCAAAGAAACAGACTGAGGGACATAATCCACAATAAAGTAATTGTCCTCTTTGTCCTCATACAGCTTTTTTAGTATTACTAAGGAACCAAATCTTTCTGAACATGTAGAAAAACCTATTAGTTTCTTGAAAATATTCGCGGAAGTTGGATGTATTTATATAGTGTGAAGAAATATAGACAGTTAAAGGCTTTAGTACGGTCTTGAAATATGTATAACTATTTGAACCTGTGAACATTAATTGTACAACATTATAGATACTTTTACATCTATTAACTTTTAAAATTGTTTGGGTGAAACCTAATTAAACTCATTCAGAATTAAAATGGCTTTTTATGACTTTAGCTTAATTTGTATCTGAAATTAATCAAACTGAACTGAATAATTTTAAATAAGTGCCCGTATCTCCCTACCAGGATTCAACACAATTTAAATAATCCAGATTTCCTGAATGTCCTTGTAAAGCTGATTCTTGTAGGTGAGCATGATGCTTATTTTCTACAGTGACTGCAAAAAGCAGAAAGCATGTCCATCAGTTTTGTTGAATATATTCTCAGTAATTTGTCCTTATGCTTATTTTTTATACAAGTTAACTTCATAGAATGATTTGGGTTGGAAGAGACTGTAGAGATCCCAACCCCCCTGCCATGGACAGGGACATCTTCCACTAGACCAGGTTGCTCAAAGCCCCATCCAGCCTGGCCTTGAACACTCTCAGGGATGAGGCATCGACAGCTTCTCTGGGCAGCCTGTTCCAGGGCTCCCCACCCTCAGGGTGAAGAATTTCTTCCTTATATCTAATCTAAATCTACCCTCTTTCAGTTTAAAGCCATTATTCCTTGATTCACTCCAACAAGTCCATGTCCCTCGTATATTGGGGGGCCCAGAGCTGGACACAGTTTTGCAGGTGGGGTCTCACAAGAGCAGAGGGGCAGAATCACCTCCCTCAACCTGCTGGTTCTGCTTCTTTTGATGCAGCCTGGGATACGGTTGGCTTTCTGGGCTGCAAGCACACATTGTGGGGTCATGTTGAGCTTCTCATCAACCAACACCCTCAAGTCCTCATTGCTACTCTCAATCCATTCTCTTCCCAGCCTGTATTTGCCCTTTAGCCAGAGCTGCACTTTTTGAAACACTGAATTCTAGTGTGTGTATGTATGTGTTCGTATGTGTGTATGCATATATGCACAAGGGTAAAGCAGGTTAGGGCTGAAGAATCTTTGATGGTATGGGTCGTCCTCTCAAAACTATGATTAGTGATCTGCCTATGAAGTTTTATATTTCAAATCCATCTTTATGATGTTCTTGTTTCACTAATGCCCTGTTACAATTTATTTGAGATACCAGCAGAGGAACAATACCTGGAAAAAATCAGAGGCTTCCAGAAGAGCTCCGCATTTTTGTTGAACACAACAAACAATAGCCTTGACTTTTGTAACCAACCAGGCTTCAGCTCATATCGCACTACAAAATAATCTCTTACACCACAGGGAGGCTGTCAGGACAGTTCTGTTTGAGGGCGAATATGTGGTTTCCCTTCAAGAACTATCCAATAAGTTACTAAGGGGCACTAACAGTGCACATTTCACTTTCACACAGTGTTAAAACAAACCTAAGTTGGGCAGAACTTGAGTTATGTTCTATGCATAACTAGTGCTAGTGGGTCATGTGGCACTTTACTTTTGCCTGTAGCTTAACTGGAAGGTTCTGCTGAATGTTTTGTGAGGCATATGAAATTAGGTCTTACATCCACTTGCTTTAGAAGCTGCTGTTAGATGCAGCTGTGAAGGTCTTCCTGGTTCACATGCACATGTGCTAAAAGGAAAAAAGCAAAAGACAAGCCAAACTTGGTGTAAATAGATGTAACTTTTTTTAAATCAGTGAAATTTGTACTGTGCAGACCTGTTTCTTAATAACTGCAGACCTGAATTTGTCTTCTGTGAAATATGAACAGAGAATTCTAATTGAATTTGAGCCACATTTTTAAGGTAGAACTTATTTGTACATTCTGCAGTTGTATAGAATGTTTGCCAACATAGAATGTATAGACAAACATGAGGAAAAACCCTACTGGGACCTTCAAGTTCATGTGTGATTGATGTATGATGTATAGATGCAGATAAAACAAGCTTACAGAAAAGCATGTCCTATATATTTGCACCATATTACAACTTGAGCCTGTAATGTCTCAGATCTTTCTTTTTAGTTATGTATTTTGTTGACAGATATATTTTACCACATTTGTTTCAGTGTTAGAAAGTTTGTTATATTTATAAGGGACTACATTCTGCATAGAGTTACTATGTCAAAGAAATCTTTAAATTGATTAGGTGGGTCAAATGAATGAGAAAGTCTGTCTTAAAAGCTTTCCTAAGTCACTGGTAGAGTGATTGCTAAAACACAGAAGGGAGTTTGTTTGTCTGCTTTTATTTTTGTTTTTAGAATGGGTAAAAAAGTGAAGAAGGAAGTAGAGCCTCCACCCAAGGATGTGGTAAGTTTATAAACTGCTATGTGCTATAAAATAAACATTACACAATTACAGGCCCAGCTCTACCATCCTTTCATAGTTCCTTACTCTCTTAACTTACCCACATTATTCTAAAAATGTCTTTTAAAGATGATTCTGTTTTCTGCTTTTCTTGGACAGCAGACAAACCAGACTGACTGGGCATGTGTAGTTCTTAGTTGAGATTGTTGTCTTTGGCGGGCTTTGCAAATGGTAATGTATGAAACAATCCAGGCTTCTTTTTATTCAAAGAACAGCATTAGCTTTCCATTTGTAAAAATCAAAGGAGAAAGGAGAAGAGCAAGTGGAAATCTGTCTGTCTTTTCCACTGTGGAGACATTCGCTTTTTTTAAGGATGAAAGGGTTAAGAGCTTAGATGGATCCTCAGAGTTTTTTACTGAATACAAAATTTTGCAGATCTTTTGAATGACAGTACTACATATTCGGAATCTTTTGCAAAGATCCACAGTCTTTAGCAACAGTTCAGGTTTTTCTGGTATCATTGGAAGTGCTGCAGTGAGAAGCACAGGAGCTGAAGCCAAACATGGAATAATGGTGGTTTATGACTTTTTTTCAAAAGGTGGAGTTTAAGGGTCTGACACTAGCACACTTTTCAAGAGTTTCTCTAAATTCACAAGGGACAAAGAGACCCCCAAAAAGACAGTAGTCCAAAATATATGTATTTTTAAAGTTTAATTGGTTTATTCAGAAAGAAGTAAGGGAAATGAGACAGAAACATTGAAAAGAATATAATATAAATTCTATGCCAGATAATAACTAAGGTGATGAAAAGGAGCATGAGGCTCACTGTGAAGTTCAGTACATTGTTTAAAAAAAAACAATGGGTTTGTCTGTGAAGAGTGATGGTACTGTAAGAGCTTTTTCAAAGGTTGTAGTAAAGTAGGTCAGAAAAAACTACATCACAATTTCAATATTAAATAAACATAAAAATTTTGACTAAGACAGTAATATCCAGTAGCCATGATGTCACTGAGGCATAGCAATTGATATCAGGTTTTGCCCAACTGTTCTGTGGGAAGATGAATATTACAAATGTAATTCGTAAACTTCAATCAATAATAAAGCCTTCTGGATGGAGACTTGACATAAAACTTCAACATGAGAGGATAAATTGATCTAAAGCCAATTCTGTATGAATAATGTAGAAAATCAGGAGGAGACACAAAGAAGGTGCATGTGGATATAACTAATTAAAACAGGCCTGAAGAGTTAAAACTAAGTATCTTTGTAATCTAAAAAAAAAAAATGAAGGGCATTACAGTAGATCTAAGGCATACAGGTGAGCTAATCCCCTCCAAAGTAATAAAAGTTGACTTTTTTCAGTAAATATCTAGAAAGTCAGTACAAGGAGCACCACAATTGCTATATCTGAAAGACATATTAGAGTTTCAGGAGAAGAACACTGTACAGCCTCTTAACTACTACAATGAATGATGAATAATGTTAGAGAAGATATTAAACAAATGAAAACATTAAAATTATAGAAAATGTCAGTAAAACTACTAAAAAGGAAGAAATTGCAAAGAGTGAAGTCCAGATGGCCTATGCAGGTTTTGGGTTAGTTTTTCCCCTTACTGTACTTCAGGCGAGTGTATCTCTTCTAGCAGTCCTATCAGGAGAACAAAAAACCTGAATGCTGCATAACAAAACAGTATTAAACATGAAAATAGATCATTGTTTAGCTGTAACTGGCAACCAATAAAGTCTTCTAGCTATGAGAAATTTGTTAATAGTCATCATGTAAAATCAAATCTCAAAACTTTAAATTTCACCTGGATATTTCAGATGGCAGGAAATGAGATGCAGACAAAATGAAAGATATATTAACTATTATCTTCTGATTGATAATCTGCTTATGAAAATGTCAAGTCCAAGAAAAGATGCCTTGAGATAATATGGACAGGCTTATAATAGAGAGCCTTTGTGCATGTGGAATGCTCTGAGAATATATGGTGTTGCAGATGATCACTATTTTTTATAGGTCTTTAGAAACAGGTGGAAAACACATCTCTTAGCCTAGCCATTGCCTATGCATTTCAGAAAGTATTCCCAAGGACTCTGTTTTCCCTGCCTTTCATAATTTGTCTATTACTATTATCTGTTCTGAGAATTGGGCTTCTCCAGGAAAAATATTTAACTTAATTTGAATTTAAAGGATTTTTTAAAAAATGACAGCATGATTTAACAATAGAATAATGGCTGATAAATACATCCTTCAAAAGGTGGGATTTACATCTAAATGGGAAAACAAAAAGCCCCTTGCACTACCAAATGAGAAGTAAAAGCACAATGTCACAATGCACCAAAATGTTTTGGGAGTGAACTAGCAAGGATACAAAAACCAGCAATAAAGCTTTTACAAATTGACTAGAAGCAAGAAGCTGCTTAGAGGGACACAATTAAGTTATTAAAGTCATAAAAGAACAGGAAAATCACTTATTTTTGTGCCAAAAGACAAAGGCGTGTAGCAAATCACTAAAACGAATGTGAAGAAATTGCCCAAATACGAATATATAGTATTTGCCTAGGTCTAGTTCTAACTGAAAAATAACTAAAATCTGAAATTGTGGTACAGTTACTTAAGGTATTTAATGTGTACCCTTTGTACTAGAGGAATGGATGACAGAAAATATCATTTTCAAAAAGAAATACATCAGTAATTACAGAAAGTTTGTCTTCCATGCCGTGTTAGTGCGTTAAAAGGGGGGAGGGGGAGTGCGGGGAAGGATAAATGTTAGAGTGATGGGGGAGGATCAATACTGCTTGTGTAGAGGAAAGGTTGATCTCGGAAATCTATTTGAATTCTTTAGAGGAGTCAGTGAGCAAGTGGATAATTGTGATCAGGTTGATACAGTTATTTAGTTTTTTAAAAAGTTTTTATATCAGCCTCTTCACTCACATAAACACTAGCAGGTAAAAAGAGATTTCTATCCTGGCAATAATGCAATACTGTCTGGTTATAAAATAGAAAGGAAAGGTGAGAAAGCAAATCACTGTTCAGATTTCATAACAGAGAGAGGTTGCCAGTGGGATGTCATGAGGTTTTACTCTGCGACCTGTGTCATCCAGTCTATCAGAATTAGTGGGGATACTTTCATGAAAACGGCAGCCAGTTTCTAAGTAGGGAAATGAATAAATACAGCATTTCAAAGTCCAGAAATAAAAGGCAAACCACCATGTCACTAGCAGATGCATTATACGGGCACATGTTGAATGCCAGTAACAGTTCTGGTGTTTCCATCTCAGAAAAGGTACAGTTGAACTATAGAAAAATACTGAGAAGGACAACAAGAATAGATTGTGGTTTCTGTATTAAGAAAGATCAAAGAGGTTTTTTCATTCCCCAAAGGAAATGGCTGTGAGGCGAATATCATAGAAACTTAGAAAATTATGAATATACAGAGAAGGCAAAGGGGTGTCATTTATTTCACTATTTCTTATGGTGAATGTACTGTGGAGGACAAAGAAAATTATCAGGAGCTAAGTTTAAAGCAAAGAAAAGGCACAACTATTTGCATAACTCTTAAACCATGATACTTGTGTCTCATTATATTAAGAGTGACTAAAATACAGAGGACTTCAAAAATTATTTACCAAATTTACTGCTGGAAATTTTATTCTGGACTTTTTGAACACAGAGATAACATCTCTAGCTCACCAGTTCTCTCAGTTACAGAGTGCGGGTGTCTAGGAGGGAGCACAAGCAAGTTTAATAGTCTGCTTGCCCACGCCTGTGACCAGACAGGATACTGGGCTAGATGGTCTTTGGTCTGACTAGGAACATATTTTGTAGTACCTTCAACTTCAACTAAGTTAAGTTGATGGAAGCAAAAAAAAAACCACCAATCAAAACAACAAACCAAACAGCCTGCAGTTTCTCATGGCTCTGAACTCAAATGTATGCAAAAATCACAACCGAAGACATATAGGTGCTTTTGAATTGTAGCTTTCTTTCTAACTTGCTTTTTTAAAATAGTACAAGCTGAATGCTGGAAATATTGTTGCTTATAAACCAGTTAAATTTCTGTGTTAAATTCAAGGTTGTTTGTAACTTAAGGCCTCTGAGAGAGTTCAGCAATGGAAATGGATAGTTTGGATCATTTCTAGCTGGATGAGCAGGGATTGTATCATGGAAAAACTTCAGCTAGTACAAGATCACGGTGAGGAAGTGAACTGAGCTGAGGAAGGCACAGGAAGAGTCCTTTTGTTTCTTTAAAGCAACCACAAAGTGTTAATGCCACAGAGCAGCCAAATCCTCTTCCTTATACAGCACTTAAGTTCACAGGCTCTGTGCACAGCTGCTCAAAAGAAACTTCTCATGTTCGGTTCCAAAGGCAAAGCCACACGATGTTCTTACATATGTAACAGAATTACATAGTTTGTTGCCTTCAAGACTTCCGAGATGTACAGGGAGATGTTAAAGTTTTCCCAAAATCTTCGTAAGGGATGATACCATGATTATATTTGGAAGTCAATTACTCTTTCTTATTTTTCAGCAATGTCTCAAATTGTTATTAAAAAAATAATTTCTCCAAGTAAATAGCAACTCATGTTAATATTTCTAATTCAGTGTAGATCTCAAAATAGATTTTTTTTTGTGAAATACAGAAGTCTACTGCAGCACATGGGAAGGCTCGGTAGAAATCAAACTGTTCTTTCCTTTTTTTGTTTGTAGTTTGATCCTTTATTGATTGAAAGCAAAACAGCAGCAACGGCTGTGCTAATGCTTAGTTCTCCTGAAGAGGAAGTTTTGGCCAAAGCATGTGATGCTCTATATAAATTTGCATCTAAAGGTGGGTCATTTTGCAGTGAGCTTTAAGTTTATTTTGATAGTAGTTCACAACGTATTAGTTTCGTAGCACTGATAACTTAATTACATGTCAAAGGTCTCTGTCAGGCTTTGGAATTTTTCTGAAATATCTATCAAACCTTTATTTGCAGTTATAAAGAAGTCCTGTGGTTTACTTGAAGGAAATTTTTATTATTTTGTTGTGGAATTTTACATTCTTGTTTAATAGAGCTTGGTTTAAATATAACTTAGATATGTTTTATTATGAGCAACAGACCTGCATCGGGGAGAGAGTTCTCTTGTTTATTTTACAGTTTGAAACTTTTATACCAGTAGTTATGTCAAGGTTCAGTTTTCAATGAAAATTACTTTTTAGCCTGTTTCTGTTATTTTTGCATATAGCTCTTACGTCAGTACTTGTGTGACAGATGATTTATCAGACACTGCTCAGCCTTCTTGATGAAGCTTATTTCTGTATGTGTTGGGAATCTAACAAGTCTCCAAGGTTCCAAATCTTTCAAAGGTCCCTGTGTTATCTATAGCTAAGTGTCATGTTCTGGGTACCCAGAAGACAACTGTATAATGAAGGCTCAAAATTATGTAGCACATAATTTCCTAAGTTGCCTGCTACTCATTCCATGCCAGCCACTCAAACTGGTATACATTGGTAGCATTCCTGGTATAATTAATCAGTTTAAATATTAATTTCCATTTAATTTATGCTTTCTTAAAAATGTATGGGTTTATGTGCTGATTGTTGTACTGATGGCAATTATCAACACTGCTGAAGTTGTGAGAGAAGAGCTGAAGGCTTTAACAGTTGGCCAGGAATCACTGGGTTCTGAAAGATGTTTAGGTTCAGCTTAATATGCCAAGCTTGGCTGAGGGCATGCAACCAGATTTTGAATATGTGAAAGAGAGAATTTGGACTGTTGAGAGGCAGCTATTTACCACACACCATAAACTCTTGTTGGCTCCTTCCCTGATGTCCACAGTAACATATGGCACACTGCAAGAGGACAGATACTTAATTTTTCTGTTTCTACTAAATGTATAATTCTTTAAATTGTTAATGGAGATATTCCTGCAATCTGCCAGAAGATGAGAGTGTAACTTTGTGGTGTGGCACAAAAGAAGGAGTTGTTTTCACTGTGCAGTTTACTTATTTATTGAATGCTACTAGTAAATTAAGTGTCATCCCTCAATAAAAAGTAATTCTTGTATTTTAATTGTGTTTTGGCCTGCGAATGAGCATAGTTCTCCAGTTTCTTCTCACACTGGTCACTTGTAGCCAGAAAAGGACAGGCGTGGTTCGTTAGGAAATTAAGTATAACTCTGTTGTGGGAACTGAGAATAGGAGTAGGTTTGCGATTTCGTTTCTTGGGTTTTGTGTTTTTTGAGTGAGCAGGAACAGAAGGCTGTAATCATACAGAAATACTTCTGTTCTTTGCCTGGGCAGAACCTATGCAGCTACAAAGTGGTCCATTCTCAGGTGGTAGAAACCTCAGGTGGGATTTAATGATCCGAATCCTGGTAGTTGCTTCAGTTGAGAGGTCATGCAGATCTGCAGGATGAATTAACTGTTATTTTGAGGAAAATAAAATTGGTAGGTAAGAAAAGAGGAAAATAAGATGAGATTCGTAATGATATCGTTCACTTGTACTTTGCTAATTTGAAAGCTGTCCTTTGTGCAGGCTCCAACAAATGTCCAATGGACAGAAGCATCCTTTGCTTTACAAATGTGAATTAATCCTAGATACTATTAATCCTTGGTACTATTATTTGACACCTTTATTTGGTGTATAGATTAGATGACCTCCCATGGTCCTGACCAGTCCTTTGTTCTTTGATCCTATAGCCCAAAATAAAGATGGGTAGCTATTTGTTACATTAGAACTGTGAGCTTGTTGTATTTTTATAGAACTTTTAACCTAACTACTCTTCAGGTGATGAAAACAAAGTGACACTTCTTGGTCTTGGAGCAGTGGAACATCTATGTAAACTCATCTCACATGAAGATCCAATTGTACGCAGAAATGCCATCATGGTATTTGGTATCATGGCTTCTAATCGTAAGAGTCTCCATTTTTTCGTATTTTTCAATGTGAATGTGTGTGGTCATCAAAGCAGTAGGTGTCCCATGGGAAAAAAAAATCCTATATTAACAGCCCAGAATAAAAGCACAAATTCAGCTAGAGTGAACTCCACTGATTTTGAAAAAAAATTACACAACAAGTTTATTTTCTACCAACTCTTATTTTTGTTTCGATGGGGCTAAATTGGAACAGTTCATTACTGGAATTATGTCTATCAGGGAGAGCCTGACTATGTAAGATGGCCACCAGTGTGGACATGACACACTCATCTCTTTTGCAAAAGTTGCAAGAGAAGGATACAGTAGTACTTATCATCTGCAGAAAATGCTATGGTTGTTACTTGAGGCATTAGTGTAACTACAGTCATAATAGAGAAAATGTGTTAAAGTACCTAGCTCAAGCATTAATGGCAAAAAAGCCCTGAACTATCAAGCACTGACATGCTTATTTACCCAGGTTCTTTGGTGGGTCAGTGCTGCTGTAAATGTTTTATTATGTGTACCTGAGCTGGTGAAACTCAAGCAGTCTTGAGTATCTCCCAGAGACATTGCATTCACGGCAAGGTAGCATATCTGCTGTAGCCATACCATTATTAAATAATTTAACCACAGTATATGCAGATTTTCTTCTACCTTTTTATAAGGTGAGAATGGATGTATTACATCCATGCTGGATGGCTGAGCACCACATAATCAAGTTGCAGTGAGTGGTAGGCAGACGTACCTGAAGATGAAAGAATAAGCGATGTCAGGTTGACTTTCAGTGGCTGTTATTTTTATATTGCTTTATGAATTTACATCTAATTAATATAATTAATCAGGTCTTATTTTGGTAGATGTTCTACCCAATTGCCTTCCATGGTGGTATCCTAACCACTCTTTAAGTCTTTTCATCAACTGCTACCTGCTTTTCATGTTGCATCGAACCTCATGCTCTTTACCTTACTTCCAACTCGGCACCAGCATGTAGTGACTCCTGTCAGACCTTGGCTTCCAACACTGCTGCACAAATGTGGATTTGAATGACTGAAGATCTTCTATTTATACTCACATCTTAACTGTATTTTTTCTTTTAAAGTAAATTCAACTCCTACCTTTTTTTTTTTTTTTTTAATGTTTCAACACCATAATGTACTGATAGTAACACCACAGTCCTGTAACATAACATTACAGTCTGTCCCAAAGAATGTTTTTTGGTTATTCTGTCCAGTGGTTCTGGTTTTGCTAGTTTGCCATTGACAACAATAAAAATGCATTCTGAAAGTCTTTACTGTTATTTTAATAAGACATATCTAATTCATGTTTTCAACTTGCAGTTTGTACTGTATTAGCATAAAATTAGAAAGTGGAGACCTGACAAATAATGGAAGGATTGCTTTTAGTTTGATAACTTTAACCACAAAGAATTTTAACTGTTGAAGGATGACTTTGATAACTAAAACTGTGCAATATTTAATCAGAACATGCTAGATCCAAGTATTTTGAAGTATTGAGGAACTTCCTGTATATCAAATGTGAAAGAATGTTGTCTGGTACTTGAAAATGTTCTATCTGTTTTCTGGCCCATTATGATCTTGGTATAACTTCAGTTGTATGTCATTCCAAGTCAGATCTTTTTGTCACTCTGGGAGTAACCATAAGTACATTTCCCTTGGAGCGGAATCTGTTTTTTTACTCAGCCAAGATTGCCAAACAAAAGACTTCATATTTGTATTTATTTCATTGTAGATGATGTCAAGAAGTTACTAAGGGAACTGGATGTCACGAATTCACTTATATCACAGCTGGCACCAGAAGGTAGCTTGCAATCTTCATTCCTTGTGCAACAATACAATTTTTGATTGCCATTTGATCAGACAATAGCATTTTCCTTGTAACTTATGATTTGTCATACTACATGTTAAGTAGGTAATTACTTTTATAGGAGTAGCTCTTTTACTCACTGAGTAGTGTTTTATGTTGTACAGATGGAGCAACATGTTTCTGGAGATGCCAGGTGTGATTAACAGCTATTATTTATTGACCTCAAATAATATTTTAAACCATTGTATTAGTGAACATATACTGTGACTGATAAAACTTGATCAAACAGTTTCTTTTTTTTCCCCACAGAAGATGTAGTTATCCATGAATTTGCTACTCTCTGTCTAGCACATATGGCTGTTGAACATACTACTAAATTACACATATTTAAGCAAGGTGGATTAGAACCACTTATCAGGCTGCTAGGTAGCCCTGATCCTGATGTTCAGAAGAATTCAGTTGAATGTATCTACCTCCTGGTGCAGGTAAAGTTTTTTGTTGTCATTTTAAACTACAGAGGTAGAGAAGCACTTTGCCCCACACTCCCTATTCTCTGTGGGGTTAATAATTTTAAAATATTTATTTCCTTTACTCCTCCATGTTCATCAATGTATTTGAAAACATTACACTCAAGTCCTTGATTGTCATGTCTGTTAGGAATATAGCTGATTTGGCTCTAATTCTCTTGAACTTAAAGCAATTAGCCGTGCTACATAGCATTCTAAGTGAGATCAGAATAAGATTCAGATTTTTTAAATTAAATATTAATTTGTTTTCTTAGTTGGAAAATGTTAATCTCATTAATGAGAGTTATAACCTGTCTATCCAAAAGGTTGGAATAATCCTGTAAATTAAGGAACTAGCAATTGCATTGTGCCTTGTTTTGGCCAGCAAGTCCATAGTCACGATTTTGAACATCTTTGTAATGAAAGGTGAATGCTGTCAACAGCTACTTTCCATACGCGGTGGAATAGATTTGTTATTGGCTACTTTCACGCTGAGTACTAATGTCATCCATATGCTGCTTAGCAAAAGAATGGTACATTTGTATGGCAGTTCTCTTCCATGGCTTAAGCGAGTCAATTCAATAATGAATTCAGTTTATAACTCTATCTCTTTTGGGGCATCAGAGCATGTCTATTCAGAATCACATTTTACTCTTTCTCCTTTTTTACTGTCTCACTGTCTTTGTTGCTGGGTATATCTGGATAACTGCACCTGGCGCTTGCTTACATTGATAAGGATAATTGCATACTGCACATGTGCAATAAGCTATTTAAAAGCAAATTGTAATTTATTTATGTTTTTTCTATTTTAATATAATCTATTAGTCTTTTCTTAAGCTGCACATACACTGCTTAAAGTTGAAATTTTAAATTGTCATTTTATAATTACTAAAAAAAAAAGAAGATATAACCAGGCAACCACAGTAGAGTGCAAAAACTATTTACCCCTACTAAGGTAAATAAAAATGATGCAACTAAATTTTAAAAACTTTCTCAGAGAAACATGTATGTTCAGACAAACGTGGCAAAACCCAGAGAAAACAGGCTTCCTTAGACAGGACTAGATTCTGTAGTGTGTACTTTAGTTGTGCAAAAAGCTTGGAATTTGAGGTCGGTGGGGCTTGATTGTATTCAGTTTATTGCTTAGCTGAAAGGAAAGAAATCTTCCAAACTGGAGGTTCTGGAATATTGACTTATTTTTGTATGCTTGAAATCAGATTTTTGATGTTCTTTCTGTAAAGTCAGGAATTGATGTACAGTTATATTCTTGATCAGTAACATTCTTTGTTGAATATTTTACTGCAGGATTTTCAAAGCTGTGCTGCAGTTCGTGGACTGAATGTAATTCCACCCTTGCTGGAACTACTGAAATCTGAGTACCCAGTTATTCAGTTGTTAGCCCTTAAAACCTTAGAAGTAATTAGCAAAGACACAGAAACCAGAATAACACTGGGGGAAAATAAAGGATTAGAATGTCTTCTGAAGATTCTGGAAACTAATGTACAGTTTACTTATCTTAAAAGCTTTTCTTCTTGCTGCTAACGTTGTATGACTAATGAGAAATATTATTCATGGTATAGAAGAGTGATAAAAGAAGAGCGAGCTCCTCATTTGGAGCTAACTATGATAGAAATAGGATAAGCAAGGACACCTAGCTTGCTAAGAAAGGGAGCAAAAGAAGTCACCAAAATGTTTATATTTGTTTTATTGCTTTATTGCTATTAGTAATACTATTTTGCATTTACTGTCCATTTCTCCAACTGTTGTAAATACCAGAAAAAATTCACCATCTAGCTTTTTATACCGTGTTTTCCCAAGATTTTTTATTATATGCTGAACACTGGAACTGTTTCCTAGTTTGAACGTTGATTTTTTTTTTCCTGAATTTACTTTGATATCAATAGCCTTACATCTAATTTCCTACCTTGGAAATTTCATTGTTTATGTTACTGTGAGACTCATTTTAGTGCTTCTTGAGTTCAGATGTCACCATGGGAAATATAATGTATAGAGAAATATGTGAAATTTTTGAAATTTTAAAGTGACAGGTCCTTTCTGAATACCTGCCTCACCCACTTTGATGTAAATGAGAGAATTTTGATGTTTTTACTGTTTTTGATAAATTATTTTGTATCCTAATGGATATCAAAGAAATTATACAAAAAATATGAGTATGGGAATATGTACTTTGCAATATAAAAACACTGTTCAAAAGAAAGTTATTACAATTGTCCTAAACGTTAAAAGCTAAAGATATTTTAATCCTGATTTGAAGGCTATTTATTTGGGGTTTTTTCCTTGTTAGGAATTCAGTGATCTACATGTGGAAGCTCTTGCTGTGTTGGGAAATTGTCTGGAAGATGTGCACGCTCTGCAACTGCTGCAGCAGACAGGAGGCCTTAAAAAGCTGCTGTCGTTTGTAGGAGTCTCTACTGTTCCCGATATTCAGAAGAACGCAACAAAGGCAATTGCCAAAGCAGCTTATGACTGTATGTGACTTTTTAAAAATCCATGCATGTGAATTTGATTATGAAGTAATTTTTCATTGAGAATGAGGCCATCTTATCTGGTTGAGGGTAGTACTTCTGGTGAAGAAAAATCTGACAAGAATGAATTACAGTGATGAGTCTTGGCCATCAGAGCAGCAATTAGATGCTAGGCTCTCTCTGTATATATATATCTATATGTGTGTGTGTGTGTGTGAAAATGCTAAGATTTTGCCTCAATCTATTTTTAAATGTAATATATTCTTGCAAATGCTGTCCACAAAAAGGAAAATGGAGCTCTGAAAATACGATCTTTAGCTTTTGTTTGGTGATGCGAGGTAGCTGCTATCTTAAGCCACCTCTGCTGGCACTATTTCTCATCAGTATCAGTTAAGACTTAATCTCAAGCTGACTTCTTTTTGCACACAACCGCTTGTCTAAGTGTCAGGCAATTTCAAATACAAATTCCTTTAACAGGGACATGAAAAAAAGTCTTTCAAATGGCTTGCAGATTAATATTCCCAGGGGTGTTAAATAGTTTCATTGTCATCTCTTTATAATTATTCATCCTATAGTTCTTTTTTATATGCTTTTATATAATTCAAGAAGGAATTCTGAATTAGGCAGGACATGCTCATCACTTTTGCCCACAAGGATGCTCTTTAAATAAATCTACATTTGAAATTCCTTCCATACTTTATTTTTTGAGTTGCAACATATGCCTAGTAGTTCTAGATAACAAAATGCAATGTAAGAAATGACCTACTTCTGTCTATAGATTGTAATTCTGTCAACGGATTTTGATGACAGTACCTATGACAGTAGAGCTTAAATATTTCATTCATATTTCTACCATCTCATGGTTGAATCATGGCTTTAATTTATGTGTATTTTACAAATGCATTATCTAATTGAATACATGGCTAAAATAATCTCTCTGCAGTATTTCAGACCTCCTTTCTTCTCTCCCCATCTTATCTTTCAAATTCTTTTCTCACCTTCCTTAGTTTGACTTCCTGAATATTTGCAATTATTTGGATTGCAAATGATACATGAGTGGAATCTACCTTTCCTAATATTCTGTAGATTTCTGTATGCTTTTATCCTTATCTGTCAGAAGCTTTGTAAGTCACTGAAAATTATTTTAATTATTATAATGTTTAGGTATCCAAGATAGGAAGGGAACTTCTTATGCCTGTATTTTCTTTGTGTATTTTCCTGTATTGTTATTTTATTGTGCTACTTAGGACTGTCAGTATGATTTTTATAGTCCTGTGACAGGCTTGTAAGTAGTTTGCTAAGCAGATTTATATTTGCTACTACTACTTTCTACCGTGTCTTACTCCTTTTCATATTGATTTTCAAATAAGCATAGCCTTCTTGTCCTCTTTCACACCTTTTTCAGTGTTTGTGGCCTAATATTTTAGCAGCACTTAGTAGAAGCATGTCTGAACACATTTTTAAAGCACAGTGGCAAAAGCTACACATAATATATTACTATAGTGCCAATGATCTTATACCAAGGGATGTTACTGTCAGTGAAGATGCATCTTCTTGTCATACTTCTTTACAAATGGAGTCAACATGGTTTCATTAGAAAGGTTTGCTCTCTTCTTCAGCCTCTGACAGTTGGTATGGATGAAGCAAGCTGGGAAAATAGATCAAAAGAAGATTTGAAATATTTGCTTCCAAGCTGTAGAATTTTGGTGACAACCAGTTCGTCACAGGGCGACATGTTGTACTGGTGCAGTGGAAGACAAAGTCCAGCAAACTTGGTTCTCCACATGGCCCCAGAAGTATTGAATTTATTTCAAATACATAGAGCTACTGGTCTGAAGTCAACTTTCCAGTGGAAAGAGAAGTGGCATTGTAGCCACTATAAGAAAGGGTCCAAGTGCAAAAAGAAACCAGAAATATTTGCAGTTCTTGTTTGTTTGGATCCTGGTTGTAGATACACTAAATAGTCTGTCCAAAGTGCAGTACTAATGTATACGATACTCATACCTGTCTTGATGTAAATCCAAGATAATGCAACACAGCTGTAAGTTTTTTCATTACTTTTTCATTAAATTTGCAATAGCCATACAGTAGCCCACTCTTCAAGTTTGATAATCATGGTTATGTTTTAGAAACAATTCTTGAGAAAAAAAATACTGCTTTTCTTTGAAAAGAGAAACATACTTCTGCTATGATAGAACATGTGTCTATCTGTTTTTTTAATCCTGGCAGCTGAGGATCCATCAGTGTCTGGTTTTGAAATTATTATTGTTGACAGATGGAGTTTAGTTTTGGTTTTGTTTTTTTTCCTAATAGATGTGATCATAGCAAACATTTCGGTTTTATGCCCCTTTCAGTCCTTTGGCAAGGGACTCCTGTAACTTTGTTCTTGTTGTTGTAAGACAGATGCATCCCTTAAGACAGGGACTATAATATATACGGTCCTAAAATTACATTCGGCCCTTTGAAGGCAACCGCGAAGCTGATGTGGCCCTGGTGAAAATGAGTTTGGCACCCCTGCCGGAAGAGCTATTCTCAATCTCAGAATCAATTACATGGTACAAACACTATATTCAATTTTAAACAGCATCTTTAGGACACTGCTCTGTTAAAGTAAACTAAAATTTATCTTATTTCTATGCATAATCTTTATCCCTTCGCCCCTGAATATTTGTTTTGTGACATAATTTTGAATTTAATATATTAATTTAGCAATGGCTTTATTTTGTGTGCTCGGAATGACAGTGGGGAATTTTACTGTGATTCCCTCTTTTCCCAGGAAATAATGCAGTCATTTCAGAATGCAAAATATAATTTAATGCTATAAATTATTGAATATCTGTGAGTGGATTTATCTGGACTGTTGAATAAGGAGGGCCTGACTTTCCCCTGGCAATACCAGACACACCAGCAACTACAAAATGCTACGGAGTGTCTATGGAGAAAGTTTGGCCTTGCTCAGCCAAAATTCTGGTTTGTAGCTCTCCCCATTCTTTATGTGTATCTAAATGCAAATCTTTTCAAACGGGAGCATAGTAAACATGCACTGTAGCCTGATTAACATATACTTTTTCATAACACAGGCTTTTATTTATCTGGGTTATCTCAACTCAAGATCAGTGAGAGGTCATGATACTATTTAACATTAACTTTATTTCATTTGAAATTGGTATAAATAATTCCATAAGGTGACGACAGTGAGATGAATAGGTAATCAGTGGAACTCTGATCATGATTTTGGGGTAAGAAGGGGAAATAGGAAAATATATTGAAAAACAAAGCCTGGCTCATTATCAGGTCAGTGCATGAAAAACTGGACAGAAGTGTTAGGACTTCAGACTCTTTTAGTTGGGTGTGCTTGAATATTTTGCTTCATGTTAAACAAATATAGTTAAATTACTTATGGGTCAAGAATTTCTTCACTGTAAATATGGTGTTGGCATTGACATGAGAAGTGCTTAAATACA
This sequence comes from Columba livia, assembly GCF_036013475.1. Classification (NCBI taxonomy): domain Eukaryota; kingdom Metazoa; phylum Chordata; class Aves; order Columbiformes; family Columbidae; genus Columba; species Columba livia. The sequence goes on along the minus strand of NC_088603.1, from coordinate 19,855,425 downwards.
AAGGATGATTTTCAATTATACATTCTTTTCTGCAGTAAAAGCCAAAGGAAACAACTCATACAAACAGAGAGAAGATCAGCAGAAAATATTCATCCCTTAAATAGAATAGGCACCCAGATCTTAAAATATTAATGATTTTCATCTATCTGTCTAGCTAGCTAAATTTAAAATTACTATAAATTCAAATCCAAAACTGTGTTTCCACATTATTGAAAAAGTCTTTATTTTATTTAAAATATTTTAAATTACTGTTTTCACTCACTCAAATGAATTATTCATATTATTATTATTTTGTATAGGCAGAAATTATCTCTAAAGTTAAATGCTTACCCATCATCATGACTGCCTTTAAAAGCAATAATAATTTTTAAGAAAATCTGCATAGTAATAAGTAACTTGCCGTACAAGACCAAATTACTGAGGCATGAAGAACCTCTAGAGATCATTATAGAGATTATGGGCTACTTGGGCAATCAACAGGCCAGCGGCATACTTTATTATGTGTCAAAATGGTCTGTAATCCCAGTTAAAGCCTTCTCTTGAGAGCTGGCTGATGTGTGTCAGTGTTGTGGCAAATGTTCTGCTGACTCTTAAAATCCTTCCCGTTTTATTTGTTGCATCTTTTGCTTTGTGATTTTAGTTGCGTATCTCTGATGATTCTAAAAATACTTAAAATTGAGCTAGAGAGGAGAAAATGGCTGTCTCGTGTATGTGCGTTGAGTCATTTCTACTGTAAGTAGATTTTCAATCAAGCTTCCTTTGCATTGGCTTTGTGGACTTCTATTTGTTTACTTTTATTCACTGCAAATTCAGCTTTATTTAAAAGATACTTACAATATTTTTCTTTCTTTTTCAAACTTTTTATTCATAAGACAACAGTCCAAATAGGGAATGATCCCTCTAAACTTTAGTAAGCATGGGTAAGATTTCCAAATATGTCTAAGTACCACTGACTTCTCAGTTCCTGAATTTCTTTGATACATTCAAAAATTTTACCATGTAGATCTAACTTGAAGCATGTCTTTAGTCTGCTTTAAGTCATGGATATGGTCAAATGTTTATTGACCCTTGTAACTGCAGAGCTTCTATGCTGTTGAGTGCCTTTCTGGCTGAGAAAGCTTCACTCAGAGCTCTTTCTAACACCTGTACTTCTGGTTTGGGGGATGAGTGAGTTTATCAGTATAATTGCCAGATGACTGTAGATACTTTGTAGATGTTCTCTGTTGTTACTTGTGTAGAGGAAGGAAACATCTATTGTAAAATCATAGAACGTATATAAAAACATAGAACATTGTAGGAAGGGACCTTCAAAGCTCATCTGGTCCAACCCCCTGCAATGAGCAGGGGAATCTTCAACTAGATCAGGTTGCTCAGAGCTCCATCCAGCCTGGCCTTGAATGTCTCCAGGGATGGGGCATCTACCACCTCTCTGGGCAACTGGTGCCAGCATTTTACCACACTCATTGTAAAAAATTTCTTCCTCGTATCTAGCCTGAATTTCCCCTTTCTTAATTTAAAACCATTACCCCTTGTCCTGTCACCCTTCTAAAAAGTCTGTCCCCGTCCTTCTTATAGGCTCCTTTTAAGCGTGGAAAAGCTGCAATGAGGTCTTCCCGGAGCCTTCTCTTTTCCAGGCTGAATAGCCCCAACTCTCTCAGCCTGTCCTCACAGCAGAGCTGTTCCAGCCCTCTGATTGTCTTTATGGCCTCCTCTGGCCCCTCTCCAACAGGTCCATGTCTTTCCTGTGCTGAGGGCTCCAGAGCTGGACACAGGACTCCAGGTGGGGTCTCACCATAGTGGAGCAGAGGGGCAGAATCACCTCCCTTGACCTACTGCCCATGCTCCTTTTGAGGCAGCCCAGGGTACGACTGGCCTTCTGAGCTGCAAGTGCACATTGCCAGCTCATGTCCAATCTCTCACCCACCAGTACCCCCAAGTCCCTCCCAGCAGGGCTGCTCTCAATCCCTTCATCCCCCAGCCTGGACTGATACCAGAGGTTGCCCAGTCCTTCATTAGCTGCTGCAGATCATTGCAGTGTAGGTCATCAGTGAACCCTGTGTCACCAGGCTGAAACATAAAATTGAAATTCTCTGCAAAGTGTGTACTAATGAAGAACTGCAAGCTATGCAGAATTTAAAATTCATTTTTTAACACCCGTTGCCTCTTTTTGGCTGCTGTAGTGTGTTATCTTGTACTCCACCAAGTTCAGTTGTACAATTACTAGTATGTTCTTCAATTTTATGCATTTGGATTTTGTTAGCAACAAACAAAGTAAGCATTATCCTGAGTAAGTATGACCTGTTGAATTGGAAAAGGTGTTTTCATCAAGCCTGTATGCATTCTGCAGTTTTAAGCCTTACAGAGAACAACCTTTGCTTTCTGTTGGACTATGTATGTTTAAAGCTGCATTTAATAGTCATCTTTTGGGCTTGATTCAGAGTTCCCTGAAGTGTAGTGGGTTTTGGATCAGGTCCTTCATACACATTTCTTAGTTGTTGGTTCCTCTGTTACCAAAATATTGCCATTTCTGTGGTATCAAAAGTAAGCGTTACGTTGGAAACAACTACATGAAATAAGATTCGTGTCATTTCATCGAAAACAAATGCATATTATTGCTATTGCTCTTTTTCATTTAAAGCTGAAATTAGAAAAATCTTAAATGAGGAAGAGGTTGAGAAGACTCTCATAAACCTTTTGAAAATTGATAACGATGGAGTTAAAGTTGCTGCTTCCCAAGCAATTTCTGCCATGTGTGAGAATTCAGCTAGCAAACGTGCATTTGGACTCCAGGGTAAGTGAGGTGGGAAGGGATGAACTGAGAATCTGTGCTTTTCCTTTTATAAGGAACATATTATAATTTTACAGATTGCTATAGTTTATTTAAAGGTTCATGTATACAATTATTTCTTTCAAAGGGATTCCCCAGCTAGTACAGTTGCTAAACAGTGACAGTGAAAAGGTAAAAGAAGCTGCAGTGACAGCATTAGCTAATTTGACAGCAGCCAGTCCTGGTAATGCAAGGTGAGTCTGCAATAATTAAATTGTTGTTTCCAACATTAATCTGAACACAAGTGATAATATTTTGATTTTTAATGAATGCTTCATCTTATCCCACAAGGCAGGTCTGTTTGAATTTGACTCTAAGGCACTTTTTGGTGCTTATGAGTCATCTGGAATAGGTTGGTTCCCATCAGTGTTACAAGAGTTACACTATTTCTACTAACATTTGTTTAATCAAGGAAAGGTATGAAGCAGATGTAATGAAAGCAGAGATATAAATCATGTTTTGAAGAGAACATATGAGGAAAATATGCCTCATGATCTAAGACATTCGATGTGGGATATTTTTTGAAAATTCAAAATCAGTAAGGTATCCTTTAAAATTTTATGGTTCATGCAACTTTTTTGCCTGATTTAAACCCGGTCCTTGAGGGAGATAGCACTCAGGTATTCTGAATATTGGTATTGTCTTTCTCTTTTTTTCACTGTTTCCCAAGTGAGAGAGAATGGTTATAGTGCATTCTCCAGAAGAAAAGAAGTGTAATTTCAGTATACAAAATAATTAACAAAGGACGATTAGCTGACTATAAGTTCCAAAATAGTTGTATCAACTAAATTCTGTTCTCAGTTGCAGAGTTCTGGTATCCCAACTCTATTAAAAGTTCTGTTCAGGGAAAAGAAACAGAGCAGTCTGACGTATATGAGCAATCACATGTAACTAACAAACCATAAAATAAAATTCCTTAAAAGTTTCCTGGAATATACTCAAGGAAGTTGTAATCCATTCACAGGCATTCTTTGAAGTGAAAAAGTAAAAAAACTCACCAAATAAATTATTTGTTTCAATTTATTGATTCAGCTCTAACAGCCACCAGTATTCACTTAATGTTACCAGATGGAGCCATAATTTGACACAAGAGAATAATATTCTCAGATTCACATAATAGATTTTTGGTCTGATATTCTGCTCTCATGTGCTTGACTCTTCAGTTGGTGTCAGTGGGAGTCACACACACATGAAAAGAGCACAGGACTGGAGTCTAGGGGTCAAACTTTCAGCTCTGTTACAGCTGTTTTTCGTAGTTGCAGCCCTTTGAGGTTTCACATTGTGAAAAGGGAATCTCCGGAGAGTTTTGAGTTGGTATAGCGGCTCATGCCAATTCATTCAGTTTCTTTTGCCAAGGAGATAGTCACGACATTGTTTAGCTCAACTGCTAGAACAATTCTCTGAGACCTCAGGCAGGGAAATTGCTGTCTCTGTTCCTCTGCATTATAATGGAGTTTGTATTTGTTTCTTGCTGTGCAGAGTCAGGAAATTGTAAAGGTGGCTTACATAGACTGCTCTCTCTTTGCAATCCAGCTCCAAGTACAATATGGAAGCACCAGATAATCTAATCACAGGTCTTCTGTGAAAATCAGGAAGCAATAATTTACATTAAATATGTATATTGGATGAATGCCATGTGACTATATAATTATTTCAAAGCTTCATTTCTAAGTCAAAACCATTAATAAGTCATAGAAGGGTCCAAGTATGACTAGGATCTATAAATGAATATATAGAGTTGAACCCTCAGCTGATAGAAATTGGTATAGTTCCAGCTCACTGACTGTCTGGCCATACTTGTTTTACATTCACATAATAAGAAAAATAATTTGGAGAAAATGCGTTCTAGATTGGCTTACCATAATCATATATCTTTCTAGAATATTTTGTGTGTGTGTCTTGTAAACCACAGAAAATAAGTGTATATATAATGAAGATGCTGATTTACTTTTATAATTATGTGACTTTGCTGTATAACTGACAATATTCTAGTCCCAAATGAGGCTAATGAGACTAGTGCCCTTTTATTGGTTATAGATGAGATTCTTGTTATAAACCCTCCAAGAATATTAAATCATAAAGGTAGTAGTAGCAGGTAGACCTTATGTGGCAAGAACAAAATGTCTGCAGTAAAGGGGAAGACTGTTTACTCTAAATGCTTTAACTTTTTACTAGCCGGCCAAAAATTAAATCTTGTTGAACTCATATACGTATGTTCTGCCATATTTCATTTCATGAGCATTTTTGCATGTATTGTATTGACTGGAAGATGTGTACCTTGCCCCTTCATTTTGTACAGCATATGTTACAGAATGTAAACAGAGTATAAGACATGGCTATTTTTGCTGGAGATTTGTTTTTTCTGTTAGGAATATTTTGTCAAGAAGTGTTGTCTGCTTTTCATATAATATGGAAAAAAATACAAGTTAAACCAAATTGTATAATTAAGGCTTCCACAATAGCTAGCTCATAAGGATAAAGTCTTCCATTGATTAATAACACAAGAACAGCATAGGCAATAGGCAATACTACCCCCCGCTAATCTATATTAACCTTGACCTTTAGGTGCTTCCCCACAGCAATGAAAGGCGAGTTCTGTACCCTGAGCCAATCAATCCTTTGTTTCTCAACCAAGACAGCTAATAAAGGTGTCAAATATGGTGGAGGTTTTTTGATTAGAACACCTGTTCACGATGAACGGGACAGAGACCAGGTTGTCATTTCACACAAGTCCCCAAGAGACCATGATTTGGCGAAAATGAGTGATTTAATGAATTACTCTGCCTCCCATAAGTATTTTAACCAAAGATCTAGAGCAAAAGATGACATGAATCCCATATCAAGGATTTTGAGTTTTCAAGTTTACTGGAAAACATGGATTTTTAATATGATCTGTACCAGAACACAGGAATAATATTGTAAATAACTTTTAAAATATTTCAGCATGTAAGCTTTGCTGCGTAGCTGATGTTGTGTCATGCTTCAGTAGCACATAGAAAAAAGTGCAGTGGTCAAATGCCTCACAGTTTATGGCTTGACAACCCTAGTTACGCTTTTATCAGAATTTTGTCATAAAGTAATGGCAGTTTTAACTCTGCTGTATATTGATGATAAGTTCTTTGTAAATGCATTAATAATTAGGCTGAATAAAAGTAAAATTGCAAAATATACTGCAGTTTAAAATCCCATGTACTTACATACGATAAAGAAATTATTTTGGGATGTTACTACATGTATAGCTCTGAGCTGTTTTTGATATATGTGTCAGAATTTGTTTCTGTGGGTCTGCTTCTGGGAAGAAGAGAGTTATGTTCAGCTGGGTATTTGCATCCACTTCACATTTTTTAATCCCGAACATTAACTTGCTTTATTGAAATCCGTATATAGTTATTTGGACAACAGAATGCCATTTTAAGGAATCTGTGAAATCTGTCTCTTTTTGCTGTGTCCAAGCATCCGGAAATGTAGGCACAGTCGCTTCAATAATGTACATTATGCACAAATTGAAGAATTACACACAAAGAAAGAAACAGCAGTGCCATCTATTGGACAAAAAAAATAAATTATTCTGTGCTATACAACAAACTACAGCTGAAACGTTTTGCTTCAGCCTCTGCCTATTTTCCCCATTTAAAGTATAATCAATTATTTTTGCTTTTCTTGTATTTGGGATAGATTAATCACATCAAATATAAATATGGTGTTAGTTAGAAGTAACACACAAAAATAAGATCTCAAGTGTGCCAGTTAATTAGACATTGATTTGACTAGCTCTATTCTTCAGTGTTGTTGTAGCACAAATGCCATTTCTAATAGCTGTCTTCATAAATCTGGCAATGTCTGAATTCTGGGCACCTAATGGAGTTACCACTAAAGAAAAACATATGCTCTGAAATTTAGCGCTTTGTACTGGACATGAAAACTAATTAACAGCCTCAGTAATATTTGTATTAAATTGTTTATTTTATGTGCAAAATTTATAGCATTCAGTTAGAGTTCAGTCTGGGGAAACAAGGAAAGGGATTTTGTTTGTTGCTCAGCTGTACTAAGGGCTGCAGGAAATTGTGGTACATAACAGACTTATGATCTGGCAGAATATTTCTCCTGGGGTTTATAATTAGTGTCTTGTTACATATTTCTGTGTTACATATTTCTACTATCTGGAGTCAAGAGAGTAAAGCATCGTCCTAAAAACTGCAAAGTCACCAAGCTTTACGTTATGTAATTCTCTAATTCTTGAATTCTTCACACGAATCAGCTGACCTATTTGCGTTAGCAAACTTATGTCTGTATAGGCAGTTACAGGCATTATCACAGCATCTGAATGTGTGCTTTCTCATGTGTATCAAGATTTCCAAGATTTGGGAATAGGCTGGGAACTGGTCATGGGCAATGTCCAGTGAGGAGAAAGTGAGTTGTTCCCTTGACTTCAATGGGTGCTGCATCTATTCCAAACTGGAATTCATATACTGATCTAACAACCCAAAATACATCCTCCATCTATTTCATGTGGATAATGCTCACCTGTAATGAGAGTCCTTCACCTTCTTAAACACAGATTTTCAGTATCCACAAGAGATTTCTATTGTTTTTAGGATTGGTATGGCTGTCAAGGAATAAATTTAAAGAATGCCCTGTTTTCTTATATTTCAAATTTTGTTATTATCATTAGGAAGTAATTATTACTATCACTAGGTAGAAATATCACTAGGTTGTAATCTTCCCTAATAGAAAATGGGAAACTTAATTATAGCTTTTCTTTCAAGACTGCAGATGGAACCCAGTTCCCATAAATGGATCAATATTGAAGTGCCAGTATTACCTATGATAATACATTTGCATGAATATATGTGTTATTTTATGAGAACAGGAACAAAAATTTCTAGTATGTAAGAGCTACATTTAAGAACAGAAACAGGTCATATGTATTTCATAGGGTTTGTCTCTTTATGGTTCAATAGTTCTTCATAACATAAGTTTGTGTTTCTGAAGGAGGGAATCAACAATAGAATGCCACTAGCTGTGTTGTGTAAAGGTAGTATGTTTTAATGCTGACCCCTACTGACAGAATTATGTTTTTGAGTTACTGTTCTGCAAGATAAATGGATTTCATTGAGTTTTGTGGTTTGTGTTTTTATTTTTTGCATTAGCGCCCATTCTGCCAAGCTCTGTGCCAATACGAGCAGTTAACTCAGGCCGTGAGCAAATTCCTATTTTGACTTTCTCTTACTGTGTATCCATAGTGCGATGGGTACTTTCTAAAGAAAAAAAGGCAACACAGTCATTACCCAAAAGCTCACAAGCTTTTCCTCAAAAGTTGCATATTGATGTCCACTGAAAACTGCAAAATATTTTATGGTAAATTCTCCCTTGGCAGAAAAGCTGAATCAAGGCGTAATGCTGGGATGTCTGGCAGGTGCAAAACATTTCCCAGCAAACTGTTCGGTTTTTCTCTTAGATTTGGAAAGGTGTGGCTATGTGGAAAAGTCCCTCTATAGACTCAGACAGTGTAGCTGCATTTTGTTCCCAGTACAGCTCTTCTTTCACAAGAAAAATAGTGCTGTGCATTTTTCTATTTGTTTGTTTTTAAGCTCTGTTGCCTATCAGGGCTTATATTGAAGACAGAGACCAATACAGAGCATTCATTTCTATCAAACACAAATCTCATGTCACACACCCTAAGGTGCATGAGAACCTAATTGCATCCAAAATAGGTTCAGACAGAAAACAGAACACTCCTGAACGGAGATAACAGTAACTATATAGAAGTTCTACCCCAATTAGATATAGCAAAATCTTTTGGGCTGTTTGTACTCTCCTACCTTCAAAGCCTTGCAGTATGATCGCTATTAATCTTAGCTGTAGAAGGCTGGAATTTCACTCAGAGCAAGTGTATTGTCACCTGTGGCTCGCTGCCATAGGGTTCTCTGGGATCAGGTAAAACTCTTTTCTCTCTGGATAGAGACTCCTAAGCCTGGGAGGGAAAACTGGGTTTTATGTAGCAGAACAAATAACATGTTTTCTCTTGAGTGTGTATACCTACAATGACATTCAGAGATGAATTATACTTTTTATGAATTAAAAATGGCAAGAGTTTTATTTTACATTTTAGTAAATTTCTGACAAATGTATTGGTGCTTTTATATGCACGTTTTCTTTGTAGCTTATTTCTCAAATGCAAAGGATTTAAGTATATGTTTTAACCTACTTTAGTATAATGTGAAATTATTTCTTTTCAGTGTGTATTGCAGGATTATGGCCGATCATGCAAACTGAATTCTGTCCTGCTGTGAATTTAACCTGTGCACTGACTGTGGTGTGTTGTCTACTTGGACTGTCATACCACAAGGGGGTAAAAATAAGCTTTCACAAGTAACTTTAAACCTTTTGACTTGCAACCTCAGTAATTTTATCTTAACGCAGTAATGTATGTGTCCTTTTTAGAGATTTAACTTTAAGGGAGAAAAATAAAAGCATAAGTTTCTCCATAAGGGCTTGAACCTTTAGCAAGGCAAAACAGATTGCTGCCATTTGAGATGAGTTCTAAGTTGTACAGAAAAGATTTATCCCGCAATGAAAGATTGGGCCAAGTTTTATAGTCCAAGCACTATTTGTAGAGAGGCTGACTTGGCCCAGCTTTTTTGTCCTTCCTCAGCTGGTGCTTCCAAAGATGAAGAGGAGCTCCTGTGTTCTTGGTCCCTGGGTTTGGGTGAGTTGTTGTGGGGATCCTGCTTTGACTCTTCCTTTCCTTCCACTGCACCTCTGTGAAGGCTGCTCTGGCAACTCCAGAATATCCCCCCTTATTTTGCTCTTGTAACAATATGGATTCCAGACTTTCAATGCTTGTGCTGAGTTATTGATTTTTGCATGCACTACTTCTTGTATTAGAAAAAAGAGAGATAGGGGGATAGTGTCTTTTTCATGAACTTATCCTGACTGAAGATACTTGGGGTCTGTAAGGAAAACAAGGGTTTCTATCGCTGAATTTCAAGCCTTTCTCATAATAGTCGAGGATCAGAAATTCTTGATAAAGTTTGCAAATAGTATTATAATTGAAAAGCTTAGATACCATGCATAGGTCGTTCATTACCAGTGCCCCTGTAATATTTGAAATTAGGAATACTACAGTTTTAGAGTGGAGATTTATGTAACTTTGTCAGAGTTTAATGACAGACGTTAGAAGATCTCTGTGTATTGCTAAATGAGAGTCAGGTATTACAGTCTCAGCTAACCCAGACAGTTTAAGCTTTTATTGGTTCCAGACCATCCCGTTTATTGAGTTTGGAATTTGTTGATGTTTTAACAAGATACTTGTCATTAAGAAATTAGAATAGAGGGTTCAGTTCTTGAAATGAAAAATGAATATGGTTTGTTGATATTGTCAATATTTTTATTGTAGAACAAAGGGGCCCCAGAGTCTCTTGTGCTAGATTCCCTTACTCAGAATAAACATACTGACTTTAACTTTGCTTGTATCATGAAGAAAGCAGAATACTAGTCTTTAAATAAAATACAAGTGATTATATACAAATAAATTGCTTTTCAAAATCATTAAATCACAAAGTAAAATTTTTCATAAATGCAGAAGATATTTATTGGATGTGATTATTCTGATGTCATAACAAAGCAAATGAAGAATACTAGTACATTCAAGGGATACAAAGGAGGATATTTCTTGAGGTTTTTCAAACTTCTGATTATTATATTTCTCAGTCAGAAATTACATAATAAATCTGGATCAAAAATGCCTTGTGTGAAAAAAAAGTCATGCGATTTAACACAGATAGAGTTGATTTTTAAAAATGTGTGTGTAATTAGATGCATAATTCTTATGCATAATTTACATGCAATTATGTATGAAAATGAGATATACACAGGCATAAATGGCTAGCTAAGCACCTCGCACACAATCACAGTAATTTTGCACAGAAATTAAACATGCAGTTGCAAATACATTTGGAGAATGAAGTCCATAAGGAGTCCAATGGCCTTTATGAAGAGGAAAAAAATTGAATTTTTTCTGAGCAGAAATTGTCTTAAATCCTCAGTCAGAAGTGGGGAAGACCATTGAAGTGAATAAAAATATAATTTAGTATAATCCTGTTTATGTACAGCTGTGGTAGAAGAAGCCAAACCTACTTTACCATTTTTATGAGGTGCCAATCTCACTACTGTATATTAAGCGCAATCCAGAGTACACAGTGGTGTGAAGCTGCAACACTGCCCGTCCCCTCTGTCTCCCCTCCATGGAGGTTGCTTGGGTGAGGGCTCGGGGTGGCAGGCTCAGGGGTTTCTGTCAGCTCTTTGAACACTGGTAGTTGTTTTCTCCATTCTGCTGAAGCTTCTCTTCAGGAGGCAAAGCTGGCCGGACCATTCCCTGTGCACTAAGGAAGTAAATAATCCGTCATCTTCCTTGTCATGGCCAGGAGGCTTGGTCAGGAAACAGAGCTATTATTATGCTTGATGTGATGCCAACAAAGAGGTGGTTCTTGCCCTGGGGAGCTTACAGTCCTAAAAATAAAAAGCAAACATGACAGCGCTTTGGTCCAGTTTTTACTGAAGATTGTGTTCACAACACTCTACCAATGTCTGGACTTTCCTATTGCGGCCCAGACAACTAAAGCAGTGAAATATTTAGTTCAGTGAAATTCACGTGCATTTCCGAAGCAACTGTTTAAAAATAAGTTTGTATTGTGAAACTTTTGAAAATGATTTTATTGTCAACTTTTTATTTCGTTTTCCAGTAAAAAGCCATTTGTTTTTCTCAAACTCCCATTATTTATTCTTTGACTCCTGAGTGATCTTCCAGAGAATTCTAAATAAAATTTCTTAATAACCTGTTACAATGTATATTTAAAAGTAATAATTTAAATTAAATATTTATTATCTGACCTTTTAATGTTTGCCTTTCCATTGATACCTGAGAAAAATATTTTAGCTATTCTACAGTCATTTGAATTCAACTGTAATCAGAATTTTACTGTTTCATTACAGGGCATGGTTAAGGTCATTAGGGTACCTAAGCCATCTATACCCTGGTTAAGGTAAATGCCTAACCCTGTTAGATTAGGCCCTCTAATGATCAAAACCATGTGCTTATAAATAATAAAATTCGAATTATTTTTACTTTGATTTGAGCTCTATAATTTCTAAACTTATCTTCCCCATTTTTTTTCTTGTTTGTTTGTAATTCAGATAGCTTCCACTTTTCAAAAAAACATGGTGACGTTGCAGATGCAACATCCTTTTTTTCCCCTTTTCATTGTTTTCTTTTCTTTTCTTTCATCTTTTCACTCCATTATTAGGGAATTTGATGTATTTTGAATCTTTACACACCATGGAGGAAAAAAAGCTGTGGATCTATGTAATTTACTCCTTTTCCACATCAAAAGGTGTATACTTTTTTTCACCTAAACCAAGGCTCCATTTTCCCTTGTGGATGCAGTCCCACAGTGGGAGCAGTGATAAAGTCACTGTCTCAGGGGGACGTGTCTGAAGCAGGATGGGTTCTGGAGGCAGAAGAGGGGCTAGAGCCGATCTACATCAGGCAGAGACAATGCTGGTAAAAACTTATTCATCTGACTTCTCTTGTAATAAAAAACTGCACAGTGCATATGTCTGCCCAAGATGGAAGGGAAGGAGGACCGTCATACTTAGATCTTAGTGTTGTAGTATTTCAGCACCTTAAACTCCTAAGCATATTCATTCTTTCAGCTCCCTGCTGAGGTCAGGCACTGCTGGCTCTTTAACAGCTGGGGCCCCATGGCCCAAGGTGACAGCGCTATTTCTGTGTTTTCCACAAGGCTGTGGGGTAGGAGCGAGCTGAACTATGGATTCCTCATTCTTCCTTCTTCCCTCATAACCTCTCCTGTATGTGTTGCCCTCAGGTTTTTACACCCTCTTAAAATCTTATTCTCAAAGGTATTGGTTACCCTCAACTCATTACCTGCTGTTGTTACCTCTAACATGAATTCTTTTTGCCTTGTGATCCATTGGGCTACTTGATTAAACCATACTCATGAAACTGTGATTCAAAATGAATCTGCACAGGAATAGAACACAGGATTGAAATAAATATGCATGATCTTCTAAATCAGTGGTTCTCAACCTTTTCAAAGTTGAGTGGCACTTGAGAAAATTGGCTGCGCTCTGTACCTCGCCGAGGTCACCTCCGAATGCACGAGGAGCTGTCACCTTGCTCTTTTGTCAAGTACTTGTGTACTTGCTGGCTTTATGGAAATCATAGTAAATCTGCTTGTAATATGATTGACTACGTCATTCAGTTCCATGTATCATACTATAATCAGTCTGTTAGGGACTGTATGTTTATTAGAATTTCCTACAGGACAATACATATGTTACTGGGTATAATATAGGAATATTAAGTCCTATACTTACTGCAGAAGTATCGGATATAGTACGCCTGTGAGATGCACTGATACTTTCGTGGGCAGTGGATCTGTCCCATAAATCCTGGAATTTCTGTGTATCCATTGTACAGGAAAAACTCTTTGATTTTTTTTTTTTCATGAATAAGGTATGTATGTATATCCTGTGTAATGCTGTAAATCTGATACCTTATGGACATGCCTCACTGTCCATGGCTATGTGCATGTATGGTGAGTCTCTCCCACACTTTGCCAGCAGGTACATCGCGTCATTGTTACACATACTATGAATGTGATGTTTTCCGGAAAGCTGGTGGTACATGTGGTGTGCAGCTGATCCTTACATGTGCAATCAAGATGTCCAGGATTTCTTCGTATACGGCAGCTACAGCATTCCTGAAGCTGGAAATCTGGATAAAATTTTCATGGGGAAGAAAAGACAATATTAACCAGAGAACCTAGAAATACAGTGGCATTACCTAAGTAAAAAAACTAACCAAACAAAAACAAACTAGCAAAAATCCCCCAACAACCAAAAAAAACATTTTCAGCTTGTCTTCCTCTGATCAAAGAGGAAAGGGGAGGGAGGACACAGGGGGAAATCCAGCTAATTGAAGACATTCTGAGCAGTGCAGTGCAGGACATCTGAAAACATGGGGTTCACTTCTGAACAGAGACTAAGTGCTTGCATTAAAGTTATTGGTGCTCCAGGAGGATTAATTAGCCAACACCAAACTGGCCCTACACCTCTATGCTGCACCCAAGCTAATAACGCCACTCACCATCAGTCCCTGGGTTGCTGCCTTTTCCGTGTGTTTCCAAACCCGGGGCTGGGGCCTACCTGCCAGCCTTCCTTACACCCTGACTGCAGCACTGCCTGTGAGCTGCCAGCACCTTCGAGATGAGGCGGAGACCAGACTAACAACTCCTGTCAGCCTCTGCTGATTCATTCTGGGTATGCTTCGTAGTATCTGCATTCACCTCTCTCAAAATGTGGTTTGAAGATACCTGCACTAAGGCCAGTTCACAGTAGGACTGGGCTCGTGTTGCCCATGTGATGGGGTTATGTAGCACAGGTTGACATGTATTCTGCTTTCTGTCCTGTTTGCATAAAAGCATTCCTGAGGTTTTTTGGTTTTATCAATGCTTTGACAGGCTTTGATAGCATAACTGTTTCTCATATATGTAATACTCCTTAGCTTGTGTTTATTTTGTGACTGTGAAAGTACCAAAAGGTTAGTTTGATTTTTGGTAAGACACTGTTACACTAAAAGTAAGATTTTCACATCCAGATTTATCTTATTAATGTGTTGACTGAAATTTTGCGAAACTTACAAAAGATGTACAATCTTCTGTTGTTGAGTGCCTAAATATGCTCATATAGAGGTAGGAGATTTTGTTATGTTTTCGATATAAACAAAATGTACTAAAAGGGGGTATAAAAAGCAGTTGCAAGGAAAATTCAAATTGCCATCTGTGCATTTTCATTGCTAACAATATTGCCAACTTTTGTTTAACAAACAGAGCAGATAGTAAATTGGGCATATGCCTCAAATCATTTTATCAGATTTTATATACAAACTCAGAAGGAAGACAATTCCATTTTTATAGAGTGATGGTTTATAATGACATTGGAAAAGTACCACTGAAGTTAATGTAAGATGATATAGACATAAGATGATATAGACAAAGAAATGAGTTCCCGTTGTTTAGTAGAAAGGAAAGTTTTGGCAAGAAGGTTGACAAAACTCTTAAGTTATGGAATGTCTGATGGCATTTGAAGAATATAAACTACATTTGTATCAATAGAGTCTTTTGCCTGTGGCAAAGAAACCAAAGATTACATAATAAGATGTTAACCCAGGCATGTATGCATTTTCGGATTTGTCAGCGTGTAGTAGTTCCTCCTCAGCCAGGCCAGGTTCTCTCTTAAGGGTCTGCATCAGTTGTAGTCAAGCATTTACTATCACTATAAGCCATGTCACCATCTGCTTTCAAATATATTCTTTATCCCAGATATTAAATATGAAGTTGACTTTTTCTTTTAAAAGTGAGTGCTGGAAGCAAAATAGCAGTCTTCAGAGAAAGGGCTTGTAGGCCAGTTCCTTCTGCTGTGACTGAGATGCTGGCCCACCTGACTATTGGTTTTGCAGCACATCAGATTTAAGTCATTTGCAAATGTGTCCTCTAACAGTGCAGCTGCCTGTACCTATTGCTGTCTCCTGCCTGAAGTCACTATTCCCTAACTAGTGCTTCTTCAACTGTTATTTCTTGGCTGGTCTCTAACCTAAATCTATGAAATAATCCTTCAAAATATCCCAACAATATTCCTCAATTTCATTTGCAAGCAGGTTGTTTTTCGGGTCTAGTTCAGAACTTGGCCAGCCCAGCATTTGTCCCAGCACTGCTGAGGGAAAGCACCCTTCCAAGTCCTGGCTGCAGTGATTGTCTGGGAGCAGAGGGAATGTTTAAACTGGATTTGCTGCTGACAGACTAGTTGATGTGGAACCACAGTTGTAGCCAGCCCTGAACTTTATGCTGATGTGTCTGTTGTACTCCTGCTGTCTAAACTAGTGTGTATAAAGCCAGCACAATAATCTCTGCATTGCCCTGAACTGCACCATGTACACCTGCTCTGTAAGAATGGCAGAAACTTGCCCCACTGTGTTTATGCCACCTAAGTATCTGATCACAGAAATTAAGGGAGACAGCACAAAGAACAACAATGTGATATTCCAGCCACTATAATCCTCATTAGAAATAGTGCTAGACTGTTTATGGGAAGAGGTGATGAAACTCTGCAGAGGCATTTGCCTGGAACTAAAGATTCAGAAATTCTGCATTTTTGAAAAGATGCAAGATTTCGTTCACTTGTTCAAAACCTCAGAAAGAATCCAAGTCCTAATAAGCTGAAGAATCCAGAAGTTTGCGATGATTTATCTACTTAGGTTATGCCTCTTGAGCTTCACACTGTGGGATAAATACAGTTAACACATCAGAAAGAGGGATGTCACAGTTCCATTTTACATTTCGGTTGCATGCTTTAGAATATAAACATTCTTGCAATTTTTTGCAGGTAAGCAATATTTGATATTATTGAAATGTAATACTAATTTAGTTGGCAAGTATAACAAGCTAAGAAGAAAAAATGCCTGAATTAACAGAGATTTCTTTTTTTCTCCTTAATTTTGCTAGTGCTGTTGCTGAGGCTGAAGGAATCAAGCCATTAGTAAATACCCTGAATGCTCAGAGAGATCAAGCCGTTGCTAATGCTGCCACGGCGCTAACAAATCTGGCCACACAAGAGCTGTTCCGCATAACTATCCAGGGCTGTGGTGTTATGCGTGCACTTGCAGAACCCTTGCGCTCGACCAACAGCCAAGTGCAAAGCAAAGCAGCATTTGCTGTGGCTGCATTTGGTTGTGATGCTGATGCAAGAACTGAGGTAAAAGTCTTCTTCGAGGTTGTGGTTATTTGTAACATTTCTAGATCCTGATTGTTTGCATTCTGCTTATCTTTGTATTTTGTGTATCTATACTAAAAGTCACAGGGTTTCTAGATTTTTCACTTTCAACATTGGCTTGTTCAGCTGAATTTAGCCCAGTTTCCCTTGAGAACTTAGAAAGGGTTTTCTTTAATTTGTATTTTTACTGCTGCGTTTGCTTGTACCACATTAAGGTTTTACAGCTTTCCAGTGGCTTTAATGAGCTTTAACCAGAGCTATATCTTAATCTCCATGTTTATGAGCATTAAACATTAAGGTTTCTTTCAGTTGCAACTGTCGGCTCTATTTTGAAGGTGAGAACTTCTGTCCTCTCTATTTTCCCTCGTTGTTCTGTCACCCACTTTCAAATCCACTAATGTCTGACCTTGATTTGTAAGATACTGGATGTGCAGAGAGTAAATGTAATTCAAACAAAACTCAAAATATAGTTAATCCCTTGACCAGTGGCATCCAACAAGTCGAACTTTCCTCTGTTTATCAATGGTCATATTATTTTCTTTTCATAAACAAGGATGATACTATGTGCCTTCACACATTCATAAGCTGGGGATTCCTCATGGGTCAGGGCTGTTAATTAGGACATGAATAACGGGCGTAGATAATTAATCTACACCTCTTTCAGTGTCCTTAAAACGTTTTTCTCTTCGAAAATCCAAATGAGCAGTATTTCCTCCAGTGTGTATAGGAAAGATACTGTAGCACACAAGAGAATAGGATGTTAATGAGATTGTCATACATACAGTACAATACAAATTCAAATACATTGTGATGTAAATTAGTTGCTAAGAGGCAACAGAACACAGAAAAAAGTGGTGTAACTTCTGTGGCAGGCTTGGGCTGCATAGTCTCTTCAGTTTCCACACCACAATCCCTTAACCTTAAAGCAAGGCAGAGCCAAAAGGGATGTGTGCCTGGAACCCCTCTGAGGTTCCCTTCAGCCCCAGCCTCTGCAGAGGTCTCAGAGCAGAGAATCCCCACAACTGGCCATTCCGCCAGCACAGCATAGCTTGTCTGTGAGACTTGAATGTTTTGGAACACGAATTTCACAGGCTGCCCTTGCAGCGACAGATGAAATATGTAAGTAGCAATGTCTTCTTCTGGTTTTTTTTATAGCTAAGAAATGCAGGTGGACTGCGACCCCTCGTTGAACTGCTGCATTCTAAGAATGCAGAAGTCAGAAGAAATGCCTGTTTGGCTGTTACGGTCTGTGCAAGTGATGAAGTAACTGCTGTTGAACTATGCAGGCTGGGGTGAGTAGAAATAGTATTAAGAGGCAGAGGGAAGATTTTGATGAGAGAACTCTTACTAAAAGTTCATCTTTACATATTTATAGCAGAGTAACAAGTGAAGCTGTACTTTTTGGTAAGCAGAAACTACTTTTCCACCACAGATATTACAGATGAAATGGTATTGATGTAAGTAACAGAAGTCTTAAGAAAAAATGCAAGCCTGAAGAGACAACTGTCTGGAATTATAAAAACGTTTATTTTTTCTGTGACTGAATTAGGCTTTATATTGAAGATGCACTTACATCAGCCAAAATTACAACTGCAGTGCCCCATACATATGAAACTGAAATGAAGGCTTCAGGCTAAGTTCAATATACAGTAAATTATACTTATTACACACAGGCTATGTTCCAGTAAACTGCAGGTGTGCTAAAGTTTTACGTAAAAGATGCTCCATTTTAGTCCTTCCTAGAATCTCCAAGTTCCATATGTTAATATCTGAATTACAAAAGCTGTTTTAGGTTATATGAATTGTGGCACAGGATTCCTTACACAGGGTGACTGTTTTAGTTATTAGATTAAAATATATGTAATTGCCCTGCTCCCTCTGCTGGACGCTTCTCTGATTACTGCACAGATACTTAAAAAACATCTGTGAGGGGATTCTGCAAAGTGAGAATCTCAGAAATTTAGGTCTGGAGCGGACCTCAAAGGTGAGGTTATCCCTCTACCCACTGTAAGACTGAATCAGGTACACTGACATGTTTTTGCTTGTTAAATGTAACTACCATTTCTGAAGGGGTTTCACAACTTTCCAAGGTAACCTGTTCCAGTGCTGAAATAACCTTACAATTAGAAGGGGGGTTTGAGTTCTAAATATCCCTTACAGCCAATAAATTCAACTACACGTTGTCTTACTTTTGGTGGGATTGAATAATGACCTTTTTATAGCAATTTGAGTGTAACTTATTGAATTTTCTCACATTCCACATCCCTCTCTCAGTTTCCTTTTCATGACAAAGTAGAAACATTAAACTTATTTTTGTTTTGAAATCTTCGCTTCATTTTGTCACACGTTTCTGAATTTCTCTCATTTATTTGTGCCCTTTTGAAGAGCTGTCTTCCAGCCTGGATGAGGTACTTCAGCAGAGGTCATACCACCATCAGATAAAGCTCAGTAATTTCTTTCTGTATCTTGCATATAGCACTGTTCTTATTTAATCCCTTCTTTGTTACAGTATTGGAGTAGGACTATAATTTATGTGTCCTTCCAGTTTGACAGCATATTATTGATAATAATACATTAGGCATAGTTTTTCAACCAGTCAGGCACTACTTCATGTTATTTTCATGCAGATCATATTTCCTTGACTTACTCATGAGGATTCAAATAGGAATATGTGAAAAGACTTATTAAAGTGAAAACATATCTCAAAGTCAACTAGTATCTCACATCTACTTCTTAGTGCCTATACATTAAGTCAGTTACCCTATCACAGAAAGGATTAGATTGGGTTCACACGATTTATTCTTGACAAATACATAATGGTTATTTCTTACCCTCTTATCTCTTGTTGCTTGCAAACTGATTGTTTAACAATTCGATACGGTGTCCTTTGGATACTGGAATTTGGTTGAATTATCTCTATTATTTCCTTGTTACTCATTTTTCAAATCTAGATACTCTCTTAGTCCTTCTCCACTCTTCTGGCACCTAGCCTGTCCTCCCTGAATTTTCAAATACAATTATAAATAGTTCAGAGATTGCTTTTGCCAATTCGTAGAGTAGTGTAAGGTAAGTCTCCTCAGGCACTGATAGCTTTGTCTCCTCAAAGTTATTCTAGACATGTTAAGCCTACTGTTTCCACCTCCTTGTTAGTATTACTGCCAGGCATCTGCTTGCAACCTTTTTATGAAAACTGAAGCGAAAAAGGCATCAGACACTTCAGTCTTTTCTGTGCCATCTGTTATGAGTTTTCTTCCCACATTGAGCAATAGACCTATATTTTCCTCTCTGACTTGCAGCATATGAAACATTTATTTTTGTTTCAGTCCCTGAACAGTTGTATCTCACTTTGCCTGTGGGTCCTTCGGTTTTTTTCCGTTAACTTTTTTCGTTGTTGGAAGCGTCAGTGTTTCCCTTTCTATGTGAGTCCTTTTTTGGCTTTTGGGTCTTCAAAGAATTTTTGTTGCAGCCATATTTATCGCTTTTTGGCTTGTCATTTGTGCCATTGTGCCTCTAATGTCATCTGTCTTCAACACTGCTGTACTCATTAGGCTTTTCCTACTCATTTTCTCCTTTAAAATTCTTCCCTGCATTACTTGCAGGTTACCTGAGTTTCTTGCAGTTTGCTGTGTAACAAATAGCCTGTACTGCTCTTCCACTATTTTCTCCCATTGCTCTCTTGTCAAAGAGAAGGTTGTCATTAGCCCTGCCTGAAAAACTTGCTCTCTGGAATCCATCTGAGGTACCTTCAGAAGTCTACATTGTAAATGTCCACAGCTGAGGCTCCCTGTGTAGTTCACAGAGAGAAATGGCCAGTCTAAATGTGGAGTTCATTATATATATATATAAAATTGATTCCTTAGGATGCAAGGAATGTCTGCATGTGTGTATATATACACACAGATATAAATTTGAATATACACACACACACACGTTAATGTATCTCTTTTTTCCAAAACTGAACTATGTTATGGTCTCTTGATTCACAGAATCACAGAATGGTTAAGGATTCATCTTCCTTTATCTTCCTAGTAGCCTTTTCCTAAGCTTCTCAGGTCAGATGTTACCAGTACATGGGTTTCAGCACCAAAACCAGCTTAAGGAATGAATTCCTGTCTTCCTCTTTCCCCACGATTATTTGTTTCTACCTCCATGCCACAAAGTCCTGCCAGTCCAGTGGTGCTGGCACGACTCTGCTCGTGTTGCCATGCTCATCTGTGTTTTGCAATCTCTGCCCAAACACAGTGACAGTCCTAAACCAGAGGGATTCACACACTGCATCATGCACAACTGGAGCCTGCAAATTGCAATGCAAGTTGGAGATGGGAAGAGTGAGAGAGAGGGTCCCTGAACCCTGTCATATGGTCAGCCCTGAACATTATTCCTTTTACTCTATTTTACATCTCTCTTATTCTGATAAAAGATTAGAGCATCCTGTTTTTTCTGATAAAAGGTTGGGGCACCCTGTTAGCATTTCCGTATGTAACTGTTTCACTGCCTAAAGGAATTGCTTTTGCTTTTGAGCATTGCAAGGTGTTTTCCTCGCCCAGAGAAAGAATTCTGTGCAGCACAGACAGCTCCTTGCTGGCCCAGAGGGCACCAGGCCAGCACTTGGAAATGAGTCTGTCTTGGCCTTGACAATGCTGAAAACTAACTCTGAAGTGTGTAATGACAATTAATTGGTATTTAATTATGAGTTAGCCTTTTTCTTATTTTTAACAGTGCTTTAGACATCCTAAAAGAAATGAATCTATCAATATGGCGCAGAAATAAGTTCAGTGAAGCTGCTCTGGAAAATCTGTTTGATAACAATCTTTCCCAAAAGTACAGCCAGAGGGGTTATTTATCATCAAGTAATGTAATTACTGATGGATTCTATGATTGTGGTCAGGTAAGCTACTTTAAATAAATTCATCAACTTAGAAAGTTTAAAATTTTCATCTTGATTTCAAAAAAGTAAGAGTACTATAGCAAAAGCCTGAATCTGGCTACATAAAATACTTTATTTTCTTGTCCTGAAGTTTCCCATCTTTTACTCTGATTTCTTTTTATTATCTTTCTGCATGGCTGAGATTTCATCATCTTCATGCTGTTCCCCAGTTGTGATCTTCTTCCCAATCCCATGTAAGCTGTGCAGCTCCTAGTTCCTTTCCAGATCCTTTCTCAGACCTTAGTTCTGGTCTCTTTTGCTGCACTATACGTAATACTAACCTAACACTGAATGACCTGTGGGCTTTTTATTTGTTTGCTTTTACATAAAGAGGTAGAGAGTTCGTGTTTTCACCTTGGTCATGATCTGTTCTCTCACAAAGCCCTGTTTGTGTATAAAGACTCCACTCTGTATCACTTGTTAATGCTGCATTCAGTTTAAATCCAAGAAGGACTTTTCAAAATGCCCAAATGAATTAGAAATACCAGTCTTACAGAAAATCATTAAAATACCTGCTCCTAAACCACTCGGTTGCTTTTAAAAATTCTATCCTATCTTGTAAAGTCTCCAGAGTCAGGAACACTTCTTTATTCTAGAACTGTTTGGAATGACACAGTAACAATACTTACAAATTAAATTATTTATAAACAATCTTTTATAAGAAAATTGATGAAGAAAATGCAAATTAAGAGGAAACAAATTTCACATTTTGAATGGCTTTATAGGTTCTTATGTCAGTCTTCTGTTAAAGATTAGGAATTTTATATTACTCTTTAGATATCTTTTAAATATATTTATTCTCTTCAACTTCAACTGATCAGAACACTTTATTGTTTATTCTAATTTCCTTGTAGATAAAACCTGGAGTGAAATTTTTGTCTTTGGAGGAACTGAGTATGCAAGAGCTTACTGACCGCCGGGCCATAATCTTCATTAATGCTAAACCACGAGAAGAGTGAGTCGTGTTTGATCTACCAACAGTTATTGCAATAGCTCATGTTTCCCATTGTTTCCACTGTTTGCAGTACAAAGTACTGCATACACATACATAAAATAGAGACATCTCAGTATAGTGCTTCCTGTCCTAGAAGGCAAGAATTTTGTGTTTTCTAAAATAAGAATTTGGAAAATAACTTCTTTTTCCCTCTCAGCAGAAAAGATTTATTCAGTTGATTTGCTTTTTTTTTTTTTTAATTTAGCCATTAAGACTTATTCATTTAACACCCTTTGAATCCTGACAGTGGGTCACCTGGTGTTTTAGTGGTTATAACAAAGCTTGTCATCTGCCATAATAATTATGTCATCTAAGCTGAATGTCAGCATGCGACAATGAAACCTGTGATTTGATTATGTTCTTGTACAGGCAAATGCAGGGAATTTTTAGCACAACATCCCAAGAGGCAAGACAAAGCCAAGCATCAAGCTTTCAGTCTTGATAAAGAACCTGTGTCCGTTCCTTCTCTGTTTAAGTTGAAGCCAGCCTAACAAATCTTCTTAGATTTGAATGCAGGAAGTTGGTGTTGGGCTTGTTTAACTGGGAGTAATTTCCTGTAAACAGTCTCACAGATCAAAGAATGCTCTACCAATATTTTGCAAGTCCAAAACCTTCTTCTCTGTCAACACATCACATATTGGGTTTACATTATCATTAGCTTCCCTTTTAAGCTTGCATATGACGCCATAAATATGTCTGAGAATATCTATGACAAATTAAAGTTCCATGCTCTTTGTTGATTCCTGGAGTTGTCTTTAACTATCAGGTTTTCTTCCTTCGACTTTGATACAGCTTCTTGCCTTTGCACCTCAGCAGCAGTCTTACTCCCCAATTCCTTTTGTGTCCTTCATTTGGTGTACAATACTTCAGTTTTGATCCCTGAATCAGTATCCAGTTTATTAGTGCTTATGTTATTTCATCCACTTATGTACTTCCTATGAATATATTTACTGTCCTTTAAAATCAGAACTCTATTTTCATAGCTCGACATGCAAATACTATCTGTGCAAATAATATGCAAAAATATCTTGTTCTGTTTCAGTGTCCTTGCAGCAGAGGAAAAGGCACAAGATTCGTCTTATGAGCAGACTCCCTTGTCTCCTGCTCTTTCAAGAAAAAGCAGTAGAGAAAAAACAAGGTATGGTCTTAAGATTTACTTGCCAATGTTGTTGTGGCTCTCTAACATTAGAAAGAGAATTCTGATTGGAAATAGTTATAGAAAAATTCATAACAGAGTATAAATGCTTAAATACATTGTTAAGCATGTTTTCAGAGTCTTCCTTTTACCTCCTAATTGCAGTAATCTTCCTTTATCTATCTTAGTAATTATTTGTCTTCCTTCCTCATGCTGTATTTGAACATCTCCCGTTTATTTTGCCGTTTTCCTTTCAGCATCCCTAGGAGGCAGTGAAATGCTGTTATTTTACAGCTTGACAACCTCTGACCTTGTGGGAAATTAATTCCCTTCTTTTACAGAAAGAGGATCTGAGCCTGTCCCTCCCACCTGCAGGTAGCTGACCACATGATATTTGGGGTTTAGCCATCTCATTCGGGTTCATTGTAGCTGTTTGCTAATGAAGAAGCGTAACAAACAGAATTTTCTACTTGAGCTGTTAGAGCACTTACCTGAGAGAGTCAAGACCACAGTTCTAGTCCTTGTCTCGATAACATTTAATATAAAATGCTTAACTTTTAGATTTTGCCTGTGGAAGAAAGCTGAACCATGGTCTACCAGCTGAACCACTAACTCCTTATGTAAAACAGTAACACAATCACAACCACAACAGTGCCTTTCAGAGAAGGCAGGCATACATGCCTAGTTCCAGTGGAATATTCAGGATCCCAAAACCAGTTCAAATAGAACTTCCTCACCATCAACAGCTTGATGTCTAGTCCTTGATAGGAATGTGATGTAACCTACAACTCTCCTTGGCTTTTCAGTTAGCTAACTTAGTGAGCTGACCATTTATGATGCTGGTTTCTGTGGGTCCCAGTGCTGACTTCCTAATTTTCCCAATTTTATGGTGTAGGGGCCTTTGGCCATACCTCAGAGCTGTTAGTCCTAGTCAGTTATGGGCATTACAAAATGCTAAGTGCTGCAGGGTTTGAAAAAAGGGAGAGGTGGAGTGTCTGTTATAGGAACTGAGGTACTATGTTTGCAATATTTAGCTTGGAGCTCGTCCATCGACTGTGATATGCTACCGTCTCTACAAGCATTTTATTGATAGAGATAATGGTTGATTTCTTAGACTGCTTATATATTTCTGTGTACGTATGTATATATGTGTGCTTGAGATGAAATCAAGAGAAAATTGGACCCTGCTTTGTGATCTCAATAGTTCAGTGGTATCTCCAACGGAGGAAAAGCAGGAGTTACCTGGACAACAGTCTTCACTGAGCAAAAGGAGCACTAGAGAAAAAGTCTTAAGGCATTACACTTTGAATTGTATGTGTATCAGTTTGTTTAGAACTGACATGCAGATGGCAGACAGACAGTAGCTACTCACTGTGAGGGCTGAGGTTCTGACTTAAATCAGGACCTGAATTGTGAACTAAGTTTGTTCAAAAGTTATTGACTTACAAGGCAGATATTTACATTTGACTAGCTATGTGGACTGCAAGCACTTCTGGAATTCAGCTTAAATCATTTTGTAGTAGATTCCTGAAATGGATCTTATGAATCGCATTGTGGAAGGTTCCTCTTTCGGGGTGCAAAAGAGTAGATGCTGCATCTTGAGTATCTTACCAGGCCTATTCCAGCTTCTGCTCATTTACCAGGTCCTCCCAATGCCCAGTGCACTCTGGTCACGATCTACCACACATACACCAGTTTGCTCAAAGGGAGCAGGAGGCAGGAGCCCCAGTCATGTTTGCTCTTCACCAGTGGGGGATTCCTTCATCTTAGATGTTCTAGAGTCATAGGCCATGTTGCATCGTCTCAAGCAGTTGTGCAGAGCTTAGAGACCTGTTCTGACAAGATAATGTAATAACCCTTGGATAGTTGCTTTTTAATGTAATTTAAGTGAATTAACACAGTAAATTACTGCTCTGTTAGCAACCGTAACACTTTCAGAATGCAGAAAAGATTCTTTAGGAAAAAACAAATACCTGGCTCAATATCCCGCAGTAAACTTGCAGGGATACAAAGACTTCTTTCTTCAAGTATGAAATAATTGCTTTTGAATGTCATGATCAAGTTGTATGATTTATAACCCCATTGTCATTCATTTTGAATCCATAATTCATACATCATTATTATTATTAATTTGTGAGATATATGGGAGTTATTTGAAGGTCAGTATCTGACTCCAAGTCTCAAACATGCTTAGACTTTTTCCTACAGTTTTTTTTCCTTTGATCATATGTTTCTGTTCATCATTATTTTGCAAAGTACTACTGAACACAGTTTAAAGCCATTGTTTTGAAAAAGTGATACTACTGTATATAAACCATAGTTGAAAGCTAAGAGAAAGGGCAGTTGTAATTGTCTGCTGGAAGTGTTTGAATTAGATGTAGAGGAAGTGCCTAGTTGATAGCTTGACATGTATTTGCATAGACAGATAGCAACATTTTTGATCAAACAGTTGCATATCTGATGTACACATTGACTGAGCTAAAAGATAATATTTAATGTAGACTGATAAATGTACATTTATTCCATGCTATGTTCTAGTACAGCAGTTAAGGAAGTACTTTCCAATGCTTCATTTCTAAATACAGCCAAGGCATTAAGCTATACAGAAAAGGAAAGAAAATAGGTGTCATGGCTGTGTTTTGGTGGTAGGATATTGTGTTGGTTGCCTTCTCCCTCACGCTGACTCCCTGGTGACCCATTGGACTTCTGTACTGAAGTTGCAACAGGAATCAGGAACAATTTGGAAACTATTAACTGCCATGAGTTCTCCTTTGCAGTGTTCCCCTGGGTTTGCATCAAGTATGTCTCACAAGTGGTAAGACAGCTTTGGGAAAGGGGAGTGATTTTTTTCGGACATCATAATTCCCGTTGATAAGTAAGATGGGGATAAAAAAGAGGATAGGAAAAAAAAGATAGTAGAATTCTACTGCAATGATTACTGATTATTTTATAGCACTGAGCTGTAAGACAGCAACTCCACAGTTCCTTATGAGGTAAGTATTAGACAGACATGGTGAACTGAAGAGTTGAGGACCAGGGTAGAGACAGGTGTGGAAGACCACCTTCCATCAGCCTTTCCACCAAGGAACAGAGCATAGTCATAGCTCAGAGAAATAAGCAGAAGAAAACAAACAAACCATTGTTCAAACCTTTTCTTCTCAGGTCTTTCTGAAAACTGGAAAGAAGGAGAATAAGAGTGCCTCAAGAGCACTGGGTAGATAGGAAAAGGGAACAAATTCTCTGCTATAGCACTATAATTCAGCAGTGCGCTTTTTATAGGGAAAAGAAAGTACCGAGAGAATAGAAAGGAAGAGCGGTGGGCAAAGAGAAAAAATGCAAGTAACAAGAATTATACCATTTGTGGAAACTGTTGTTATGAAAACACTAAATCATAACTGTATAAATGGAGAAGTAGGTAGCTGTTTAATGTAGCATTGTAAGGTCCCCTGGCTATAGTTGAATAGAATCTTATTAGATAAAGAAAACTGTTTGCCTGCTTTTTTCAAGTATAAGTGTAATTAATAACCAGAACAGTTTATTTAAGAGGGTGGTGAATTTTCTATAATTGGAAGATTAAATCTTAATTGGTTATCCTTCTAAAAAATGCGCATTACGAAATTATGAAAAGGGCTTGAATTATGAATTATGAAAAGGGCTTTTTGTGAATATGATAAATCTCAATAGGTAAAAGTTTGCAAAGTATTCTGAAGACAAATTGCTTGAATTAGACTACTGATAATGGTATATGCCCTTCTGCTTTGTCTAATGCCTTCCATTTGAAAAGCATACAATAATGACAGTGTTACCCAGACTCATGTGCTCTAGTAGTCCTTTTTTCCTCTTTTTTCCTTCCAAGAATGACAGAAGTATTATGGACGTAAAAAGAAAAAAAAAAAAAAAGACAGACCTGTTAAACAAAGAAAAGAAATTTTGTCATATTTCACATTAGAATTATTCAGGATCTATGCTGAAAAAATACTTGATCTTTACAAAACACAAGTTCCATGTGCTCCCACAAAGGAAAAATCCTAAGCTTTCTGAGTGTATAGGTCTTAATAATGCCTCTGGTAAGATACTGATTTTATAGTTGCTGCATCACTCGTGCAATGCACAGTATTGTAGCTAAGGAGAACAAGAATTCCAGTTATACCTCTGCTAGGTGCTTGTGGTGCCTGTTCAGGATCACAGTCATTTTTCAGATTCTGAACATTAGTGAAAAATGTTGCCTGTGCAATGAAAAAAATCATCAAAACCAGATCTCTTATAAAATCTTTGTCTGACAAACCATGTTGTAGTTTGTATAATGCTTGAAGTACATGGGCTTGCAATGGCAGAGACTGCTGCTTGGCAAGATTTCAGCCATGCTCTTGTTCCTTTATTTGAAGTCCAGATCTGTGTTGAATAAAAACTCATGGGAGTTCACAATTTTTAATTCATGAGCACATGCAAACAAACCGTAATTGACTAAAAGTGTTTACTATGTACTCTCTTAAAAACTTCTTATTATTATGTAGCTGTACATAGGTGTCTTCTCCCCTAGATAATCCATATATGGGAAAAGCATATCAGAGCCACAAACAAGCATACAATGAGAATTTACAGGAATATTAATATGGAGCTAGTTTTTTTGGTTCCTAACCATCTCCTGAGGACAGGTTCCACAAATATTTTATACAGCTTTGTAGATTTTGGACTATCAGTTGTCGTAAGAAATGATTTCCCCTATCTTTCCCTCTAAATCAGTTTGTCTAAAATGTCCTGTTGGAGAACTACTGTGTTCAAATTTGGACTTTAGAGATTACAGTATTCTAAATCAGTGTGTATTGTTTTCTATGTAAGGAGAGGGAAAGGAAAAAAAGAAGAGGAAAAAATGAAAGAAGTTACTGAGGTTATGTCGAAAGTCCAGGATCTAGGAAATTCACATTGGCTACCACCACCTGACTTCATTTTACTGGATTACATTAATGATGCTTCTAAAGCAATTCTACCACTAACTACTACCCGGGAACAGGTTGTGGCTCTTGCACAGTGAGTACTGAATTGTATCTCCTTAAATAATGCAAATAAGTTGAATTGGTAAAACAACAGTTTTCTCATCAAAGAACAACTTCTCCAAATTTGTTATTTTTCCCATCCTTAATTGGAATCCAAATCAGCTTTGGTCCAGGATTTTGACTTAATTTTAAATTTTAAGCTTCTTTTTTCTAATTTTGTTGTAATTAGTTTAATTTTTTAAAGAATAAGTGTCACTTGCAATCAAAGGGTGAAAAATTATTGTTTGGAAAACAATCATATGGACAGTTTTAATTCTTTTCATATTTCTATATCTATACTGATCCTTTGCAATGAACACATTAACTGCAGACAGCATCTGTTTCAAGGAACAACGGAAAGCCTGCAAAGCCTAAATGCACAAGCTAAACCCCAGCCTAGTACCGAGATTATTGCAATTTATATGTATCAAGTCTGTTCTTTCTCTTACAGTCTCTCTTGCCTAGTTGGTTTGGAAACCCCTTGGGACAGAAACTCTCTCATATTTTGTCTTCCTATAGAACAAAACCACAAGACATTTTTCTAGCGTTGCATTTGGGTGCTACTGTAGTTAACATCCTGATGATTTAATAGTGCCAGAATATTGCAGCGGTGCCTGGGCAGACTGTCGTTATCAATGTGTCATTCATTAGTTACACTGACAACGCAGCCTGGGCACCAATCACTGTCACCTCCAAGCAGTGTGTCTGCTTTCATCTTCCCCTGGGTTTCACCTTTCCTACCTCAGCAGTTTCCTGGCTACCTCCTGAATCTGGAGAGCTCGGCGTCAGGTCCCGCTGAGTCTCACAAAATTTGTTTCTTCTACTAACTCTCATTTTTTAATGAAGTGGTCTGATGTGGTATGAGGAATGACTTTTCTGTCAATTGCAAAATTTGACAGGACAGATATTCGTCCTTAACTATCCAGCTGTATATAAATCATGCTGCCTTCCTCTACGTGGAATCCATAAAATGCTCTTTCAAACCCACTCTTCAAACACACCAGTGAAATACTTGCAGGCACATAACCCGGCAAAACAATCACAGGAAATATCAGTGGAAAGTTTTCTGTGGGCATTTTTTATGTGTACATTCCATTTTAAGCATCTGCCTGAGCAGCGTGTGTTGCATAGGAAGGGGAGAAGGCAGCCTGAGCGGAGCTCCTGCTGTGCTCACAGGTCAGGGGCTGAGCAGACGAGGGCACCAGCAACAGTGCTGGCTCTCTTCTTTCAGACAAATGCAGCACATCCTCATTTGCACAAGCATGGTGAGCACACAGGCTCAGGCAGCTTTGCTCTCTTCACCGAGGCCTGGCTAGAGGTACAAGCAGCACAAGTGACTGCTTGGAGCCCCTCAATTCTTCATGCTTATCCAGTAATTCCCAGCTTCAAGCTGCCATGTCCAGCCTGCTCAGCGCTAACTCCCTGTGTCCAGGCTATTGCATCCTGCACCTCCTCAGGCCCCGGGTTTTGACAAACATGGCCTTTGAGGTTGCCTTGCGTGTACTGTGAGGACAGAAACTGTTCACAGTTACTGCAGAGGAGGTGATGCAGTTCTAACTCCCTGTCTGAAGCAGTGGCTTGTGACTCCCATGTCCGCTTTGCTACACCTCGTCAGAGGGAGAGCCCTCAGTAATTCTTGTGCCTTTGGCTGAGGACACTGTGGGCAGCAAAGGTGTTTATGTAGAGGGGCTGTGCATAGAAGAGGTGAAGATGTGTGTAAGAGGAGGTGGGGACTCACCCATCAGGAATCGGTCCTGTGCCTGCAGTCACCCCAAAGACAACCTTTTGGCAACGTTTGCACAGATTGTGAGTTCTGATCTTCTCATTTGTTGACTGAGCCATTCTTTTTAATGGATAAATACACACCCCTCACCTCCCAAATACTGGCTTCAATATAAGAAGGCACATGTAGCGGTTGAAGTAGCCTTTCTGGATATAGTTGCTTTCTGATGTTGGGATCATTACCTATACTCTCGTGCCTTTATTATTATGTCAAACAAATGGTAGGGCATAATCTGTTGCCTGTAAAGGCAGACACTAGCTTCTGAACTACTTCCTCAGTAATTACACCGTTATTGATGATTTCCACTGAGGACTTTAAGCCTATACTAGACCTCTCCAGGATCTCTGCTGACAGCTGTTGGACTTTGGTTTAGGTCTCTGACAAATCAAAAAAATAAAGCAAATGTAGCAAAAGTGTTGAAGTCTTATATGTCATTTAATTACTGCTTGTATATATTTCATTTTGATATATTTTTGTGATAAACACAAGAGGAATTATAGAGGTAATTGATCCCAGTATATATTGGAACAGGTTTGTTGCAAACAAGATGGGTGGCTCAATTGAAAGAGACAAACTACATGACTTCAACTGGGAACTTCACATAAGCGAAATAGAATTTGAACTGAAATGCAACATTGTTCCTATCGGGAAAGTCAAAAAAGGGACATTCTACCACAGGGCCTTACTTTTCAAGGTACATTAACATTTATTTTACAACATAACATTACTGATGTTAAATGGACATTATAAACAAAAGTATACTTGCATCAGCATAATATAATATTTATATTAATGTAAAATCTTTTGTATACATTTAAGTCCTTTTGTACTGGCAAAGCTGATTTCCCCGTGAATGAAAGCCAGCATCATTTCTTTCTATAAACATTCTTGTTGTCATTAAATTGTCTTAAGTGATATCAGCAGAATACTTGATAAATGGCAAAGAGCCAATATATTTGATTTGGAGTCAAAACATTTTACATTTTCTGCAAACTGTAAAATATTGAATTATGCAGCTTCCTTTTTTTCCATGCTGCAAATGTAAACTTGTTGGGACAATTTTTATTTTATATCTATCCAGTATTCTATGACAGGGTATAACAGCTTTTGTGCTCTAGTTTCATAGACTGGGAGGACTGATTTCTTCTGTCTCCATGTGAAGAGGTACCGGTGCAGCCTGTTTATCTGTGCCGTCCTTTTTCTTTGGTTTTTGGGTAGCTGGGCTCCTCTCCTTGGATGGAAAGGAAAAGAGAAGCAAGGGTCTAGCACATTAAGCAGGAAAGACCTAGGAAATGGTATATAGGAAAAAGAGCACAATCCTAAATTTATGGTGTCTGTGGGGAGAGAAATTCCTGACATATTTTATGGAGGTTTGAGAATGTGAATTGTGCTGAAGCAGTACTGATGTTCCCTTATCCTCTGCTGTCCTAAGAAACCTGTGTAGGCACAGTTCATCTCTCTTAAAGCTACAGCAGTCTAAGCAATGGATGTCATTGTCCATTTGTAACAAGTTACAGATCTTTCAGGGTTTCATTCCTTCACAGCAGATGCATTCTGAGAAAGCAGGTTTGTAGCTGGAAACCATTATATGTCTGTCAGAGATAGCACAGAGGAAAGGCAGGTGTTTCATCTAGCAGACACTTGCCTCGCATTTCATTGCTTCCCACATTTGCAGCGCTGAAAAGCAAGGCGTGTGCTTTGGAGTGAAACAGCAGTCCTAAACTTACACTGATAAAAATGTTGTGGTTTTACACTTAACATTTCAGACTAGCTATATGTGTGCAATGTACCTGCACCTCATTGCTTGAATAGATGGTTCTTCAAAATGTTTTTCAGAAATAAGGCTCCCAACTATAAAAACCGTTGCTGGGTACTGTTGATGTTGCACTTCATTTGAGATCTGAAGGACTGGCTGATAAACAAATATATCAGTGTCTGAAAAGAGTTAAAATGAATATTTTTTATGTTGTGCATAGAATATGGTAGAAATAACATTTAAAAGCCTACACTTTCTAAGCAGAACCAATAATAAAGATTTCCAGTTTGGAACACTTTAGGGATTTGCAAAGACTGTCTCAGGAAAGCTCTTGGCCTTTCCGATATTTGCTTTCTTTTTAAGTGTCTCTTGGCCTTGCTGTACACTACAGAAGCTACATGTATTGACTGTGATTAACTCCTTTCCTTTTCAGGTGGTAGCAGACAGAATTGGCATTGGCTGTAGTTTAGTTCGTGGCGAATATAACAGAGCTTGGAATGAAGTTGAACTGGTGGATGACTCTCCTCAAGGAATAGCTGGGCTTCTGCTTCCTCCTCAAGTATATATTGTAGATCTCATGTTTGAGCCAGGCTTTTTGATGAAACAAGGAAGTGCAGAGGCAGATCAGTACAAACATATTTAATCATCTTACAAATTTTGCCAAAATAACTATTTTAAACGTGTTTGCAGTACAAATACTTA
Organism: Columba livia; assembly: GCF_036013475.1. NCBI lineage: Eukaryota > Metazoa > Chordata > Aves > Columbiformes > Columbidae > Columba > Columba livia. Next base: position 19,822,417 of record NC_088603.1, on the reverse strand, counting down.
TGAAACATAAGGAGTTTCAGGTCCACCTACCAAAAAGAGGCATATCTGGTATGTTGTCCTGAACATTTTATTAAACATATTTTAGGTATCCAGCTTCAATGCTTAAAAATTTTGTTATTTTTTTATACTATTTGAAGAATAAATTGTAAAACTACAGATTAAAATTTGCTAGATCAATAATACTTGGTATGTGATTATTAAATAAGTTTAAATTATTTCCAAAATACAGTATTTTTACTATGTTCCTTGAACTTCCATGTACATTTACCTGAATTTTATGTCCATGAACCAAGAAAATGTGACATCTGGTGAATTAACAAGTCACCTAAAAACAACTGGGCAATTTTTTGTGTGAAATAGTCTAAGAACTGAGAATTAGAAGAACTGAAATAACAGTATACTTTCAGCCTCTGTAGAAAGCATACGGTTTACTTTTCTTGGAATTGGCAGAGTTAATAATTACAGATAATAACATACTCTGGATGAAAGTAAACACTGTTTGTCCTGGCACAGGGAAGACAGATGATTGATAAGTTATTGCTTGGAATCTGCCTGTAAATTCTTTACTTTTCACCTGAAGATAAAATGGACTCTGAGAAGGCAGCAGTTTCAGACAGGGAATTTGTATTTCTTGCAGCCCTGGATAACGTGGTGTTGCTGAAGTGTGGTGGTGCATCTACGAGAGGCGGAACACTGGCTAGAGCACTCTACAATAAGCACTTTCAGGGGAAGCTGACAGGAATTACTGGAGTAGAGTATTTCAGGGAGCATTACTATCAAGTGGGTTTACTGTGGAAAACTGAGGAAAAGGTGCTGTACAGAAGTTAGGCCAATGCAGACAACGTTGTGCAAAACTGAATTTCAGAAGACCAAAACACCACCAACAAGGCATTTACTTCCTGCCCACCAAAAATATGATAAAAAAACCTGAAGTCTATGTTCCTTTAGTTTTTCAATGTTTGCATAAGCATTTGAGGAGGTTTATTTCTGTTTATTTCTGTTGTATTCATTACTGTTTATGAGCATGATCCCACCGCTCCCCTTCCTTCCTCCTCTGACGTGCAGCATGATTTTCTGGTAGCCCCTTGGGGAACACTTCATCTTTCTGTTCTAAATTCACTTATATGGCCTCATGTTCATTTTTTCTACCCTATGTTCAGCAGTACTCTAGACATCAGAATGAAAAAGAACTCTGGAAACAAGATGCACAATACACTAGCAGAAGTGAGTGGAAGGTGAGGATGCGTTTCTCGTCAGTGCTGTGTAGCAGGTAGGGCACTGATGAAAAGTGGTACACTCTCACTGACAGGCATGGTTGGGTACAGAAACCTGCAACTTTGAAAGTGCAGTAAATGGAAGTAAAATAAGAATTAATTTCCTACTAGCTATCATTTTGTACAGTTTTCCTACACTGGAATCTCATTATTGACTATTGGAACCATAATGTTGAAGTGTGACTTATTCTGTTTGAGGAGGTCTTGAAAAACAAAGCAATTTCTGTTGTTTCTAATAGAAGTCAAAATATATACATAAAAAGGGTAAGTTTTTCGAAATAAAAATTGGGAAACTTCTATTCTAGACATATAAGCTTGCTTTACATAAAATGATCAGCTAAACAAATTATAAAAGATCTACACAACCATGTATAATGCAGAACTTAATGATCCAGAAATGTTGGATGAGGATTGTTTTATGTCTTTCACAAATTTTAGCTTCATGTTAGCTGAGTTCTGTCACTTCAAAATTGCGATGCAGTTGGGTGTCAGAAACAAGAGCTAGGTAGAATATAAACACTTAAATCCTGAATTACTACTTTGAAAACTGCAGTTTATTTGTCCAGTAAGCCAAGAGATGCCACACTTTATTTGCTGCTTCCCAGGGACCTGCCAGCTGTGCCCGTGCCCTGGTGAAGAATCCCCCCAGCCTTAACAAGAGCAGCCCAGCTCACACTGATTCCAGATCTGAATTGGAAAACAAAGTGTTCAAATGTTTCTGCAGGGCTGAGCTGGGTGAATATTCCCAGGACATGCCCAGCATACACCTTTGGGCTTGGGCCATACCTGAGTGAAGTGATCACCTACCTTCTTCTGAGGAGCAGATGAGGAAGGGCCTCATATTTCCTTTCACATGATAGTTCAGTGGGCAGATCAGTCATAGGAGTCAGGCTTGATGCCTTTCTAAGCATGAGCAAAACAGCCTGCAGCTACCTGGTTGCCAGGATATATTCTAGGCACTAAGCACTTTTCCTCCCTCTTTTTGAAGCTCTAGTTAGGTGCTGTCCCGGAAACTGAAAAGATGTCTTAAACAAAGACAGGAACTGAAACAAGGTTCATTCCTCCGTAGCTGTAACCACTGGGCAATTCCACAAAAGCAGGCATCATGGCCTGCAGCTGTGCAGAATGAAAACCAAATGAGATGTGCTCAGCTTCTTGGAGAGGGTGTGTTGATGATTATCCCAAGACAGTGATGTGGACTGTAGATCCTGATTTGAGAGAGGCACCTCCAAGTCATCTTTGCTGAGATACCTGTGCTTCTGAGAGAAGCGGGCATGATGACACCGTTCCTCCTGTTCACTGGAACCACCCAACTTCATACTGACTGTGCTGAACTTCGTAGTGCCTGCTTCCTGCAGGTTCTGTTCCACGGCATCTGGACCTGACACTCCGCACATGCATGCGTGTACACACACATATCCCCCTCCCATTCATTTTCTTAAAAAATAATTTTAGTTTTTATTTGACACTGAAAAACACAATGCTTAATATATAGCACATCTGCATATTAAGAAACACAAAACTCAACTGTGTTGGTAAAAGGTCAGGTGTGTTTTCTAACTTTCTAAGAATGTGAGCCAGCAAAGCAGCAGACCAAAATCAGTGGAATTGTCAATGTGATTTCGAGTTGCAGCAGAGGTTTTGGTGTGAGAGACACTAATGCTTTGACCCTGCACACTTCTTTGCCTTCGCTTGTTCTACGTGTGCCAGGACCATTGTGGCTAAGGGGATTCTAAGTAGATGATTCCAGGCTCTTCAGACCAGTTTTTGGCTGCGAGCTGTTTCTGAGGGTGCTTCTGGTAAAAACCTCACTGCAGAAGTGGATTCCTCTGGTTTTCCCCGACAGACGCAGAGGCAGCACAGACCGCTGGCAGCAGCAGTGCCAGCGCTTCCACGCTTCCCTTCTGCTGCCCTTGATGCCTGAGCAGTGTGAGCACTGAGGTTAACTTACACTTGTTTTATCTTTATGCTAGCAGGGAACAACTGCTGTGTAATTTATAGAATTAACACATTTCAAATAGTTTCTGATTACCCACTGCTGCACTACAGCAATGGCAGAACATCACTCCCTCAAACTGTGCATGGTAGAAATTGAAATGAACTCTTCCTCCAGTAAATCTCTGTTGCTGATTAACTCTGGATCCTGAGGAGAATCCAAGGCTTATAGAGCAAAACAGGTGTTTCTTTTCAGATCCAAGAGGAACTTTCATTCTGTTATTTTTGACATCAAACTTGGCTTCAGGGAAAACAAAAATGTCTTTTATTAGTAAATACATGGTTTGGATGGTGACATATTATTTCATCTGTAGCTCCTTTGCATGAATCTGCACCTTTTCTATTACATTATTGATTTCTCCATAAATCCAGCTCATTATCAACAGAGAGTGTCAAAATGGGGACTGTGCAGAGGCAGCAGATATTTACTGCCTAGCATGTCAACTTAGTTAAGATAGAAAAGTGCACTAATACATTTATTATATTCATAGCTCTCTTGCTGGTTTATACAAGAGTCTCCTCCCCAACAACTCATTGGCAGTACCTGTTTTCCTTCAGAAGACTGAAAATAAGCAAAAAAAATCCTGTATAATCCTTCACAGCAAAGTAGAAGAAAGCATAACAATGGACATCCAGGCTCCAGCCACGACTCTATCCAACAAGGAACCCATCTCAAGCAATGGTCAATATAGAAAAGGTTAAGAACATGGCACAAATATATTTTATAGATTTCCCGAGTACTCTCACAGGTTCAGCAGTTTGCAATTCAGAGACTTTTTATGTATCAAGGTATCTAACAGCTCTTAAGGTTTTTTATCTTCACCACAGTTGTGCAAAGAAGCATCTCGTTTTATTTATTCTGAACTTTTTATCTGCTGCTTTCGTTTAATACCTCCTAGTTTGGGTAGTATAAGAGACAGTAGACATTCATGTCCTACTTAGTTTCACCATAAGGCTTGTTTTGTTACAGGACTCCATCCTATCTCACCTCAGTATACTCTTCCCTAAGTATACTTATATGCACGGTATATTGAATCACTTCTTGTGTGGATTCTGTGCTGTTCCTTATGTGTACCTCTTTTAGTTATATTTTTAGTAATGAGACTAGACTGGCATACAATATGGAACAGTTTGTCATGTATTCTCTTTTTTTTTTCTAATAGCTCCTAATAATTCATTTACAATTACTGACCATTTAGCTACATCTTTTTCCTAGAATGAAGAGATATGGAGGAGCATGTACAGCTTATTTCAAGAATCTTATTGTACAAGGTCTGATAAGGTGTCTTTAAAGTTCACCGTATTAGCTGCAAACTTAGTGGTTGCAGTGAAAAGCCCAACCTGTATCAGTATCATAGATCTCAGGATGCTCTGTATAGCTCCATGGTCTTTCTGAACCCTAACATGAGTCAAGGTTTCCTTCTGATGCCATGACAGATAACTCCATTGCCAGGCAATAGCTGAACAAGCAAGAGGTACAAAACTCATCGATCATCATGACAAAAAAAGGTTGCCTCTGGAACTCACATGCTCAACATGACTCTGCAGTTCATACTCCAGGCCTTCACACAGTCTTCTTGTGCAATAAAGAATTTGGCCATTACCCCTTTGTGCCATCCTGAACTGCTAAACACAACAGGAAGTTAAAGCTCTTACACCTCACTAGGTGGAAGGCCCAAATTTCCAGAAGATGCTTTTTTTACTTCATGGACTTGGCCCATTTCATGTATACACACTGTTGCTCTGATCTGAGAGAAGATAAGACACACCCAAGAAAGAGTCTGAAGGGCAGGATGTGTCCAACAAAGCCAAGCCCAAAGTTCAAGACCTAGGAAAGAAGCTCTTATACCTCTTGTAACTTCCCTAACTAGAAGAATCCCTCTGCCAAGCTTCACTCCTTCGTTCCCATGTCTTCACTCCCATTTTTTGCAATTGAATTGAACTAGTAAAAAGATCATCCTCAAAAAATGCCACCCCAAAACAGTGCTCAATGGTCAGAGTTGGTGTCCTGTCCCGAAATGCCAGGCAGCACAGCCCCTGACACACGCTGCCCGTGCAGTGCCACACACCCGTGCCTGCTGCACCGTGGTCCAGCCACAACAGCCAGACCAGCGGGGAACCAGGAAAGCACAACACTCGCTGAAAACCACAGCGCTGAGACAACCAAGACGTGTTCAAAAAGTTATTATTTATAGAATAAAAGCACCATTGAGGGTGACTGGTAAGTTATTCCTGATACTGGCCTGTGTAACAGCATCATCTGTTAACCTGCTTTGTCCTTCACCTGCCCTCCTTTTTGATTTTACTCTTTTTGCACCTTCTCTGGAGGACTTTTCCATATGCAGAAGCACAAGTATAGCAACACTCATCAGTGCACGTGAGCTGGAAGATTTGTGTTTGCTGTGCTTGTGTTCACCCCATGTTCCTGCAGGTTTATAGTCTACATGTTAAGACACATCTGTCCAACAAACCACACTGGGGAAGTGTTCGGGGATGCCAGGAGCTGCTTTGGGGTCATAATGTTGAGCACAGTATCCACAACTACTGATGGGATCCCAGGGAGCTTGAAAGTGCCTGGGCGGGCAGGATTCAAGCTGCCAGGGTCCTTCCTCCAAGGCTGAAGGGGACTGCTTCTGCCTAATTATACAAACACTGGCTCTGACACTGGAAGTTATCAGAAATATTGGAATGACTTTATCTGGCCTTTCCTGTCCACTATCACCCAGCCAGAATTTACATTTCAAGTATAGGCAGAGTATGTGCAGATATGACAGACACACAGAGGGAGAGATATGCACACACATCTTCAACCTATAAAAATGTTATTTGTAGGACATGGAAGAAATTAGTGTATTGGAGACACAGTGAGCTAGTAAAAGCTCTTCTCTCATTAAGGAGTGAGCTTATTTGCATGCTAATGAACCAGCTTGTTCTTCCAGCTCATTGATGTTTCACTGACATGCTGAGATGTCATCTATGGAAAACATGTGCAAAGCATAATTGAAGCCAGCTCTTGCCTGAAGTTGGATGAATGTTGTGGAAAATATAGCAAGACGAGAAAACCAATCATAATAAAGTAGGCAGCCAATCCTGTGGCTCATGCAGTCCTTTGCCCAGGCTATACACACTTACTCAACTCCTGCTTACAACCAGCTCTCGTTCTAGTCCTACCTTGCAAGTAAGCACAACGGAGAGTTTCTATGACCCTGTCTTCTAGCGCTCCTAATGCTTGGCTGGTGCAAGATCACCTTGCTTGTTTTAGGAGCTGCAGTACCAAGAACTAAATGACTAAGGGCTGGACCTTAGGTATAAATATATTCAAAAAAGTCAGAGGCCGGAAGAATAAACACTGATATTAAATTCCTCTAGCAATTCCCAATGACAAGAAAGTGAAGTACTGGGAACTAACAGGGACCGGGGCTTTGCATCGCTGCACCAAATGTTATGTTGGGTCTAAGTACCTCATGACAGTTTCCACAAGCCAGGTGTTCGTGTCACTTCTAAAATAACATGAAATGCAGGATGAGTTCAGGATGCAGTGATATAAGTGCCAAGTAGCAGGCTGCTCTGTTTGTCAGGTTGCCTTCTTCAGAGCCAAACCTCTGATCTGAAAGCTGCAACTGTGCACTCAAGGATTAGTCTGTAGCTTTTGTTACCAAAGGATAGAGGAGGGTTAAGAAAGGGGTCGCCACCAATTCAGTGTGTTGTTGCCGCTTGCTGTGTATTTGCTGACCAGAGGACCTCAACAGTAAACAGCAGCACAGATACAAGTCAAGTCTGGGCTCATTTGTGGTACTGAAATGCCACCAAACATTAGGTATACTGGGAAGGTGTCTTTGCTTGCCACTGAAAAATTACAGAAATACATGCTAAAGAACATGCCAGCAATACCTGATGTACAAGTATTCTTCACTGCTAGATGGATGGCAGCATAGTGTGGAAACAAGAGGTCTGTCTAAAACCTAGAGCCTGCTCTGATCCTTTCTACCCTCTGCCTACACCGCAAATATGAACCAAAACATTTACAGCAGCAGCAGCAGCAGCAACTCAGTACACTCTATCCTTTAAAAGGCTCTTAACCTAAAGTTCCCACAGGGGTAGCTGTCCCTGCAGATCGGGCCAGTCCTGATGTCACATGAGGCTGGAGTAGAAATTTTTGCTCACCCCAGAGTTGCTCAGATGGGCCCTGGAAAGGAAACCCCAACTCCCATTCCTGTGGGGGCAGGGAGTGCTGAGCCAGACCATCCCTTTCATGAAATGAAAAACCAGCTCATGCCTCGGGGACAGAACGTTCTTTTTCCCAACAGGTAACTGGTGAGCATGCTGGAGACCAGGGATTATAGCCCACTCTGGACATACTGCTGAAAGAATGAGCTTAAGAAAGGCAAAGCAGAACTGCACACTATATGCCTGCAAATCTCTCAGGCATTCTCTTGCACTGCTTCCGTCCCCTACTACATGTTCCTTATTTTTCAAATAACATATGCATTTGAGAAAACCACTATCTGGTTTTAAACAACTCAGGGCGGGGAGGGGTTGGGGCGGGGAGAGTAACAAACCCCAAACAAAACTACCACACAACACCAACACAAACAAACCCTAAAAAACCTCCAAAAACCCAGATGCCAAATTCATTTTGAGACATTTCCCCCACTCCACTACCTCCACTATCCATCTAGTATACCAATGGTCCTCTTCATTACTCTGTAATTCTCACACAAGTGAAACCAAAAGGTGAGTCCAGCCTCCCTGTCCAGCCCTGAGACACATGTCTCTTGCAGGGAGGGGGCAGCGTGTTCACATGCCCCATCAAACTGCCCCATGAGCCCAGTCACAGCCTTTGGGCTCTGCCAAGCTGCTGCAGGCTCAGGACACCAGGCCTCACACTGGGAAGAGGTGCTGGCGGAAGGAGCATGAATCACATAAAAAATAGACAGGACCAAGATGTTACTTCTTGGCCCCTCAACTTAATTTGTTCAATTGCATCCATTTTTTGTATAAGATTTCCAGAGGACAGATGTTGCCCAGCGTCCTGACCCACACAACACAAGTGCATCAGAACTTGAACTCCCAGCTAAACCATTGCTGCTGCTGGCGGTGCCTCAGGCGGTGGCAGTACAGAAAGATGTAAGGCCATTCATGAGAGGCAAGGCATGCACTCAGCCCCCTGCTTTCTGCCTCCTTTCCAAACCAAGAGCATTGCAGTGGAGACGAGCTACAACACAACACGAGTGGGCAATTCCACCAGGCGTGCCTTCATCACAGCAACAGTGAGACGGAGGAAGCGCAGAGTTTTGGGAGATCTTTAAGGAGCATGAGTTTACGCTTTCCCTGACTAGAAAATGCATTAAAAATACATCTTTTGGAGCTCATTTAAGACAGAAGGAAAGATGGTTCACAACTGCACTTATGTGAATCACAAATTTTAAAACACATCTAAGATGAGTAAGCAGGAATAAAACCTGTTCTGGTGAGCGCTACTCCTCCGGAATTCCTGTTTACTGGTAAAGAGGTAAACTCTCTTATCAAGGAAATCAGTCTAGCGAAGGGAGAGCAATTTGTCCCAATTGCAAAGTGAAGCATGACATACCCCACTCTTAAATCACTTATATTTCACTTTTTTTATGATGCAATTAGCTTTTTTCCGCATTTGTAATTAGAGGATCGAACAGATGGTCAGGGCTTAGTTCAAGGTGATAAATCCATTAAGATAACTTGCAGAAAGCTGCTGCTACAGTGGCTGCTGCTAAATAACTGTTCATTCAATGCTTTGTTCAGGCTTTGGGTGCTGGGTGGAAGAAGAACCATCACAGTTGTTCACCATCTTGAGGTACAAGGCATAAGAAATCACACACAAGCTTGGAGAATGTAATTATTACTCTCCATGTGGCTCAAGGAACTTGAATGGTATGATACAGGGAATGCATGGGGCCGTCCAGGGAAATATCTGGGAGTTGTTGCTTCTCAACAGCTGCCCCTGCAGATGCACTTACTCCATCCCAGAGTGCGTGTCTGCTTTTCAAAGTGGATGAAATTTAGCTGGAGTGGTGGCCCCATCACAGAGTTTTGATTGCAAAATATCCATTTCACTTTGAATTAATGTCTTCACTCATTTTGCAAGAAATTTCTGAAAGCATTTAGAATCCTAGAATAATTTATGCTGGACAGGACCAATGGAAGGCATTTGTTCTAATCCAACTCAAAGTATTTGTCACAGTGGACCAAACCTGCAGGTCCCTTCCAACTGGAACTATTCTATTCTATTCTATTCTATTCTATTCTATTCTATTCTATTCTATTCTATTCTATTCTATTCTATTCTATTCTATTCTGTTCTGTTCTGTTCTGTTCTACTCTAAATTCCATCCTTAGGCTCCAGCAGAAGGCTCCTGCTTAAGCTAGTCCACGAATTTGACTTATATTTTTCTAAAAACAGAGGTCAGAATAATTAGGTACCCTATAGCTTCTGATTAGCAAAAAATATATTAAACCATTGTGGCAGTTGCACATCCCCCTGATGAGATCTGGAGCCTTCACTAGGGCAGCTGATGGCTCTTCGGCAACTTTTGTGCCCCACTGTGCCTGTCCGCATATACACACCTAGAGTGTCATGTCCTCCTCACACTTGGGGCAGGGTAACTTCACCTCTCCCTGGCTCGGGGGGCGGGGGGGAGGGCCGGGCAGGAAGGGTGGGACCCTCAGTCAATTGACAGGGTCCTCAACAAAGGAGGTACCCAGAGAAGCTGAGAAGCTTCTGGACCGTGTTTTAATGCCCATAGCCAGTTCTGACCAGGCTATAAATTGGGGTCCCTGACAAAGACCTCCTTGGAGTGGTCTTCTTGGAGCAGTGGGGCTGTGAACTGGAGCCCTTCCCTTAGACTGGGACACTGTTTAAGGAGACTTCCTGGGATTGTGTGCACCTCACCTCCTCATTTGGGTGAGTGGTTGTTTTTCTCTGCTGTATATATCCTTGAATGAGTCCTCGTCTAACCCAGGCAAGTCATTATTTCTTTTGGGCATCCTTGAATGAAGGAGGCCTCTAGTTTTTTTTCTTGTTAGTCTATGCATGCGTGCTGTGGATCCTCATTATTCTTATGTTGTCATACCCCAATAATCTTCTCAACTGATATACAAATCTGTATTTTGTGTTGTCGGAGTGCTAAATAATTGTATAAACCCTGTTTCTAGTCAGTTTATTGTCTACACCTTTCCGGCTAGAATAAAGTCTGTGTTGGAACTTGTTGTCTGCCTAAAATTGTCTTTTCGGGTGCCTCCATGACAACCATAAAGCAAAGAAGGCAAGAAGTTGTGCGCTCATTATTTCTGATGACACCTTTGACCTGAATCACATCAGGCTACTCCAGAAATGAATCTCAGCAAAATCCAGGGGTTAGCTTCAGGGAGGTTCTGATCTGTGTTGAGTCTTTCTGTGTCTCTGGAAACCAACGATACCTTTTTCCAAGATGCTTGGGCAATGGCAATTCTCCTACTAATAACTTTTGCTGACATCCTTTTCTATCACTGGAATTCAGAATCAGAGCACTGCCACATATTTTTGGATAGTGTTTCTATGTGGAAACAATATCTCCATATACCAGGAGCTGAGAGTTTCCTCACATATGAGTGGCTAGAAACCAGCTGTGGAGTTATACCAAGTCTGTTAGAGAGGGTAGACACTGCTGAGGAAGGTTGTTCCTGCGACCACCTCCTACAGAAGCAGTGAGGATTTCTGTGGGAAGATGGACCTCACAACAGATACAATCTACCCACCAAAATGCTCATACCAGTCCACCTTTCTTCATTCCCCGGAGACTTGGGCACAAAGTACCACTACACACGACAGGTTCAAGTCAAATTCTTGTACGCTAGGCTCCCCTGCTTTTCAACGAGAAAGCCCCATAGGAGGGGACATACGTTAGGTATGACAAAATGAGCAGAGGAAAACTAATTGCATACAAATGCATATAAAATAAGAATACCACCACTTCAGTGTTTTCTTCTATATGTAGTAATGTCAAGGGTCTTTATTTACATGAGCTGCTTAAGCAGAAGTTTGAATTTGAACAGGGTTCATTTGATTTCTGCACCTCATCACTTCCTAGCTGACTGCTCAGTCTCTGCCACGTAGGCATACTGTGATGCTCTGCTTGTCCCCAAAGCTGTCAGTCAAGACAGAGCCCAGGCTGGGAAATGGTTAGAGCCCAAATAGATATTAGCAGGATAGTCTGGACCGTGACTGCTTCCCTCCTACTCTCGCCTTCACCCGCCTACACACAGGCTGCTGCTCGGTGCAGGGTAATGCTACGGCAGGAGCTGAGGAGCTTCTTCCCATCTGCACACAGCTAATAAGACATTGTGCTTTTGATGACTGACCCTTCCCTGGATGCAGCTTGTGTGTGTGTGCTGGAGTCACGCAACATTTTTAACAATAAACCCGCTGAATTACAATTCAGGGAGAATTTACTTGAATATTTATATAATGTAGCTAGGGGAGACTTTTAACTGCTTCCCCTTGTGTTGAAAAAAAAAGGAGGAAAATTAAGTAACAGCCTAATTGGCTTTTATACCAGTCTATGGGGAGAAATGCAGGTCTGTTCTCTGCCTAGCTACGAAGCTTGGTATGTGCTGTAACCATGGGAGGCAATATTACAGGCATGACAGGACAATCATTTGGTTTTTCAGCACTGAAGATCTGAAAAATTAAATACCTCCAGCCAGGGGGGTTGTTTTCCGCTCGAGGAAGACTTGTCGTGCCATTTTGGAGGATTGCAGGTCAAGCTTTTGTTGGAGGGAAAAATGGAGGATCTGATCTGCCAGTGGACCGCTTCAAATGTGGATCATGGTGCTGGGATGAACAGGATCTGCCTCTCCCACCACCGCATTCATTTTAGTCAAGGAGGGGCTTGCAATAAACTGGATAACAGCAAGGATGATGAGGCCAGGGTGGACAAGACTAATGCTTTCTGCTCCCGCTGATCCCGAGGTGCACAGCTCAGGTCCCCGCTCCGCTCCTGCAGAGCCCAAGGACAGAGGCACAGCCATGGATCTGTGTTGGTTCAGGTCCCACTGCCTCAAAACTCCTGCATTTTGGGATAGTACCAGTAATGGAGAGCTGCAAGGAAGATATTGATGGTTCCTTTTTTTTTTTTTTCTTTAAAAAAAGCACCAGTTAAATCAATGTCAATTACGTTAAAACATGCAAGTTTTGGGACTAATCACTTTCTATCACTCTCCTTCATTTCTCCGATATTTGAGGGAGAACTCCATTGATTACCTGTCCTCAGCAGCAGCAAACCTGCCTGAGATCAAGGCCAGGAACAGAAGGGAATGCTTTTCTTCCATGGTTGAGCTGAAGTTAGCAGCAGGGAGCCCTGGGAGCAACATCATCATTCACCACCACTTTCCAGCCCTAAACCATTTGCCAGAACTGGGCGATTGTCAAATGGGGTGTCTCCTCCTCAAAGTCTACCTAACATGTTCAAATTCCCTCCTAAACCATGACTGATACAAGATACCATAGAGGTAAGACAAATGGTGTTTGGAAAGATATTTCTCTGATCTTCACTTGCCAAAATGGCTGAACATGGAAAATATGTTGTTCTGTGTACAGCACAGACGCTTCCCTCTGCCAGCACCGAGAGCTCCAGCAGAGCCCTCTCCTCCCTGCCCAGCAGCACTGCTCTCCTACCATCCTAAATCATGTTCTTGAGGACTCACAGGCACCACATCTCCAGGATTTTTATTGAGGTTCTCTGGCTTCACTCCACAGTGTCTCATTATATAGGACAAAGCGATTAGTCAGCTATGTGCCCTCCTCTCCCCTGCCGTCGCAGACAGCAACCGCGATCACCTGCATGCCCTGCTGCTGTCGGTCTATTAGTGCACAGCTCCATGGATCTGAGCAGAGGATTTGATTACAGCCATGGCACCGACCATACGCTGTGTTGGATGTCCTCAGCTGCCACCAAACTCACTGACTTTGACATGAGGGTGGTTCGAAAAAAAAGGTGCGTATACACAGGAATGATGACACAACACTATTTTTTAGCTTTTGTTTAAAAATTAGGCTAGAAGTATTACACTAAAAAGACATTAATTTTGTATTAAACACCATTACTAGCTTTGTTATCAGATGCAAACAAAACAATTCCTTCCACATCATTCAGTAACAATGAACTGATTCCAAATCAGAAATGGAGCTACTGAGAAAAAAAGCAGACAGCAGCATTAAGGCTCAACCTGGCAAATTGACTTGTGTTTAGATCTACCTTTTAAGGACAGCAGGCCAAACTAAAATACAGGTCCTATTATAGGTATATTTATAGGCCAACTCAAAGCAGCTGTGACTGCAAATCACACCACATAAACAAGTAGCCACTTAGATAGCACATCGCCTTTGCAATTACTCGATCAATACAACTAAGAGCAATGCCTTCAACATCCATTTAGGAGAGCAAGAACACTTTCGCATGCAAATACCAGACTTGTTCTCCTGAAAAACAATTTATAATGTCTGCAAGCAAATGCCTCAAAAGATTTCGGTCTATTTACAGCCACAGTGGTTGTTCAGTTTTTAAGCTGATCTCGTTGCCTCTCAGTAAGGAGTGATTGAAACCTTTACTTGCAAATGCTGCATCAGTATTTAAGCAGGTGCTTTACTCATTGCTTTAATAAGGTGCAATTATTTAGGCTGAATGCACACATTACACACAAAATCCAGTGGGGCAGGATGCGGGGGTGACACCGGCCATGGCCAACTGGCTGTGACCAGCGTATCGCCCAGTCCTGTGCCATTGATATAGCAGCTCATCTGCTCCAGAGAGTGCTCGAGAGCTGCCTCCTCCTCTGCATTGCAAGAGATGAGTATAGGCAAGCATTCATCGCTCAGGAGCTGATTTCTTTTCACATATGCTATGCTGATGGGAGACGCACGTGGAGGTGGTTTCCCCCTCAGACTTTTTGATTAGGAAGGAATGAAACTATTTTACTCATTGTTTTCCAGCCAATCTATTAATTCTATTGCAATCTCATATCACCATAGATGTTCTGCACAGTGTGTACAGGCTCATAGCAGGCGTTGCTGGAGTTTTGCACTGTGACTTCTGCTCTCCTGTTGTGTGTCCCCCATTTAACCATAGCCCTGTTTATCTTGGGCTGTAGATACCACTATCTTCCTGTGCACCTTGTTAGCACCACTTTTCATCATCATCAAGGCTTGTGGAAGTTGTCAGTCTTTGATAGCCCATGAATGTGTGCTAGTTCTAGTTTCTGATGATTTCCAAGACGCACACTACCAAACCTTTCAGCAATATCCAAGGATGAGGAAGGAGCACCAGCAGGCCAGCAGTTATCCCAAGCCAGAATAGAATCATAGAATCATAGAGTCATAGAATCATTGACTGGTTTGGGCCGGAAGAAACCTTAAAGGTCATCTTGTTCCAACCCCCCTGCCATGGGCAGGGCCACCTTCCACTAGCACAGGTTGCTCAAAGCCCCATCCAACCTGGCCTTGAACATTCCCAGGGAGGGAGCATCCAGAACAGAGGGCTGAGCTGGGAGAGCAGGTGGTGCCTGGGGTCATAGGTGCCCATTTCTGTTCAGAGCCTTCCCGAGCAATGTGCTGGAGCTGCTCTTCGTATGTAGCACACAAAATGGAAAGCAGATGCAAAGTCCTACATTCGCCCCTGCTCTTATGTCCCTGAACTATCCTCCTGTGTTTCCTCTGTACCCATAGAAATGGAAGTGATGATGGAAAGCATCACCTTAACAGTGAT